>NC_086452.1:419724607-420031899 GCF_028390025.1 Pseudophryne corroboree | reverse complement strand
GAGGACTGAGGCGGCACCTGAGCCTTGAAGATCGAAAGCAGCTGTCGACTCCCCTCTCCCTTTTATTGTTTTCTCCACTTCCCATCCCCTCTCCCTTAAAATTTCTTTTTCCCCCTTCTCATTCTTCTCTATTTCCTCCTCAAAGATGGACTTGCCCCAAGAGACTGTGATCCGGATTTTGATGTTAACCATGATGTTGACCAGAGCAGTCTGTTCCGGCGAGAGTACCATAGAGGTCGAGAGAGGTTCTGGAATGGGTTCCGATTATGATGATGGAGGCGTAGTTTTCCAAGATCAACCAAACCAACAAGCAAAGGCGAGTATCAGAAAACGATCCGATAGAAGAAATTGTGATGGATTGTTAGCTGAAGAAAATTGTATCTGTAGGCTCTGTGATAATCTGGTTGAAGAAGGATGCATAAAGAAATGCCAATCTAGTTTTAATATCCATATGGACCGGCATCCATTGAGTGACTATCACTCTCTAGTGGGTAACGTGTTAAACCAAACAGATTGTTGGGTATGCTCTCAAGTACCTCAGGGTCACAGTAAATCAGGGCTAGTACCATTTCCTTTAACGTTAGGGGAGGTACTTGAGCTAAGTGGTGGGAGACCGGTGGACCGGAGGTTTAACATCTCCAGCCCTCCTAGTTTGAAGCTCCACCAATACCATGTGGATAGGTCCCTCTTATGTTTTAACATCTCCAATCCCAGAAAACCGGGAAATTGGGAAGTGTCATGGAGTAACCACACCATGACCTTCTCACACAGAGCAGATAGAATGCCTACAGATACAGAGCTCGTACGCCACATAGCCAGTAGAGGAAAATCTTTCCGATATCGATATACCCTAGGAAATAGGATTACTAGAGTTGGAGAGGTATCACCAGGATACTGTGCACATATCGTACAAACCGATACGTGCATTAGGCAGATGGAAGAATTAGGGTCAGGAGATTTCACCTGGAAGGTTTGTAACATGGTCATGTCCTTCTCCGTCCCATATGTTCTCCCCGATGATGCATATTTCATATGCGGGAGAAAGGCGTACAAGTGGCTTGCCCCAAACTCTGAAGGATTGTGTTATATTGGAAAAGTATTGCCTGAAGTGATGACTGTTACACATGACAAAATGAAGGACATACACCGTGGTGCCCAAGCTCCTTATACTCACACTCATTACGAGCACCGAGTTAAAAGACAACTGTCAGAAAGGTTAGAGCATCCGGCCTCTGATCTTATCCATGAATCCACCGGGATTCAGGTTCTGGTAGCGTTAGATTTCACTCGCACCGCTCGAGGTGTGATGAATTATAGATACATTTCCGCACTCGCCAATTTGTTAGATAATATCACTGAAATGTATGATGACACGTTTAGATACACTGGAAGAGAACTTCAAGCTTGCAAAACAGAACTAGTTCAGCATAGGATGGTTCTTAATTATCTTACAGCAGTAACAGGCGGATATTGTGTTACATTGGCAACACAGTACGGCATAAAGTGTTGCACGTATATCACAAATAGCACAGAGGATCCGGTAGAGGTCATAGACCAAAAGATGGACGATATTCTCCAATTGAAGTGGGAATTTCGTCGAAAACACAATCTCACCCTTGCTGCTGTAGGTAATGAGCTGACTGGTTGGGTGTCATGGTTGAACCCGCGAAATTGGTTCTCCGGTTTAGGAGACTGGGCTCAAGGAGTCATAATGGATGTTGGAAAGTTTCTCCTATGTATCTTGGGTGTTGTTATATCGATTGGATTGATATTTAGATGCGGGCAGGCTTTAATGAGGTGCAAACAAAGTACAAAAGTGATGAGCTTGAGGAGCGAGGAAACTGTAATTAACCTGGATTTGATTTATGACCCAATGATAGAAACCAGAATGTGATGAAAATGCGATTATACGGTCCGTTTCTTTCACCTGTTTTTCTGCTTTTCTCCAAGATACAAAGACCCCCTTGGACGAGGAAGCTGACGAGACGAGATGTATACAGACAACGGATTGACCAAAGAAGAAGATTTGACAACTTTAAATATGGACACTTGATGAACTTTGCCATGGATCCCCAGTTTCCCTAGTACTTTTAAACTCACGCTAGCCCAACATTTTTTGTAAATCTGATGGCTCAGACAAAGCTATTTGCTCATGCCTAAGGAGCAATACAGCGCAAAGAAGACGACTCTCAACAGATACCGAAAACAACTTCGACGACAGATGTACATTTCCCTGACATAGAATATCATTGCATTTTCCATAAGTGTTCTTTATCTTCATCTCTACAACCCTCAGGTAATAACACACATAGTCGATAGGGAATACAGGCACAGATATCAGCAACCACATACCTCCCCCATTCATGTATCATCAACTAAAATGTGCATCCCCATTTTGTTACAACCACAGCCGAAATGAGCTCGGTAGAGTTTGACAGCCCATCCACAGACCTGTACCACAGGACAAGAAGGAATTCAAATGTATACTTCGCAATACCTCGAAGCTTGATTTACCACACGTACGGCACGATGATACATGACCCTCCAAACATGGACTCATACACACATGCTTCTACTTTCTCACTAGGTCATACCCTCTTCACACCTACTCCACTCTTCTCCCCTACCCAACCATGGAAATCAATTAACCCCTGACTTACATTTTTCTCCTTAAATGTTTTGTGGCAGTTATTATTGACTGCCAAAGGGTGGACTGTCAAAGTCAGAAAAATGTCTCAATGCACGTTGCCATATTTGCACCGCACACTGGTCCGCGCTGCGCGTGCGTACGCTCTCCCGTGGAGGCGCATACCCGCAATAGCGTGCACTCGCAGGCGCGGTATGCGTATTTACGGTAGAGTTTATGTAGTCGTAGCGTGCGACTCATTCGTTACATATTTTCACAATTAATGTAGTTTATAGATCATGGTCCCTTTGATAGATTCTGAAAGTTTGGTTAAAATACAATGTCCCAGAGCTGAGGAATCCCTCTTTATATCGTACGAAGGGTCTAACAGGAATCATACAGCAGTGTTTGGTACCCATCGGAAGGGTATTTAATTAGCAATATTCCGGTGTTGGTTTGGAGCGTATTAATCGCTCGTGCGAATAGTTATGGACATAAGAAGTTTATGTCCATTTCCATTATTTACTCATACTCAGGTATGCGGCGGGAAACCCAGTTTCCCACCCACCTGAGCTGTTGGAAATCGTCACAGCCCACCTGTATGAATCACCCTATGACCTTTTGTTATGATGCAGGGCCGAATTCCTTCGGCCAATGGACAATGGGATTGTAGGGACTATGAGATTGCATTGTGTGTGGGGCATAAATAGGCAGGCCGACCACATCCAGCTCTCACTCTCTCATCAACGGTTATCTGCTGATAGCCGGGAGCTGGATATCGAGGCGCAGGCGATCATACCCTTTGTGCGTAAGTTTCTCTCCGTAATCATTGTCTTTCTGTGAGCCAATTTCTCTCCATCTCTCTCTCTCTCTCTCTCTCTCCTCTTTTTCTCTTATATCTCCCATAGTATTATAGTATTGTATTGTATTTCATTTAGGTCAGAGTAGTATTGTCTTTTTGTATTTATTGTTTAGTTCTGTGGTTAGGAAGTCTCTGTTATATTGTAGTGTATCATTTGTACTGTTATCCCCTTTTACAAGTATATTAGATATAATACAGTTAATAGGCTTTGGAACCTAAACCAGTATTTGTGCATTTTCTATAGTGTTAAGTGTTCACTTGAGCGTCGGTGACGCTCAAGCAGCTTTGTAGTTAGTCAGGTTACACAAGGTTGCATTTACACCCTGTACTCACATTAAGGTATTCAGTGTATTTCATTGGTATAAGGTTTTAACATAAAGGTATAGTGTTGTGAGCGTCTGCATCGCTGGTGACCTCCTCGTGGTCTCGAGCGCACGCTACGCTACAGCGAATCATTCCCCTAGACATAACCAATAACGTGTCCTGTGATCACTGAGCCGTGAGCGAACGTGACGCTTGAGCGTCTCGCCTACGGCTGAGCGATCGCTACGCCAATAGCGTACCATTACGGTACTTCTTAAGCAAACAGCGTACAGTGTTCTTAGCTTCATAAAGGGTTGTTTATACGACAAGGAATTTAGCATTGTCACATGAAACTCACATTTCTCCAGCTTGGCATATAGATGATTCTCACGTAACTTTTGAAGAACCTGATGCACCTGGGTAACATGTTGTTCAATTGAGTCAGAATAAATCAGGATGTCGTCTAAGTAAACGACCACGAATTTCCCTAGGAAGTCACGGAGCACATCGTTAATGAGGTCCTGGAAAACTGCTGGAGCGTTAGACAAGCCGAACGGCATCACCAGGTACTCGTAGTGACCCGACTGAGTACTGAAGGCCGTCTTCCACTCATCTCCAGACTTGATTCGGATGAGGTTATACGCTCCTCTTAGGTCAATTTTAGAAAAAATCACAGCCGAACGCAGCTGATCAAAGAGGACAGAAATCAGCGGCAGAGGATAAGTATTTTTTACTGAGATTTTTTTCAGGGCTCTAAAGTCAATGCAAGGTCTAAGCGAGCCATCCTTTTTCTCCACAAAGAAGAAGCCTGCACTTAAAGGAGAATTTGATGGCCTAATAAATCCTTTCCCTAGGCTCTCCTTAACATAATCATTCATGGCCGCAGTTTCTGGCCCGGATAAAGCATATAACCTTCCCTTTGGCATTGCGGCACCAGGAATTAGCTCAATAGCACAATCATAAGGCCGATGTGGAGGCAGAATGTCTGCATCTGCATTGCCCTTGGAGAACACATCAGCAAATTCTTGGTATTCCACGGGAATGAGTTCAGGAATGGCAGCTGCTATTCTGACTGGAAACGTAATACATTCCTTATCACAGAAGGTACCCCATTGTGAAATCTCCCCCGACCGCCAATCAATGGTGGGATTATGAAAGGCCAGCCAAGGGTGACCCAGAACCACTGGAACTGCTGGGCAATGGGTAAGGAAGAACTCGATTTTTTCAGAATGAAGAGCTCCTACCGTAAGTAGTACAGGGGGTGTACAGAGGGAAATAACCCCATTGGAAAGTGGACTCCCATCTAAGCCATGCATGGTGACACACCTACCCAAAGATAACTGAGGAATGCCTAAGGCCTTAGCCCAAGTTAAATCCATAAAGTTTCCTGCAGCTCCACTGTCAACAAAAGCCGACACCGAAGAACTGAGGCTGCCAAAGGAAACTTTAGCTGGGACTAAAAGGGAGTTATTCGAGGAGATAAGCTGCAGACCTAGGTGAACCCCCTCACAATTCACCTGGTCGAGGCGTTTCCCGACTTGTTCGGACAATTATGAGCAAAATGTCCCTTACCCCCACAGTACAAACAAAGACCAGAGTTTTGCCTTCTGGCTCTTTCTTCAGGAGACAGCCGGGAGAGACCCATCTGCATGGGCTCCTTTACGTCCTCAGGAATGGAATATACACATGGAGTTGACCTGACAGGTGCTCCTTTTTCAGCCCTCCGCTCTCTGAGACGACGATCAATCTTAATAGAAAGCTCCATGAGTTTATCGAGAGTCTCAGGAGCGGGATACTGAAGGAGACTGTCTTTTATAGACTCTGATAAGCCGAGGCGAAACTGACTGCGCAGGGCTGGGTCATTCCAGCCACAGTCGTTCGACCAACGGCGAAACTCCGTACAATAAACCTCTGCAGGATTCCTACCCTGTCTGAGAGCGCTCAACTGACCTTCAGCGGATGTCTCTCTATCAGGGTCATCATACAATAGCCCTAAAGACCCAAAAAAGGCGTCTACTGACAACAAGGCCGGATCCTCTGCTTTTAAACCAAATGCCCGGGTCTGAGGATCCCCCTGGAGCAAAGAAATAATAATCCCAACCCGCTGAGATTCAGTACCCGAGGAGATCGGTCTTAAACGAAAATAAAGTTTACAGGATTCTTTAAAATTAAAAAACTCTTTCCTATCACCAGAAAAACGGTCAGGCAAATGCATCTTTGGTTCAGGGACTACCTTCGGGGAAGTTCGCAAAAGATCTTCCTGCGACTTCACCCGAAGGGAAAGATCCTGAACCATCTGAGTAAGTTCTTGAATCTGGCTGACTAAGAGCTGACCAGGATTTGGCCCTAAACCTGTTGGATTCATGAGGCCGATAAACTCTTACAAAACTGAAAGAGAAAAAAAATTAAACCCCGTTTAATTTTAGGTTTTGGTGTGGCCGGTAATAATGTTATGATTCCAGCACTCCTGACCAGAGGAGATCTTATGACAATGACCAGAGCGCTGGAATGGAATGCTGGTAACGGGAGCAGGAAAGACTAGTTGCCCCTGGCGCCCTAACTCTATTGTCTCACCCGTGCTATCGGAAATCCCTTGCGAGACTATGGTTTCTTGAGCCCTTGGCAGCCACGTTTGAAGGGCGGATTATGTCTGCCCAACTCCGGTGCCCCCCGGTCTTAATGAGAGACAAAGGGAAATCCGAGGCAGGATGATAACAAGAGGACCTCTGACTGACAACAGGCCAGGGGCAACAAGCTAACTAGCAAAGACCTGAAGTATGTGCGGAAAAACCGCCAGGGAAAAGGACAACCAAAAATCCACTTGTCCAATACTCCTACCCAGCACCGCCGGATACCAGAGTGGACCTGTGGAAGCGGAACCCTCCGCAAAATGCTCCAAAACACAAATTATAAATGGTAAAGCGGCCAAGCCGCAACACACGGCAAAGCCGTTACTCACGAACACCACTGGATGTTAAACGGTGATCAGTCAGGACTCCAGGAACAAGATGACAACTTCCGAGTACAGGACTACTGGAGACTGGAACGACCGGATACAGCAAGACTGGAAACAGACTCTCAGCAAACAAGGACAGCATGCAGGAAGCTATTACCGGCGTCTGTGAGAAGCCCTGAGAGTGCATATAAACAGGAGTCCTCCTATCAGCTGCTGACAGGGCTGATTACACAAATGCCGTGCAGCTGCCTTGCTGCACGGCCAGGAAACAGGTGCACAATCATTTTAACTGGACCCAGCAACGGGGAACGCGGTCCGCCAGTGGCGTCCCCGTTGCTAGGGTCCGTGCGGCTCAGTGCGCCCGGCATCTAGCGTTGCCAGGGAGCCGGCGGCTGTACGCGTACGGCGTCCCTGGTTGCTAGGCGCCGGGCCGCACCGACGAGCGGACCCCGGCGCCTAACAGTGCAATCCTTTCAACCTGAGAGTGGATCAGTGCTAATACAGTATGTTGATGACTTGTTGTTGTGTTCTGACTCACTTGAGTCATCCTTGGCAGATACTAAACAGCTTCTGTTTCATCTCTCCCAGACAGGACACAAGGTTTCAAAGGATAAGTTACAGTTGTGCCGGACCAGGGTTAAATACGTGGGACACTGCTTGACGCAAGGACTTAGGCACCTGACCGCTGATAGAATACAGGCCATCCGCGACATGACTCTGCCACAAACTCAGCAACAGATCCGCACTTTCCTCGGAATGTGTGGGTACTGTCGGAACTGGATTCCAGGGTTCTCCATACTGGCACTACCTTGGCAAGAAACCGAAATGGATCTCTCACACAGATGAGTCCGAACTGGCGTTTGAGAGACTAAAACAGTGTTTATCACATGCACCTGCGTTGGGTATGCCAGATTATGAGAAGCCCTTTGAATTGTTCGGTACTGAAAATGCTGGGTGCGCGGAAGGAGTCTTAACACAGAGACATGGTGATGCCAGCTGACCGGTAGCCTACTACAGCGCACAGTTGGACACTGTAGCATGGTCTCTGCCCACTTGCTTGCGAAGTGTTGCAGCGATAGCTTTGCTGGTAAGTAAAAGCGAGGACATAGTGTTAGGACACGACTCAACTATTCATACACCTCATACAGTATCAGCCTTGCTGAACTCCGCCCAAACCAGACATGTCTCATCTGCTCGGTTTACAAAGTGGGAATTATAACTGATGGCCCCTGTAAACATCACCATTAAGAGATGCAACTCACTAAATCCTGCAACTTACTTGCCAAGTGTGCCTGGACAGGCACAAAGGGTGGAGGATGAGAGCGATAGTGAAGGAGAATTTAGTACAGATACTGATACGCATGATTGTATGGAATACCTGAACCAGACTTTCACAGCGAGACCTGACATCAATGACAACCCACTGGAAGGAGTAGACTTTACCTTCTACACTGACGGTAGTTGCCACAGACAGACAGAAACGGGAGACCTGTGCACCGGATATGCAGTTGTAGATGACGAAGGTATCATAGAAGCTGAACCCCTTGGACTACCGCACTCAGCACAAGTCACTGAGCTGGTCGCACTGACCAGAGCATGTGAGTTGGCCAAGGGTAAGTCAGCTAATATATACATGGACTCCAGGTTCACCTTTGGAGTGGTGCATGACTTTGGGGCCCTGTGGCACCTCAGAAATTTCATGATGGCAGCTGGCACACCTGTAGCGCATGCGTCCCACATCAAAAGGCTTCTGACAGCAATACAGGAACCAGACAGAGTGGCTGTTATCAAGTGTAAAGCACACACTTACAACCAAGACCCAATCTCACTTGGTAACAGCTGGGCAGATGGAGCTGCAAAATCCGTAGCAAGCACCACCATACCAACAAACATCACACCACTGATGACATTTAACACAGTTAACACACAACAGCTAATTAAAATGCAAAATTTGTGTTCCCTACAGGAAAAGGCAGTCTGGAAGGCAAAGGGATATGGTCAGGAGCCCTCAGGACTTTGGACAGATGGACACGGTAAGCCAGTTGCCCCCAGAACATATCTTCGAAGTCTAGCTGAGGCGGCACACGGTCTGACTCATCTGGGCAAGGAGGCGATGTGCAAGCTGGTAAGAGCCTACTGGATTGCACCAGGGTTCTCTTCTCATGCAGGTAAGAAAGCAATGACATGTCTTACTTGCTTGAGGAAGAATATTGGTAAGGCAATACCAACAGAGCCATCCCATATCCCTCCTACAGACGGACCTTTTCAGGTAAGACAAATTGACTTCATACAGTTACCACCCTGTAGGAATTTAAAATATGTGTTAGTATGTACTGATGTGTTTTCAAACTGGGTAGAAGCGTTCCCTGCTGCCACAAATACTGCTACGTTCACCGCTAAGAAAATCGTGCAGGAATTTGTGTGCAGATATGGTATCCCTAGAATGATTGAAAGTGATAGGGGTACCCAATTTACAGGTGAAGTCTTTCAGGTCATGTGCAAACTGATGGGTATTAATAGCAAGCTGCACACTCCATACCAGCCACAGGCGAGTGCAAAGGTGGAGAGAATGAACAGCACTATTAAGAATAAGCTGAGCAAAGTAATGGCTGAAACTGGATTGTTGTGGCCAGAAGCTTTGCCACTAGTGTTGTACAGCATCAGAACCACTCCCAGGTCACCGCTTACTTATCACCCTTTGAAGTTCTTTTTGGTTGACAACCTCATGTAATGATAGACCCCCAGGATAATTTGAAGTGCAATGATGAAATAACTGTGCAATATTTGATTAGGATGAGCCAGCAGCTGAGAAATCAACAAAGAAATCTAATAGCTGGCGATTCCTGACCTACCGAACAGTAATTGTCATGACATTGAACCTGGAGATTATGTGATGATTTGAAATTTCTTACGCTCAGGTTGCCTCATAGACAGGTGGGAAGGACCATATCAAGTTTTGTTGACCAGCACGACAGCACTAAAGGTTGCCGAGAGAGATACTTGGGTCCACTCGTCCCACTGCAAGAAGGTTGCTAACCCGGAGATAACTTGTGACAAAGATAAAGGTGAAGAGAACCTCGAATCACTAGAGAGTCTATTCCGGGAAAGCTGAGAGGCAGGACTGTTGAAACGGCACTTGAGCATGGAGAACAACAAGATCAAGGACGGTTGTCGTACCATTTTCTTTTTTCACCCCCCCCCCCCCCCACTGTATTTTCCTTTTATTTCCCCTCTTATTTCTTTCCACTTGCTCCTTAACTAAATGGATCTACCTCAAGAGACTGCATTTCGGGTTTTTCTGGTAACTCTGTTTTTGATCAGGACAATCTGTTTTTGTGAGGGTCCAAGAGACGTCGAGCAAGGATCTAGATGGGTTCTGATGGCGGGTACGGATTTGTAGGATCTCAGGAGCATCACATCACTCTAGTAAAGGCTGGTATCAGTAAGCGCTCTGGTAGTCATAAAGCTCGGAGTCACTGTGAAGGGTTATTGTCTGACGAACATTGTATATGTAGAAATTGCGAGAACATAGTCGAAGATGGGTGCATCCAAAGTAGTCAGTCCAACATTTATGCCGACATGGGCCGACATCCGTTGAGTGATTACCACTCATTAGTGGGTAAGGTCTTAAACCAAACCGAATGTTGGGTGTGCTCACAAGTACCTCAAGGACAGAGTAAGTCAGGATTAGTACCATACCCTTTAACGTTAGATGAGGCACTCGAATTATGGGGTGGGAGACCAGTGGACAAGAAATTCAATAAATCTAGGCCCCCTAGCTTGAAGCTCCACCAGTATCATGTAGATAGGTCACTATTGTGTTTTAAGATTTCCAATTTCCGAAAACCAGGAAATTGGGAAGTGACGTGGAATAACCAGACAATGACCTTTTCACACAGAGCTGATAGGATTCCTATCGACTCTGAACTTGTACGCAAGATAGCCAACAGTGGAAAGTATTTTCGGTACCGGTATACACGCGGGAGCAAGACCATGTGGGTTGGAAAGGTATCACAGGCGGATTTGTACTGAGCAAATGAGAGAACTAGGGATTGGTTTCTTTACATTTTGTCCCTTATGTTCTCCCAGATGATGCCTATTTCATATGTGGGAGGAAAGCATACAAGTGGCTTACTCCGAGCTCTGAAGGGTTGTGCTATATTGGGAGAGTACTACCAGAGGTCATGACCATAGCGCACGATAAAATGAAAGACATTCACCGCAACGCTCAGACTCCTTATACTCATACCCATTATGAACATATCATCAAGAGACACCTCATAGATAGGACAGAGCACGCAGCCTCTGATTTGATCCACGAATCCACCGGGATTCAGTTCCTTCTCACATTAGATATCACCCGTTCTGCCAGAGGAACTATAAATTATAGGTACATTCATGCGCTAGCAAGCTTGATAGACAATATCACTGAGATGTATGATGACACCTTCAGGTATACGGGCAGGGAGTTACAAGCCTACAAGACGGAGCTGATCCAGCACAGGATGGTCCTTAATTACGTTACGGCTGTGACAGGTGGGTACTGTGTTATCCTGGCAACTCAATATGGCGTGAAGTGCTGTACGTATATTACAAATAGCACTGATGACCCCACGGAGATCATCGATCAAAAGAGGGATGAGATCTTACAGTTGAAGTGGGAATTCAGGAGAAAACACAACCTTACCTTGATGGCTGTGGGTAATGAACTGACCGGCTGGGTCTCATGGTTAAACCCACGCAAATGGTTCTCAGGGTTAGGAGAGTGGGCACAGAATGTAATTATGAGTGTGGGAAAGTTTCTCCTTTGTATCCTGGGAGTCATCATAATTATTGGTTTGATATTCAGGTGTGTTCGAATCTTGACACGGCGCAAACACGACACAAATTTGATGAGTCTAAGGAGCAAGGGCGTTGTTACAGCAGCAGATTTGATGTATGATCCATCCGTAGAGACAGTGTTATGATAAGGATTGCAAATGAATTTCATGGCCTGTTTCTTTCACCATTTCTCTCTGTTTCCCCCTTTACCCAGAAACATCCAACCGGAAAAGACATCAACCATACCCAAATTTTATGTGAATGTATTTATATATATATATCTGTCTTACCCTCATCTCTGCAACCTCCAATTAATGGCACACATAGTCGACAGGTGTTATCCACATATACTAGCACTCACATATGTTCCCCCTCCATGTATCATCAGATAAATGTGCTCCCCATTTGTTGGAATAAGAAGCCGAAAAGGTGAGGGTTGAAAGCCCTTGCCCGAATGGAGCTCGGTAGTGTTTGTTTGCCCAAGTACAGATCCTTAATACGGGATAAGAAGGATTCAATGTATACTTCGCAATACCTCGAAGCTTACTTAGAACATATACGGCACGATGATACATGCCCCTCAGACATTGATTCATACATACATGCTTTTTACTATTCCACTAGACTAATACATTTCCCACCTACAACTCTCCTCCGATCATCCAAACTTGTATATAATGTAAAGATAATATTTTCTGTTTCGTAGTTAAGTGTGGCAGTTATTGATGACTGCCAAAGGGTGGACTGTCGAAGTTGAAAATATTACAGCCATACGCACCAAGTACAAACACCACACAGATGGCCTCCATGCGCGTACTTGTTCTGCCGTGCGTGCGCATACTCGCAGGTAGCGTATAACCGCTCACGCGGTACTGCGTATTAGCGTGTGGTATGAGTCATTATGGTAGCATTTGTATTCGCATGGAAAAGCCACAAAGACATATTTCATATTTAATCCACATAGTGCACAATTTACACATAGCCTGCATGCACCACACCAGTGAGTTACACTTGCTTAAAGGGTACTACAACAAAGGGATTCACCTTTACAGGATATGAGGGGACAGTATTAGGTTAGGAGGTGGTGTTTGGTATCCAGCTGTAAGGTATTTTAAGAGCAATATTCCGGTAGCAGTTTGCAGAAGATAGCACGCTCCTGCGCATATCTATACGCAGGAGCAGAATATTAATATTAACTGTATTTACTGTGCTCCTGATATTCGGCGGGAACCCAGTGGAGACCAACTGCAAGTACACCTGGACTAGGCATCACCCACCTATTCAAACCGACCTATAACCCCTCCTGTACTGTAAATGACCAGCCCTTTGACCTTGTTAGGGTCTCCTGCCCTGTGCTGCCACGTCGTCATGGCAACCGGGAGACAAGTGCTAGCGGAGTAACCTGAGCGCAGCTGATACTCCGGTTCGGGTCTTTTGCTGTGCAGTGGTTAAAGGCTTTGTGCACGGCAGGGGATCCGGTGCTGGTTTTTGTGCTCACAGTCTGTGAGGTCTGAGTGGGGCGTGGACAGCACCTGCTATATAAAGCCTCTTCTCAGGTTAAGCAGATGCTGCTGAATCTTTGTTGGTTAGTCAGTTCCTGAAAGTTAGCCAGTACTGTGTAGCTTTGTATTTGTTTGTTGCTTACTGCAAATAGGCCTTGGGATTTGGTACTACACTCTGCCAATCCAGACCTAGCAGTAAGACTGGAGTCAGTCGTTTAAATTGCTGGGGTTCTTTTGCTACTCTGTGAACTTAGCAAGTTTGCGGCTGTATTCTCAGACTTGCCTGCCAAAATCCTTTCTCACTGTGCAAGGTGTTCTGGTGTCAGTTTAGTGGCAGTAAGCTGAACCAGTGCACTGCAAGTGAGGACTAGGATTGTGGAGACTCTCCTTGTGTCTATTATTCCATCTCTGACCAAGGAGTTTACTGCCACACCCGTTGGTAACCCTTTAGGGTTTTGCTGTTGCCCTTAGCAACAGCATTTCGGGTTCTCTACGTATTAAAACACAACATCTCGCTTCTTTCCATCTGAGCACTCCTAATACTAGGGAGACACCCAGTTTCTTAGCCTCTGGGCTTCTCTGTTCACTTTGTGTTTATTTTGTTACCCTATCACCTTCTGTGTACGTAATGTCATATTCCCCAGTCTGTCTGTGAGTTCATTTGTTTTGCATCCCTCTCCGTTCAGACACCAGTACATTCCTGCAGGCACTCGTGTGCATAACAGACCTATAGGTGAAGAGATTACAGTTTCTATTGTATCATGATTTGGACAAATGTATAAAAGCCCAGCTGCCTGGCCGGCCAGACACAGTCTCTGAAAGTCATCTATCTTGATTGACCGAGGACCGGGACCGGGTGGCGCTGGCATGACAAACGTATGTATCATTGATTGTAGCCTTTTCTCCTATTGTGATTGTATTATTTGTTGTAACCCCCTGTTAGTAAATAACTGTTGGTGGGTTGGATCCCAACATATTTTAAATACAATTGGTGTCGTTGTCCCTTTCGTGCTAGGGGTTATAGAGTGTATTCCGCCTCACGTGTAGCTTCTCTGTGCCTACAGCGTGACGGCGTGCGCACGCAACGTATACGCATCTGTTAGGGGTTTCACACACACATGCTTAGCGGTCGCAGTGGCCTGCACAAATATAAGTTAAAAGGTATTGCTTTTTATTCCTGAAAGTTAATCAGCTTTAACACTTATTATCGCATTGAAGCGATGCAATGTATAGTGATAAGTAGCAATTCAGTTTTCGTTTTCTTAATGAATAGACCCCTAAGAATGAGGGTTAGGGTATTAGTGTTAGAGAATTAGTGTTTGGGGGTAAAGAATTATAATAATTCTATTTATATAGCGTACTTTCTTCAAAAACACTAGAGGTGCTTAAGGGTGAGGGTAAAGGTATTAGTGTTATAGGCCCTACACACATGCCAATTTTTTAAAAGATATGAACGATCTCGTTCATATCTTTCAGTGTGGAGGCTCCAGCGATGAACGATGCGCGGCCCCGCGCTCGTTCATCGCTGGTCCCCCGTCGGCTGTGCATGCAGGCCAATATGGACGATCTCGTCCATATTTGCCTGCACGTCTATGGAGCCGGGTGACGGGGGGAGTGAAGAAACTTCACTCCCCCCGTCACTGCCCCCCCGCCGCCGGGTCGCCCGTCGCCCGTATCGGCCATCGGGCACCTCGGCGGCACATCGCCATATGTGTAGGGCCCATTAGAGTATTAAGATTAAGGGTGAGGGTTAGGGTATTAGTGTTAGGCTTAAGGGTTAGGGCTAGGGTATTAGGGTGAGAGGGTGTGTTGACATATACTCATGGGCTGGTCACCGAGATCCAGCTGGGGTCAGTGTGCAGGGTGGAGCGCAGGAGCTTCGGGGTGATTGTAGCGGATTCTTCACGTGTATCATGTTGGGATGAGCGGGTTCGGTTCCCTGAGAACCGAACCCGCCCGAACTTGGGTATCCAAGCCCGGATACGAGTCAGATCCGAAAAAGAGGCAAAAACATCATCATCCTGCTGTCGGATCTCGCAAGTATTGGATTCTATATATAGTCCCAGTGATCGACGCCATCTTCACTCCGGACTTGGAGAGTGCACAGTATGGACGTGTTCCTTCTGTGCTGTGTGGTGTTAGGGAAGGAGAAAGCAAGGAGAGCACAAAGTGGGGCAGGAGAGAGCAAAGGGTGGAAGGAGAGAGCAAAGGGGGCGGGACAGGTGAGAGCAGAGGGGGCAGGAGAGAGCAGAGGGGTTGTATTGCAGGTGAGTTGAATTGGGTGTGCTGTCACTGTGTTAGGGCTTTGCATAGTAGCATACTGTGGCTGTGTATGTATAGGACCAGGTGTTTTCTATCTAAAGGGGGTTGTGTACTGCCGTACACTACTGTTATATATCCTTTAAGTGTGATCCAAAGCAAATCATATATTTCTATTGGTGTGTCACTCTGACTGCTAGTACTGCGGCTGCCATACACTACTGCTATATATCCTCTGTGTGTGATCCAGAGCAAAAAATATATTTCTACTGGTGCGTCACTCAGTGACGACTACCAGTACTGCTGTACACTACTGCTATATATCTGTGTGTGATCCAAAGCAAAAAAATATTCCTATTGATGCTTCACTCTGACTACTAGTACAGCGGCTGCTATATACTACTGCTATATATCGTCTGTGTGTGATCCAGAGCAAAAAATATACAGCATTTGTTTTGGTGCATCACTCAGTGACAACTTCCAGTACTGCCGTATACTACTGCTATATATCTGTGTGTGATCCAAAGCCAAAAATATATTTCTATTGGTGCATCACTCAGTGACGACTAGTACTGCGGCTGCCGTACACTACTGCTATATATCTGCGTGTGACCCAAAGCCCAAAATATATTTCTATTATGTATTCGAAAGGTGTGCTCTGTCTGCTGTATCCGCCCAAGTATAAAATGAAATTAATAAAAGCTAAAAACAAAAAGCCTAAAATTATAATTATAGAAAAAAATCTATTTTTTTTGTTTGTGCTGTACCCCAGTGTACTATACAATTTTATTTTATTTTCATAAGCACTGTGACACTGCCGGTCAGACCACAGTATATTATTTCCTACTCATAAACGCATTGTGTTATGCTGTCGGTGTAGTCAACTCCAGTGTGCAATTATTACATATATTTCTGATTTATTTGTGTGACACTGTAACCACCGGTGTGTGATATACAGTGCATCCGGAAAATATTCGCAGCGCTTCACTTTTTCCACATTTTGTTATGTTACAGCCTTATTCCAAACTGGAATAAATTAATTTTTCCTCAAAATTCTACACACAATACCCCATAATGACAACATGAAAAAAAAAATGGGGGGGATTTTTGTAAATTTATTACAAATAAAAAAAAAATAAGAAATCAAATGTATATAAGTATTCACAGCCTTTGTTCAATACTTTATTGATGCACATTTGGCAGCAATTACAGCCTCAAGCCTTTTTGAATATGATGCCACAAGCTTGGCACACCTATCTTTGGGCTGTTTCGCCCATTCCTCTTTGCATTTCCTCTCTCAAGCTCCACCAGGTTGGATGGGAAGCATCGGTGCACAGCCATTTTCAGATCTCTTCAGTGATGTTCAATCGGATTCAACTCTGGGCTCTGGCTGGGCCACTCAAGGACATTCACAGAGTTGTCCTGAAGCCACTCCTTGTCACGATCCTGTCTGTATTTTTCATAGTCTGGGGCTTACCTCTGAGTATCCTGTAACTTGCATCTGTTCAGCTCATCAGGAAGACTGCAAATCTGTGTTTGCTTACCTTGATTAGACACCTGAGTAGGAATTCATCTAAGTAATCAGTAATCAACTGTGTGCAGCATTTTGATTCTTCACTGTGTTCATTCTGGAGTTTAGGCCTAAAAGTCAGCATCCTCTGTTTATTTGCAGAAATCCAGGTTTCAGTGTCAGAGCCTAACCTGGAGTACTGACATGCAGGGTCTGATCACCTGACATGGAGCTATCCAGTCCTGTACCAGCCTGAGACTCTCTGAATAACCTGACTCTGTTCACCAATGAATAAGGACCAGGAAGTATAAGTAAATAGACTTGTGCTACAGAATCTGCCAGTTCCTTGTGTCACACAGCTCAGTGTGAGCTTAGCAGCTGAGCTCCCTAAGAGGTAACACTATTACTTTAGTTCCTGTAAAACTCTGCTCTTTTGCTACCCAGTCTGGATTACAGTTGTGTTACCAGTTATATCCAGTATTCTCCAGTCTCGTCTTAAAGACACAGCCGCAGTATTCTTCAGTCTCATCTTAAAGACACAGCTGCAGTATTCTTCAGTCTCGTCTTAAAAGCACAGCTGCAGTATTCTTTAGTCTCGTCTTAAAGACACAGCCGCAGTGTTCTTCAGTCTTGTCTTAAAGAGTCAGACGCAGAATTCTTCAGTCTCGTCTTAAGGACACAGTCACAGGATTCTTCAGTCTCATCTTAAAGACACAGCCACAGTATTCTTCAGTCACGTCTTAAAGACACAGCTGCAGTATTCAGTCTCGTCTTAAAGACACAGTCACAGTATTCTTCAGTCTTGTATTAAAGACACAGCCGCAGAATTCTTCAATCTCATCTTGAAAACACAGCCGCAGAATTCTTCAATCTCATCTTAAAGACACAGCCACAGTATTATTCAGTCTCATCTTAAAGACACAGCCGCAGTATTCTTCAGTCTCGTCTTAAAGTCACAGCCACAGTCATTGTTCTACATACAGTTGCGTTTCCAGTTTTATCAGGTACCAGCCTGGATTACAATTGCATTCCAGTTATACCAGTACCCAGCCCGGTTCACAGTGTGGTTTCCAGTCTCGCCGGTAACCAGCCCGGTTCTCGAATTCGCCAGTTACCAGCCCGGTTCCAGTCTCACCGGTAACCAGTCCGGTTCAACGTCTTCAGCTCTCCTCCCAGGTCTGCGTAACTCCAGAGAACCTATATTATAGTACCTTGAGTACACAAACACCTACTCCTGTGACTGTATATCCAATTAATTCTCGCCAATACATTCACCATCCTGCTATCAACACTATGTCCCTGGTGATCCAGTGGTCAGGATATGGCTCCCTCTGCTGTGGCCCGGGTTTGACCCCCCAGTCAGGGATTGCTCCTTATTACTTCATCTCACTGATTCCCACAGACCAGCCAAATATACACATAGTCTTCCAGTTACCCGCACGGACATCACATACACGCCGGGTTCACAAAACTACAGTCATGACACTCCTTTGATATCTTGGCTGTGTGCTTAGGGTCATTGTCCTGCTGAAAGATGAACCGTCGCCCAGTCTGAGGTCAAGAGCGATCTGGAGCAGGTTTTCATCTACAATATTTCTGTACATTGCTGCATTCATCTTTCCCTCTATCCTGACTAGTCTCCCAGTTCCTGCAACTGAAAAACATCCCCACAGCATGATGCTGCCACCACCATGCTTCACTGTAGATATGGTATTGGCCTGGTGATGAGCGATGCTTGGTTTCCTCCAAACATGATGCCTGCCACTCACGCCAAAGAATTCAATCTTTGTCTCATCAGACCAGAAATTTTTTGTTCTCATGGCCTGAGAGTCCTTCAGGTGCATTTTGGCAAACACCAGGTGGGCTGCCATGTGCATTTTTACAAAGGAGTGACTTCCGTCTATCCACTCTACCATACAGGCCTGATGGATTGCTGCAGAGATGGTTGTGCTTCTGAAAGGTTCTCCTCTCTCCACAGAGGAATGCTGTAGATCTGACAGAGTCACCATCGGGTTCTTGATCACCTCCCTGAGTAGGGCCCTTCTCCCCCAATTGCTCAGCTTAGACGGCTGGACAGCTCTAGGAAGAGTCCTGGTGGTTTTGAACTTCATCCTTTTATGGATGATGGAGGCCACTGTGCTCATTGGGACCTTCAAAGCAGCAGATATTTTTCTGTACCCTTCCCCAGATTTGTGCCTCAAGACAATCCTGTGTCTATAGACAATTCCTTTGACTGCATGCTTGTTTTGTGCTCAGACATGCACTGTCAAGTGTGGTCCCTTCTATAGACAGGTGTGTACTTTTACAAATCATGTCCAATCAACTGAATTTACCACAGGTGGACTGCAATTAAGCTGTAGGAACATTTCAAGGATAATCAGTGGAAACAGGATGAACCTGAGCTCAATTTTGTGCTTCATGGCAAGGGCTGTGAATACTTATGTACATGTGATTTCTTAGTTTTTTATTTTTAATAAATTTAAAAAAAATCACAAAAAAACTTTTTTCATGTTGCCATTATGGGGTATTGTGTGTAGAATTTTGAGGTAAAAAAATGAATTTATTCCAGTTTAAAATAAGGCTGTAACATAACAAAATATGGAAAAAGTGAAGCGCTGTGAATACTTTCCGGGTGCACTATAAAAAATACTTCTACATATTTTTGACTAATTTGTACAACACTGTACCCGCAGTGTGTGATATAAAAAAATCTATATACAGGTTGAGTATCCCATATCCAAATATTCCGAAATACGGAATATTCCGAAATACGGACTTTTTTTAGTGAGAGTGAGATAGTGAAATCTTTGTTTTTTGATGGCTCAATGTACACAAACTTTGTTTAATACACAAATTATTAAAAATATTGTATTAAATGACCTTCAGACTGTGTGTATAAGGTGTATATGAAACATAAATGAATTGTGTGAATATACACACACTTTGTTTAATGCACAAAGTTACAAAAAATATTGGCTAAAATGACCTTCAGGCTGTGTGTATAAGGTGTATATGTAACATACATGAATTATGTGCTTAGATTTAGGTCCCAACACCATGATATCTCATTATGGCATGCAATTATTCCAAAATACGGAAAAATCCGATATCCAAAATACCTCTGGTCCCGAGCATTTTGGATAAGGGATACTCAACCTGTATTTTGATTTAAATTAATATTTTGTGCTGTATCATACCAGCATATATCAAGGGACTGCAGCTGCTCTGTCCATCTAGGGGTGTTTTGTCAGTCCACCCAAAATAAATAAAAGCCATCTTTTTTTATATTTTGTGCAGCATCCTCCCAGAATACATCCAGGTGTGCTTTGTCCATTTCAGGGTGTGGTGTCTGTAGCTCATATTCTTATTAGAATTTATTGTCCTATTTTCATAACTCTTCTTATCACCACGTTGTAATTAATTCAAAGGAATATTATTAATAATAATTAGAAATTAGATACATTTAAATTAAATGAATATAAATAAACTCTCCACACTCATTTAGTGAACTTTCTGCATATCGAAGAAATCTTTAAGATTTTGATTCAATATAAATTAAATAAATTAAAATAAACTGAAATTAAAATAAATAGATTAAATCTAAAATTTTGTCTTTTTTTATTCTTCTTTGCCTTAGGCATATTATTTTTTAAAATATTTTTTAAAAATAATTTGTCCTTCCAGTATATACATGCAAGGGCTGCTGCTGCTCCGTCCAGCAACCTTTTGGCCTAAACTGGATAAAAATAATATTGTGACATCTGAGGTGTTCAGAATAGTCTGGAAATGAGTGGAAATGAATGTCATTAAAGTTAATAATACTATAGGAACAAGAACACACCCAAATTCTGTTATTTTACCTGTTTTGATGATTTCTTAGAAAAAATCCAGAACCAAAACCAAGACCCGCAAAGGTGGTTTTGACAAAACAAAAATTAAGGAATTTGCAGGCGCTAATATGAATATATTAAAAATTACTATATATCTAGATTATTTTAGTAGCAGCAATTAGCCCAGTCGTGTCTGTGTGAACACTGACTTTAAACGGATCAGCTCAAAGGTCCAATTCAACGGATCTCTAGCTTCCCATGTATGCAAAAGAAATTGATGTGACTATTGGGCTGATTTAAATTACTGTTACCAAGCAATAAATTCTAGCTGAATAAAAATGCAACACTTTAAGATGAAAAATCAGTATCCCGATTTTAATTTTTTTTGTTTTCCACATAAAAAATAATTTTAAACACAATGGTCACACACACACACACACACACACACACACACACACACACACACACACACACACATATATTTATATATATAAACAAGTAAATAGAATCAAATTTAGAAGCACCCAATGTTATATTCCTTTAAAAAGGGAAAACAACGTGTATGTAGAATGCAACCACAATTTTTTAATGTATTAAAAGATGAATAAAAGTTCAATGTCTATATGTAAAAAGAAAGAGTAACTGTCCTTATGGAAGCTTACCACAAATGGAAAAGTACTGCGTATCTGTTAAATTGCGTGTAAGTAATCACTCACTCCTGTCTGGATGTGATCACTTCCCGGCTCCCTCTCTCCTGAGCTGGAGGTGTTTGAATAGCGGCTCCGTTCCTCTGCTATGTGATGGGCCCGTCACATATTTAGTTTGCGGCAGCAGGTCTTTAGCCAGTGTAATCTCACCATAGGCGGTGCCGCTGGAATGCAGAGGTGATGATTCCCTTTTGGTGGTCCGCGTCTCATGCAGGAGGGGTCGTTTGCCTCTAATAGTATAGGTGCGGATGCCTCCGAATGTCTTTGGACTGAGCAGGATGATAGGAATAAACCTCAACCGGTTTCGCACCTCAGGGTGCTTTTTCAAAGAAAAGAGGGAATCATCACCTCTGCATTCCAGCGGCACCGCCTATGGCGAGACTACACTGGCTAAAGACCTGCTGCCGCAAACTAAATATGTGAAGGGCCCATCACATAGCAGAGAAACAGAGCCGCTATTCAAACACCTCCGACTCAGGAGAGAGGGAGCCGGGAAGTGATCACATCCAGACAGGAGTGAGTGATTGCTTACATGCAATTTATCAGATATACTGTACTTTTCCATTTGTGGTAAGCTTCCATAAGGACAGTTACTCTTTCTTTTTACGTATGGACATTAGACTTTTATTCATCTTTTAATACATTAAAAAATCGTGGTTGCATTCTACATACACGTTTTTTCCCCTTTTTAAAGGAATAAAACATTGGGTGCTTCTAAATTTGATTCTATTTACTTGTATATATACAGGTTGAGTATCCCTTATCCAAAATTCAAAATCCCACATTTTTGGTTCCCCTACTGAGATGATAACACATATATATGTATATTACATTATATATCTATATAATATATCTATATATACACATAATATACTGTATAATATAAAAGTCATTATCTCAGTAGGGGACCCAAAAATTGGATAAGGGATACTCAACCTGTGTGTATATATATATATATATATATATATATATATATATATATATAACCATTGTGTTTAAAATAATTTTTTATGTGAAAATAAAAAATAAAAAAATCGAGATACTGATTTTTCATCTTAAAGTGTTGCATTTTCATTCAGCTAGAATTTATTGCTTGGTAACAGAAATTTAAATCAGCGTAATAGCCACATCAATTTCTTTTGGTTTTGGCAAAACAAATCCAGATCCAAAACACAAAACCTGAAAAATGGCCTGGTACACACCCCTAGTATCATGGTGGTTAACGCTAATTAACTAATCAAAATAATGCAAATGTGCACTGCATATACTGTTTCTTCCAATGCCTGCACCTCTTTCCGTGTACTTCACTGACTTTTGAGCACTGATAAAAAGAACCTAATTTTTATACATTCTCAGCGGTGCCATCCAGGGTCAAAATACATTCAATGGGATGACAGCTCATTTTGCCACACTTATAAGAGGTGCCCACATAACAGTATAATAAAAACCTAAAAATGTAGATAGGTGACAGGTGAATTATAAACCATCACAATGGAGATGATTTTGTGCCAGTCGCAATATCAATGTTCACTGAGCGGTGGTTTCAACTACGCATGTGTCTACGTCGTGAACAGGTTCAGCGTATGCGTCAATTGCTGTAAAGAATGGCTTGCATAACTGATGAGAATGACTCAGGAATCCTCAGGATCCTTTTTCTTTTTAACGGGAGTTTGTGGGGGGAAAAAATATTTGATTTCATTTTCTAACTCTCTGGGGGTTAAATTTAGATATGCAACTCTATTTATACGTACCGTTTACCGTTCCGCATATGAGATTTCGAATGAAAAAGTAAGCAATTTAAAAAAAAAGAAGAAAGTATGGGCTGTAGAGAGATTCCTAGAAGACAGCAAAGTAGAAAGTTAAGAAGGGTAAGAGAAAGAAGCGATTGCTATCCAGCAAAGGCTCCCCCGACGCATTGCGTGATAATGTCAGATTTCAGGAGCTCCTCTCCTCTGTCACTTTTGCTCTGATCAAGCAAGTGGCGAGTAAGAAGTTATTCAAGGATGGTGTTACGTACACTTCATGAATTATGCATCTTAAACAAACTTACATGATGTGGAGCAGTCGAGCAAAAGCCTTTTAGCTGGAAGCAAGCCATAGGAGACACCCATTACGCATCTCTAGTGATGGATTAAAATAGCACAAGGCAGTGTTCAGGTACTTGGCCTTGCTGAGATTTACTGGAATATAAAACTGGTTCACATCTGGAGGCTCTTCTGCCCTGAGTACCTGAGCGTAGAGCCTTGGTGACTGGTTTTAGCGAGGGGCTGCTCTCTATGGGCGTGTTTCTGAGTGAGTCGCATGCAAGGCCAGATGCGACTGCAACCAGTGTTTCATTTTTTGTTGTAAACTGCGCACGTGTCATATGCATCTCAGCCTTTGTTGTGGGCGTTTCTTGGTGACAACACATGAGAACTGTTTTCTGGGGATATCGGAGTGTGTCATGGGCGTTTAGCCAGAACTGTGGCCTATTCTGAGTAAAGTGGAAGCCTAAATGAAATCCTGCATGTAGTATGAGTTAGGCGCAACTGCCATGATAATGATGTTGATCATAGGCGTTTTCACAGGGGGGGGGGCCTGGTGCGCACAGGCACCCCCTAATGTCCGGCACCCCCCGCACTCCACACCTGCAGCTCACGTGTATTGATTCCTCCTCTACCCCCCGCCCGCACTGAAGCCGTAGGCTCGAGCTCACCCCGTGCTCCGCCTTCCGGCTCCTGTGGTGTGTGAAGGGAGAGACGTCATGACGTCTCTCCTATACTAAGCGCGAGTACTGAGGAGCTTCGGGCGGCGGACGAGGTTGGAGCCATAGGCGTGTGCACGGGGGGTGCCTGGTGCGCACAGGCACCCCCTAATGTCCGGCACCCCCCGCACTCCACACCTGCAGCTCACGTGTATTGATTCCTCCTCTACCCCCCGCCCGCACTGAAGCCGTAGGCTCGAGCTCACCCCGTGCTCCGCCTTCCGGCTCCTGTGGTGTGTGAAGGGAGAGACGTCATGACGTCATGACGTCTCTCCTATACTAAGCGCGAGTTCTGAGGAGCTTCGGGCGGCGGACGAGGTTGGAGCTCTAGTAAGTACTGTGCAGTGGTGGTGGGCGACCATGTGTACGGGCAGTGTCATATTCAAAAGTCCTCCGCCCCCTCGTTCAGTTGAATTGTTATGCGTCTCTGCACCAAGCCTCTGACCCAGCGCTTGTGTGCATCTTCAGTGTTCTGGGCTGATGGGCCACTGCATGCATGCATGCGTGCGTGTGTGTGAAGGGGGACAGGGGGAGAGGCAGTAATGGGGGAGAGGCAGTAATGGGGAGGATGATAAAACAGGGGGAGGCTGACACAGAAGACTGCTGGGAGACAAAGAGGGGGATGATGAGAGACAGGAGAGCTGACAGAGAGGGAGGATGAAAGGCACATGGGAGGGCTGAGGGATGTAGAGTGTGGGGCAGGCTGAGGGAGGAAGAGTGTGGGGGATGCAGAGTGTGGGGCAGGCTGAGAGAGGCAGAGTGTGGGGGATGCAGAGTGTGGGGCAGGCTGAGAGAGGCAGAGTGTGGGGGACGCAGAGTGTGGGGCAGGCTGAGGGAGGAAGAATGTGGGGGACGCAGAGTGTGGGGCAGGCTGAGGGATGCAGAGTGTGGGGCAGGCTGAGGGACGCAGAGTGTGGGGCAGGCTGAGGGACGCAGAGTGTGGGGCAGGCTGAGGGACGCAGAGTGTGGGGCAGGCTGAGGGAGGAAGAATGTGGGGGACGCAGAGTGTGGGGCAGGCTGAGGGACGCAGAGTGTGGGGCAGGCTGAGGGAGGAAGAATGTAGGGAACGCAAAGTGTGGGCCAGGCTGAGGGATGCAGAGTGTGGGGCAGGCTGAGGGACGCAGAGTGTGGGGCAGGCTGAGGGACGCAGAGTGTGGGGCAGGCTGAGGGACGCAAAGTGTGGGGCAGGCTGAGGGACGCAGAGTGTGGTGCAGGCTGAGGGACGCAGTGTGGGGCAGGCTGAGGGAGGAAGAATGTGGGGGACGCAGAGTGTGGGGCAGGCTGAGGGACGCAGAGTGTGGGGCAGGCTGAGGGACATGGAAGGGGGTTTTGGAGTGACAGCGTGCTGGAGGCTGGAAAAACAGGAGGCTGAAGAGATACAAGGAGCAGGAAGCTGGAGTGGGTATGGGGGCATGGAGTAACACAGGAGGCACGAGTCTGGTTGAACCTTTGTTTGATGCTGCATTGGTTATATTCCTACACAAACAGGCATCTTCCGGACCAGGTGATCTCCTACATGAATAATGAATACCGACTGAAGACACTGTCTTCCCTGAGAGGATCTGTTTCTTCAAAGGTTCCCCGTTGCTGTGAAACCAATATGTAGGTAAGGTGTATTTGGAATAGAATGAAGAGGAATGCTCCCGTAGTGCCGAAAACGGGTGGCGTGTCATGCTGATATGTCCCTGTTTCGAGTAGCCAAGTTATTTTTTTTTTTTGCTCAAAGTACCGCTAAGACATTTTCTCTACTTGCACCACTGCCCACAACATCATTCCACAGACACTCACCATCACCTACCAGACCTTACTGCCTACCGCCCCTTGTTGTAAGGCCACACCCACTTTTCAAGGAGCACGTGCAAAATAACCTCCCCCTTCCCCATTTTGGTGCCCCCTTGTCATTTTTTTTCTGGATCTGCCCCTGTGTAAGAGGCACTACTACTATGGGCATTGTGTAAGGGGCACTGCAAGTATCTGCATTGTGTAAGGGGCACTACAGAGTGAAGAGGCAGGCTGAGAGAAACAAATTGAGGTGGATTGTGAGAGTGGCAAGGAGACACAGGCGGGAAATTATGGTGTGGATGACAGGCGGCACAGGGAGGGGATGATGGTGGGGGTTAAAGGATGACGCAGGGAGGAGATGGTGTGGCTGAGAGATGAAGGGGGCAGGAGGTGACACGAGTCTGGTTGAACCTCTGTTGCATGATGATGATCTTAGTTATATTCCTGCACAAATAGGCATCTTGTGGACCATGTAATTTTCCACATGAATAGTGATTATCGACTGAAGACGCAGTCTTACCAGGGAGGACATTTCTTTTGAGGTTCCCAGTTGTAAGAAACCACTATATAGGCAAGGTGCATATGGAAGGGAAAGTAATGCTCCCAGAGTGATTAGAAACAGATAGCATGTCATGTTGACACCCCCCAATTTGCAGTGGCCATGTCCCTTGTGGTATGTGATATTTATTGCATTGAGTGCCAATAGGCGGTGCTAAACACACCCCTCTGATGGTGCACCCCCTAATAAAATGTTCTGTGCACGCCTATGATGTTGATGACTCTCACAGGCGAAAGAGCAGGGCGGTGCCATTGCATAGGGGACCTCATTCAGGTCCGGTTGTTACTGCGTCCTGATGCGCAAAGTACCGATGTTCGGTACTTTTTGACTATAAAAATTATTAGAATAATACAAGGAAGATATTTCTAATATATTCTTTGTATTTTTCATATACTTATATGTATTCAAAACTCTGGTATATATGTTAGTATGTCATTAAAGGCTCTGCCTCACCTCACCACACGTCACTGCCACATACATATACATATCAGTGCCAGATTATTTTAAATTCACCCCCTTTTTTTTTTTTTTTTTTCAAAATCCTATCCCCCTACAGTGCATCCGGAAAGTATTCACAGTGCTTCACTTTTTCCACATTTTGTTATGTTACAGCCATATTCCAAAATCAAAATTCTATACACAATACTCCATAATGACAACGTGAAAAAAGTTTTTTTGAGATTTTTGAAAATTTATTAAAAATAAAACCTAAGAAATCACATGTACATAAGTATTCACAGCCTTTGCCAGGAAGCTCAAAATTGAGCTCAGGTGCATCCTGTTTTCACTGATCATCCTTGAGATGTTCCTAAATCTTAATTGGAATCCACCTGTGGTAAATTCAGTTGATTGGATATGATTTGGAAAGGCACACACCTGTCTATATAAGGTCCCACACTTGACAGTGCATGTCTGAGCACAAACCAAGCATGAAGTCAAAGGAATTGTCTGCAGACCTCCGAGACAGAATTGTCTCAAGGCACAAATCTGGGGAAGGGTACAGAAAAATATCTGCTGCTTTGAAGGTCCCAATGAGCACAATGGCCTCCATCATCCGTAAATGGAAGAAGTTCGAAACCACCAGGAGTCTTCCTAGAGCTGGCGAGCCATCTAAACTGAGCGATCGGGGGAGAAGGGCCCTAGTCAGGGAGGTGACCAAGAACCCGATTGTCACTCTGTCAGAGCTACAGCATTCCTCTGTGGAGAGAGGAGAACCTTCCAGAAGGACAACCATCTGTGCAGCAATCCACCAATCAGGCCTGTATGGTAGAGTGGACAGACGGAAGCCACACATTATTAAAAAGCACATGGCAGCTCGCCTGGAGTTTGCCAAAATGCACCTGAAGGACTCTCAGAACATGAGAGACAAAGATTGAATTCTTTGGCGTGAATGCCAGGCGTCATATTTGGAGGAAACCAGGCACCGCTCATCACCAGGCCAATACCATCCCTACAGTGAAGCATAGTGGTGGCAGCATCATGCTGTGGGGATGTTTTTCAGCGGCAGGAACTGGGAGACTAGTCAGGATAGAGGGAAAGATGAATGCAGCAATGTACAGCTACATCCTGGATGAAACCTGCTCCAGAGCGCTCTTGACCTCAGACTGGGGTGACGGTTCATCTTTCAGCAGGACAATGTCCCTAAGCACACAGCCAAGATATCAAAGGAGTGGCTTCAGGACAACTCTGTGAATGTCCTTGAATGGCCCAGCCAGAGCCCAGACTTTAATCCGATTGAACATCCCTGGAGAGATCTGAAAATGGCTGTGCACCAACGCTTCCCATCCAACCTGATGGAGCTTGAGAGGGGCTGCAAAGAGGAATGGACGAAACTGCCCAAAGATAGGTGTGCCAAGCTTGTGGCATCATATTCAAAAAGACCTGAGGCTGTAATTGCTGCCAAAGGTGCATCAATTAAGTATTGAGCAAAGGCTGTGAATACTTATGTACATGTGATTTCTTAGTTTTTCATTTTTAATAAATTTGCAAAAATCTCAAAAAAACTTTTTTCACATTATCATTATGGGGTATTGTGTGTAGAATTTTGAGGGGAAAAATTAATTACATTTTTGAATAAGGCTGTAACATAACAAAATGTAGAAAAAGTGAAGCGCTGTGAAAACTTTCCGGATGCACTGTATGTCACCACTTTTATTCTTACCTTGACTCCAGTGGGATTTCAGTTGGGGTAAGGTTTTCACATCATCCATATTTAGGCCCAGATTTATCAAGCCTTTATCAAGTACCAGCCAATCAGCTTGTTATTGTCATATTCTAAACACAGTCTGTAACATGGCAGTTAGGAGCTGATTGGTTGGTACTTTGTCACCGTACAAGAGTTATCACTCTCCAAGGCTTGATAAATCTGGGCCCTATTTTGGAAACTAATGTAAAACAGGACTTGTTCACTGTGTTCCCACCTTAGCTGAAAGCCTCTAGCAGGGCTAGATGTACAATGGAGTGAGTGGGACTAATTCAGACCTGATCGCAGATGTGCGAAAAAACGCACATATACGATCAAGATCTCTGACATGTGTGGGAACGCCCAGCACAGGGATTGTTCGCCCCGCATGCCAGACCCCCCCCCCCCGCAGAGCAGACATGTGAAAGCATCGCACAGTGGCGATGCTTTCGCACCTGCCAAGTAGCTCCCTGCATGCCCAGCCTAGCTGTGAAGGCAGACGGCTATACCGCCATATTTTTGGCATTAGCAGCTGCGTGTGATGTCACGCAGCCACTGCGACTCGCCTGTGTTGTCCGGGTCACGCCCCACGTCACTGGTGACGTTCACAAAGCACTGGTCACCCCCCGTCTGCTTCTCACAATAGGCCCTTGATAATTTTATTCATAAGAGATGTTCTCTACGATTTTAATAAAATTTGCACAAGCTTGCAGTGTTACTAAACGCTCGTATGAATACGATCAGTGGCAGGATGTATCTCACTCTAAATGCAATGCTTGATTCATGTCACCGTTGGATCTGAGATCATACATTTGCCGGGGACTAGAGTAAGAATCAGCGAGCAGACAGAAGGGTTAGGTTTTTTTAAAACATTACGATCAAAGTAATTTTATACGGTATACCAGTACATGAAGAACAATAACAAGTTACAAATTCTGAATATTATACAATAGTAGTAATGCAGTTATGACTTTTCATATAGAAACATATGCCCAAAGCTATGGAATCACTATTGTGATTGTATACCCAGCTAGATACACCAATTACCATCATATTCAAATGCACTAATTTGGGATAATATGAATCCTATTTTTATATGGCTCCCTTTATCTAAATATGCTTTATTCCTAAACAATTGCTATTCCATTAAATTTAATAGAACCTCTCTCAGATTTTATATGCGGTGCATCATACACTGCGCACTTAATCGCAGGCTGGAAATGTGTAATAATAATTGTTTCCAAAAACATAAGCTAAATTGTTTTTTAGCTATTTACGGGTAAATTGTTTATTACTTAGATGTGTACAGCATTTCCCTATTATGGTCCGTTATGCCTGCTGAGGGGAGGCAGTGAAAGTTGGGTATGCAAATTGAGCTTGGTAAATGACCTCATTTAACGGGAGCTCGATAAATTCCACACGCGTGTTTGTGCCAAGCAGATAACATAATCTTCCCTGAACTGTAATTAAACAATACTGCAAGGCTAATTGTGGCAGTGTAACCAGTTTAACACACTCAGGTCCTTTGTAGAGCAACAAGATTCACTTGTAAACTGGAAGTTTGTCTATACTGAATACATCCACGCAGGCTTGGACTGGCCTACAGGGGTACAGGGGAAACCACCGGTGGGTCCCACTGCCTGGGGGCCCACCTCCTGCTCTAAGGATCAGGTTCCAGACTGTGCACTTGAATTATACATTATACATATGTTACCTTATACTGGACTATGGTGTATTTTCTACAGTGCATTGCTCTTATTAATCTGGTACATTATCATGCATGTAGCGGCTGAATTTACTGTATATATTTATGAAGAGGCCCAAAAGTTGTACTCTCTAATGGTTAGTCAAACCAATGAGGTGGCAGGACACCCCCCCCCCCCCCTCTGCAGACTGGCCACACCCCTAACATGGGCCCCTACTACTGCATTCCCCCGGTGGGCCCTACATGCCCCAGTCCGACACTGCATCCACGTCTGCACGCTTTAGAAGGCTTGATACATAGCTCTTTTAATTTATAACACGCCGGATGGACAAGGTGCCATCTCCACTCTGCAAACACACTTACACAAAGACACACTTAGTGGCCGATTTATCACCATCCGCATCTGATGATGCAGATGACAAGTGATAATATATAATGCCTCTCCGCAGCATAATTTTTTATTTTTTATTTTATTTTTTGCTTCTGTGTAGGCCATTGACCACCGATGATTCCTAATCATCAATGGTTTATGGCTGATGTTGAATGGTTTTGCCATTGATGGGAGAGACAAAAAAAGAACTAAAACCAGGCGCTAATATATCACCAACACAACCTGGGGATCATGTACCAATAATTTAAGGTAAATTCAATACGCTGCAGGAGAGTTCTTGACTTGGGGTCAACAAGTCAAAAAACAAGCACTGGAAATCCCGAGTGCCAATAACCAAGAAACTCTAACAAATACCCTCTTGCGCTATAAAAGATATGGTATGGCTGAAAGTCCAATAAACCAAACTTATTATTCCATATATTTTATATATTTTAATACATAGAAGAAATATACTTCATGAATAAAAAACTTGACCGGTCAAAAATAACTAACAATAAATAATCATATATAATATTATAAACATCCTAAGGAGGTGGATCAAAGCATACTCTGTGCACAGATGAGTAAGATATTATGAACAGATAAAACAGTCCGTATAGTCAATTCAATAAAAAATCAATAGCAACTGTGGTTAGAAGAACCCATATAGCAGATAATATCCTTGAAAGTTACTTTGTATCAAAGTTCCTCAATAGCTTGCCGCTCAGCAAAGAAAAATAGTGTTATATGAAACCGCTACACACTGCAGCCTTACGTGTGGCTTCCACCAGCGGTATCAACACGGGAGAGTCCCAGTAACAAATGAGGCGGTCTCGGGCTGCGGGATCCGGCACCTGCGCTGGCGCCTGCTGTTGTAAATAATACCCGACCTCAAGGCTCTGAGAGTCCACACCTCTACGTGCAGCTTGCAAGCACCAAAGTCGCGGCCTCTCTCCTCCCGATTTTTGTCCAGCTGGTGACAGTGGCAAAAGACGGCAATACAATATGGATTCAAAACTGGTGCAGGGGTCCAATACTTCTACCTCTGACGCATTTCGCTCCTCTCACAGGGGCTTTATCAAAGAATGGTCTCCAAATGTTCCAGGACCCTTTTTAAAGGAGTGATCATTATTCCTATTGGTGCATATAATGATGAATATAAAACACCCGCTTGATTCCAACTCCTGATCCAACCTCCTCATAATTAGATATGTTATATATAAAAAAGGCATATAAGCCCTATCTTTGCTAAGTATATCAGAATTGATAATATATAAATATATAAAAAAGCGTAATATATAAAACATTATACACATATATATATATGGGTGTGGTTCGTTTTATCGACAGTATCTAGGTCGACAATGTTTAGGTCGACCACTATAGGTCGACAGTCACTAGGTCGACATGGATGGAAGGTCGACAGGGTTTCTAGGTCGACATGTGCTAGGTCGATAGGTCTAAAGGTCGACATGAGGATTTTTTTTTTTTTTGGTGTTGTTTTCTTCGTAAAGTGACCGGGATCCCAAATTAGTGCACCGCGTCCCCTCGCATGGCTCGCTTCGCTCGCCATGCTTCGGGCACGGTGCCTTCGCTTCGCTCGGCACACTTTGCCGTTCCAATCGTAGTCCACGTGGATCGTTAAGTATGTAAAAATCCACACAATTTTTTTTTGAAAAACTCATGTCGACCTTTAGACCTGTCGACCTAGCACATGTCGACCTAGAAACCCTGTCAACCTTCCATCCATGTCGACCTAGTGACTGTCGACCTATAGTGGTCGACCTAAACATTGTCGACCTAGACACTGTCGATCTTCAGACCGGATCCCATATATATATGAAAATAAGTAAATATGCCCACTTGTCCATAGAATTTCCCTATACTTACCGTAATTTTATCAACAATCCAGATAATAAACGGGTTGAAAAAAATAAGAATTTACTTACCGATAATTCTATTTCTCGTAGTCCGTAGTGGATGCTGGGGACTCCGTCAGGACCATGGGGAACAGCGGCTCCGCAGGAGACAGGGCACAAAAGTAAAAGCTTTAGGATCAGGTGGTGTGCACTGGCTCCTCCCCCTATGACCCTCCTCCAAGCCTCAGTTAGGATACTGTGCCCGGACGAGCGTACACAATAAGGAAGGATTTTGAATCCCGGGTAAGACTCATACCAGCCACACCAATCACACTGTACAAACTGTGATCTGAACCCAGTTAACAGCATGATAACAGCGGAGCCTCTGAAAAGATGGCTCACAACAATAATAACCCGATTTTTGTAACAATAACTATGTACAAGTATTGCAGACAATCCGCACTTGGGATGGGCGCCCAGCATCCACTACGGACTATGAGAAATAGAATTATCGGTAAGTAAATTCTTATTTTCTCTGACGTCCTAAGTGGATGCTGGGGACTCCGTCAGGACCATGGGGATTATACCAAAGCTCCCAAACGGGCGGGAGAGTGCGGATGACTCTGCAGCACCGAGTGAGAGAACTCCAGGTCCTCCTCAGCCAGGGTGTGCCCCTGACCAAGTAGCAGCTCGGCAAAGTTGTAAAGCCGAGACCCCTCGGGCAGCCGCCCAAGATGAGCCCACCTTCCTTGTGGAATGGGCATTTACATATTTTGGCTGTGGCAGGCCTGCCACAGAATGTGCAAGCTGAATTGTACTACACATCCAACTAGCAATCGTCTGCTTAGAAGCAAGATCACCCAGTTTGTTGGGTGCATACAGGATAACAGCAAGTCAGTTTTCCTGACTCCAGCCGTCCTGGAAACCTATATTTTCAGGGCCCTGACAACATCTAGCAACTTGGAGTCCTCCAAGTCCCTAGTAGCCGCAGGTACCACAATAAGCTGGTTCAGGTGAAACGCTGACACCACCTTAGGGAGAAACTGGGGACGAGTCCGCAGCTCTGCCCTGTCCGAATGGACAATCAGATATGGGCTTTTGTGAGACAAAGCCGCCAATTCTGACACTCGCCTGGCCGAGGCCAGGGCCAACATCATGGTCACTTTCCATGTGAGATATTTTAAATCCACAGATTTGAGCGGTTTAAACCAATGTGATTTGAGGAATCCCAGAACTACGTTGAGATCCCACAGTGCCACTGGAGGCACAAAAGGGGGTTGTATATGCAGTACTCCCTTGACAAACTTCTGGACTTCAGGAACTGAAGCCAAGTCTTTCTGGAAGAAAATCGACAGGGCCGAAATTTGAACCTTAATGGACCCCAATTTGAGGCCCATAGACACTCCTGTTTGCAGGAAATGCAGGAATCGACCGAGTTGAAATTTCTTCGTGGGGCCTTCCTGGCCTCACACCGCGCAACATATTTTCGCCACATGTGGTGATAATGTTGTGCGGTCACCTCCTTCCTGGCTTTGACCAGGGTAGGAATGACCTCTTCCGGAATGCCTTTTTCCCTTAGGATCCGGCGTTCAACCGCCATGCCATCAAACGCAGCCGCGGTAAGTCTTGGAACAGACATGGTACTTGCTGAAGCAAGTCCCTTCTTAGCGGCAGAGGCCATGAGTCCTCTGTGAGCATCTCTTGAAGTTCCGGGTACCAAGTCCTTCTTGGCCAATCCGGAGCCACGAGTATAGTTCTTACTCCTCTACGTCTTATAATTCTCAGTACCTTAGGTATGAGAAGCAGAGGAGGGAACACATACACCGACTGGTACACCCACGGTGTTACCAGAACGTCCACAGCTATTGCCTGAGGGTCTCTTGACCTGGCGCAATACCTGTCCAGTTTTTTGTTCAGGCGGGACGCCATCATGTCCACCTTTGGTCTTTCCCAACGGTTCACAATCATGTGGAAGACTTCCCGATGAAGTCCCCACTCTCCCGGGTGGAGGTCGTGCTGAGGAAGTCTGCTTCCCAGTTGTCCACTCCCGGAATGAACACTGCTGACAGTGCTATCACATGATTTTCCGCCCAGCGAAGAATCCTTGCAGTTTCTGCCATTGTCCTCCTGCTTCTTGTGCCGCCCTGCCTGTTTACGTGGGCGACTGCCGTGATGTTGTCCCACTGGATCAATACCGGCTGACCTTGAAGCAGAGGTCTTGCTAAGCTTAGAGCATTGTAAATTGCTCTTAGCTCCAGTATATTTATGTGGAGAGAAGTCTCCAGACTTGATCACACTCCCTGGAAATTTTTCCCTTGTGTGACTGCTCCCCAGCCTTTCAGGCTGGCATCCGTGGTCACCAGGACCCAGTCCTGAATGCCGAATCTGTGGCCCTTTAGTAGATGAGCACTCTGCAGCCACCACAGAAGAGACACCCTTGTCCTTGGAGACAGGGTTATCCGCTGATGCATCTGAAGATGCGATCCGGACCATTTTTCCAGCAGATCCCACTGAAAAGTTCTTGCGTGAAATCTGCCGAATGGAATCGCTTCGTAAGAAGCCACCATTTTTCCCAGGACCCTTGTGCAATGATGCACTGACACTTTTCCTGGTTTTAGGAGGTTCCTGACTAGCTCGGATAACTCCCTGGCTTTCTCCTCCGGGAGAAACACCTTTTTCTGGACTGTGTCCAGAATCATCCCGAGGAACAGCAGACGTGTCGTCGGAGACAGCTGCGATTTTGGAATATTTAGAATCCACCCGTGCTGTCGTAGAACTACTTGAGATAGTGCTACTCCGACCTCCAACTGTTCTCTGGACCTTGCCCTTATCAGGAGATCGTCCAAGTAAGGGATAATTAAGACGCCTTTTCTTTGAAGAAGAATCATCATTTCGGCCATTACCTTGGTAAAGACCCGGGGTGCCGTGGACAATCCAAACGGCAGCGTCTGAAACTGATAGTGACAGTTTTGTACCACGAACCTGAGGTACCCTTGGTGAGAAGGGCAAATTTGGACATGGAGGTAAGCATCCTTGATGTCCAGGGACACCATATAGTCCCCTTCTTCCTGGTTCGCTATCACTGCTCTGAGTGACTCCATCTTGATTTGAACCTTTGTATGTAAGTGTTCAAATATTTCAGATTTAGAATAGGTCTCACCGAGCCGTCTGGCTTCAGTACCACAATATAGTGTGGAATAATACCCCTTTCCTTGTTGTAGGAGGGGTACTTTGATTATCACCTGCTGGGAATACAGCTTGTGAATTGTTTCCAATACTGCCTCCCTGTCGGAGGGAGACGTTGGTAAAGCAAACTTCAGGAACCTGCGAGGGGGAGACATCTCGAATTTCTCAAACTGTACCCCTGGGATACTACTTGTAGGATCCAGGGGTCCACTTGCGAGTGAGCCCACTGCGTGCTGAAACTCTTGAGACGACCCCCCACCGCACCTGTTTGTACGGCCTCAGCATCATGCTGAGGACTTGGCAGAAGCGGTGGAAGGCTTCTGTTCCTGGGAATGGGCTGCCTGCTGCAGTCTTCTTCCCTTACCTCTATCCCTGGGCAGATATGACTGGCCTTTTGCCCGCTTGCCCTTATGGGGACGAAAGGACTGAAGCTGAAAAGACGATGTCTTTTTCTGCTGAGATGTGACTTGGGGTAAAAAAGGTGGATTTTCCAGCTGTTGCCGTGGCCACCAGGTCCGATGGACCGACCCCAAATAACTCCTCCCCTTTATACGGCAATACTTCCATGTGCCGTTTGGAATCTGCATCACCTGACCACTGTCGTGTCCATAAACATCTTCTGGCAGATATGGACATCGCACTTACTCTTGATGCCAGAGTGCAAATATCCCTCTGTGCATCTCGCATATATAGAAATGCATCCTTTAAATGCTCTATAGTCAATAAAATACTGTCCCTGTCAAGGGTATCAATATTTCCAGTCAGGGAATCCGACCAAGCCACCCCAGCGCTGCCCATCCAGGCTGAGGCGATCGCTGGTCGCAGTATAACACCAGTATGTGTGTATATACTTTTTAGGATATTTTCCAGCCTCCTATCAGTTGGCTCCTTGAGGGCGGCCGTATCTGGAGACGGTAACGCCACTTGTTTTGATAAGCGTGTGAGCGCCTTATCCACCCTAAGGGGTGTTTCCCAACGCGCCATAACTTCTGGCGGGAAAGGGTATACCGCCAATAATTTTCTATCGGGGGAAACCCACGCATCATCACACACTTCATTTAATTTATCTGATTCAGGAAAAACCACATGTAGTTTTTTCACACTCCACATAATACCCTTTTTTGTGGTACTTGTAGTATCAGAATTATGTAACATCTCCTTCATTGCCCTTAACAAGTAACGTGTGGCCCTAAAGGAAAATACGTTTGTTTCTTCACCGTCGACACTGGAGTCAGTGTCCGTGTCTGTGTCGACCGACTGAGGTAAAAGGACGTTTTAACGCCCCTGACGGTGTTTGAGACGCCTGGACAGGTACTAATTGGTTTGCCGGCCGTCTCATGTCGTCAACCGACCTTGCAGCGTGTTGACATTATCACGTAATTCCTTAAATAAGCCATCCATTCCGGTGTCGACTCCCTAGAGAGTGACATCACCATTACAGGCAATTGCTCCGCCTCCTCACCAACATCGTCCTCATACATGTCGACACACACGTACCGACACACAGCACACACACAGGGAATGCTCTGATAGAGGACAGGACCCCACTAGCCCTTTGGGGAGACAGAGGGAGAGTTTGCCAGCACACACCAAAAACGCTATAATTATACAGGGACAACCTTTATATAAGTGTTTTTCCCTTATAGCATTTTAATATATATAGTCATATCGCCAAATAAGTGCCCCCCCTCTCTGTTTTAACCCTGTTTCTGTAGTGCAGTGCAGGGGAGAGCCTGGGAGCCTTCCCACCAGCATTTCTGTGAGGGAAAATGGCGCTGTGTGCTGAGGAGAATAGGCCCCGCCCCCTTTTCGGCGGGCTTCTTCTCCCGTTTTTCTGAGACCTGGCAGGGGTTAAATACATCCATATAGCCCCCAGGGGCTATATGTGATGTATTTTTAGCCAGAATAAGGTACTATCATTGCTGCCCAGGGCGCACCCCCCAGCGCCCTGCACCCTCAGTGACCGCTGCTATGAAGTGTGCTGACAACAATGGCGCACAGCTGCAGTGCTGTGCGCTACCTTATGAAGACTGAAAAGTCTTCTGCCGCCGGTTTCTGGACCTCTTCACTTTTCGGCATCTGCAAGGGGGTCGGCGGCGCGGCTCCGGGACGAACCCCAGGGTGAGACCTGTGTTCCGACTCCCTCTGGAGCTAATGGTGTCCAGTAGCCTAAGAAGCCAATCCATCCTGCACGCAGGTGAGTTCACTTCTCTCCCCTAAGTCCCTCGATGCAGTGAGCCTGTTGCCAGCAGGACTCACTGAAAATAAAAAAAACTAACAAAACTTTTACTCTAAGCAGCTCTTTAGGAGAGCCACCTAGATTGCACCCTTCTCGGCCGGGCACAAAAATCTAACTGAGGCTTGGAGGAGGGTCATAGGGGGAGGAGCTAGTGCACACCACCTGATCCTAAAGCTTTTACTTTTGTGCCCTGTCTCCTGCGGAGCCGCTGTTCCCCATGGTCCTGACGGAGTCCCCAGCATCCACTTAGGACGTCAGAGAAAATATATAAAACTATATATATGTTCACATACAACATATCCATCTTACTAGTAAATTGAACTTGCTACCCTGTGCTTCATAGTCTGTTACTCTACCATTCCTCCATCACCAGCCCCTAATAGCTGTAAGCTATATCCGATCTGAATAGATTACTATTCTACATATCATTAATATAATCCTTTCATGGTACAAAAAATTATATTTAAATCAATAAATAAGTTCTTCATGTTGTTCCCATGTGTTGCTCACATTAACACTACTATTTAACGGTGGTATTATAAAAAGAAACAATATATAATAGTATAAACAATAATATTAATAGCACATCTTCCCACTCCATAGATATAACTCGCAGTCCCACCCTTCCCAGTCTGTCAATCTACCATTCCTCCACCATCGACCCTTGTAACCAAAGCAAACATTCAGTCACTATATTTTATGTAATACAACCTCACTCTCACACCTTCTTCTGTGATTCGCAGGGTCAGAGTTGGCATATAATTTTTCTCTTGTTAAACAACATAATCAATTAGTTGACTAACATACAGTAATCAACAATATACAAAAATGGACCAATTATTTATGTAAAAAATATTCAATGATATCTCCATTCCCACTCGGATTCAATCCTCCCACCTTATCAATCAAAGCCCAAATCTAAACCCTTGCACTAACTATTTCCCTCAGTGAACATGCATCCCAAAACCATTATTTACTGGTGCTCTTGATTTCAGACTTCTTATTCGATCCTCATTTGATTGACATATCATTAACTTTAAATAATTAACTTATATTCTCTATTAACTTAACGTATTAATGTAATATTATATATGATTATTTATTGTTAGTTATTTTTGACCGGTCAAGTTTTTTATTCATGAAGTATATTTCTTCTATGTATTAAAATATATTGATGGGAGAGAACCAGATGGTTTCCCTCCAACGATGGCACAACATAAATTAATATTTATTTATTTTTTTGCAAGGTGCCCACTGGTCATTCACTGGAATAACAGGGATGACCATCGATGAGTAAAACCATCAATCGTCTCTCATAGCATAGTTGGTGACCATCGATGACCACTCACAGTTTCACCATTGATGGCCATCCCTACTTCTGTGCTGTGACCCCTGGTGCTGTCAAGTGAGCTGCCGCTTTGCAGCGTCACTTTACTGCACAGGGGTCACAGCACCACAAATGGAGGACGCAGTGCCTGGCAGTGCTCACTAGGAGCACCGATCCCCAGCTCCAGGGACTGGTAAGTATGATTTTTTATTTTTTTTTACTTTTTTTTTAAATAAAGTGATCCGATCACCAGAGCCAGGTCCCGCACAGTTGTGCTAAAGGATGCATATCACAGTGCTGCCCTGTGATTATGCTAGTTAGAGATGCCATTATTATCACAAGGCACACTGCAGTGGAATTTTATATTTTTGTTTCAGTAAATTTGGCCATATCCAATTCCAATTCAAAATCCAAAAATCCAATTACCCATACTGCCCATGTTCCTAGCTGATTTGAACATATAAAGTGGGTATCTTCCTGTTTACCAGAACCCCCCACAGTCCATTACCATTTCTGCAAATTAGCCTTGGGAACCTTGTATGAATCAAATCGAACTGCAGCACTAAGACATGAGATGGGTCAACGCAGATGGCAAAGAGAGGGGGTGATGATGGTGCCACCGTCATTGCCCCTTCTCATATCTCTTACTGCAACCATCATCGCTCCCTCTCATATCTCTTACTGCCACCATCATCACCTCCTCTCATATCTCTTACTGCCACCATCATCACCTCCTCTCATATCTCTTACTGCCACCATCATCACCCCTTCTCATATCTCTTACTGCCACCATCATCACCCCCTCTCATATCTCTTACTGCCACCATCATCACCTCCTCTCATATCTCTTACTGCCACCATCATCACTCCCTCTCATATCTCTTACTGCCACCATCATCGTTCCCTCTCATATCTCTTACTGCCACCGTCATCGCTCCCTCTCATATCTCTTACTGCCACCATTATCGCCCCCACTCTTATCACTTACTGCCACCATTATAGTTCCCTCTCATATCTCTTACTGCCACCATCATCGTTCCCTCTCATATCTCTTACTGCCACCATCATTGCTCCCTCTCATATCTCTTACTGCCACCGTCATCACTCCCTCTCATATCTCTTACTGCCACCATCATCACCTCCTCTCATATCTCTTACTGCCACCATCATCACCCCCTCTCATATCTCGTGCCACCATCATCACCCCCTCTCATATCTCTTACTGCCACCGTCATCACTCCCTCTCATATCTCTTACTGCCACCGTCATCACCCCCTCTCATATCTCTTACTGCCACCATCATTGCTCCCTCTCATATCTCTTACTGCAACCATCATCGCTCCCTCTCATATCTCTTACTGCCACCATCATCACCCCCTCTCATATCTCTTACTGCCACCATCATCACCCCCTCTCATATCTCTTACTGCCACCATCATCATCCCCTCTCATATCTCTTACTGCCAACATCATCACCCCCTCTCATATCTCTTACTGCCACCATCATCACCCCCTCTCATATCTCTTACTGCCACCATTATCGCCCCCTCTCATTTCTCTTACTGCCACCATCATCGCCCCTCTCATATCTCTTACTGCCACCATTATTGCCCCCTCTCTTATCACTTACTGCCACCATTATTGTTCCCTCTCATATCTCTTACTGCCACCATCATCGTTCCCTCTCATATCTCTTACTGCCACCATCATCACCCCCTCTCATATCTCTTACTGCCACCATCATCACCCCCTCTCATATCTCTTACTGCCACCATCATCACCCCCTCTCATATCTCTTACTGCCACCATTATCGCCCCTTCTCTTATCACTTACTGCCACCATTATTGTTCCCTCTCATATCTCTTACTGCCACCATCATCGCTCCCGCTCATATCTCTTACTGCCACCATCATCGTTCCCTCTCATATCTCTTACTGCCACCATCATCACCCCCTCTCATATCTCTTACTGCCACCATCATCACCCCCTCTCATATCTCTTACTGCCACCATCATCACCCCCTCTCATATCTCTTACTGCCACCATTATCGCCCCCTCTCTTATCACTTACTGCCACCATCATCGCCCCTCTCATATCTCTTACTGCCACCATTATCGCCCCCTCTCTTATCACTTACTGCCACCATTATTGTTCCCTCTCATATCTCTTACTGCCACCATCATCGTTCCCTCTCATATCTCTTTCTGCCACCATCATCACCCCCTCTCATATCTCTTACTGCCACCATCATCACCCCCTCTCATATCTCTTACTGCCACCATCATCACCCCCTCTCATATCTCTTACTGCCACCATCATCACCCCCTCTCATATCTCTTACTGCCACCATTATCGCCCCCTCTCTTATCACTTACTGCCACCATCATCGCCCTTCTCATATCTCTTACTGCCACCATTATCGCCCCTTCTCTTATCACTTACTGCCACCATTATTGTTCCCTCTCATATCTCTTACTGCCACCATCATCACCCCCTCTCATATCTCTTACTGCCACCATCATCGCTCCCTCTCATATCTCTTACCGACACCATCATCGCTCCCTCTCATATCTCCTACTGCCACCATCATCGCTCCCTCTCATATCTCCTACTGCCACCATCATCGCTCCCTCTCATATCTCTTACTGCCACCATTATCGTTCCCTCTCATATCTCTTACTGCCACCATCATCACCCCCTCTCATATCTCTTACTGCCACCATCATCACCCCCTCTCATATCTCTTACTGCCACCATCATCACCCCCTCTCATATCTCTTACTGCCACCATTATCGCCCCTTCTCTTATCACTTACTGCCACCATTATTGTTCCCTCTCATATCTCTTACTGCCACCATCATCGCTCCCGCTCATATCTCTTACTGCCACCATCATCGTTCCCTCTCATATCTCTTACTGCCACCATCATCACCCCCTCTCATATCTCTTACTGCCACCATCATCACCCCCTCTCATATCTCTTACTGCCACCATTATCGCCCCCTCTCTTATCACTTACTGCCACCATCATCGCCCCTCTCATATCTCTTACTGCCACCATTATCGCCCCCTCTCTTATCACTTACTGCCACCATTATTGTTCCCTCTCATATCTCTTACTGCCACCATCATCGTTCCCTCTCATATCTCTTTCTGCCACCATCATCACCCCCTCTCATATCTCTTACTGCCACCATCATCACCTCCTCTCATATAACTTACTGCCACCATCATCACCCCCTCTCATATCTCTTACTGCCACCATCATCACCCCCTCTCATATCTCTTACTGCCACCATTATCGCCCCCTCTCTTATCACTTACTGCCACCATCATCGCCCTTCTCATATCTCTTACTGCCACCATTATCGCCCCTTCTCTTATCACTTACTGCCACCATTATTGTTCCCTCTCATATCTCTTACTGCCACCATCATCACCCCCTCTCATATCTCTTACTGCCACCATCATCTCTCCCTCTCATATCTCTTACCGACACCATCATCGCTCCCTCTCATATCTCCTACTGCCACCATCATCGCTCCCTCTCATATCTCCTACTGCCACCATCATCGCTCCCTCTTATATCTCTTACTGCCACCATCATCGTTCCCTCTCATATCTCTTACTGCCACCATCATCACCCCCTCTCATATCTCTTACTGCCACCATCATCACCCTCTCTCATATCTCTTACTGCCACCATCATCACCCTCTCTCATATCTCTTACTGCCACCATTATCGCCCCTTCTCTTATCACTTACTGCCACCATTATTGTTCCCTCTCATATCTCTTACTGCCACCATCATAGCTCCCGCTCATATCTCTTACTGCCACCATCATCGTTCCCTCTCATATCTCTTATTGCCACCATCATCACCCCCTCTCATATCTCTTACTGCCACCATCATCATCCCCTCTCATATCTCCTACTGCCACCATCATCGCTCCCTCTCATATCTCCTACTGCCACCATCATCGCTCCCTCTCATATCTCCTACTGCCACCATCATCGCTCCCTCTCATATCTCTTACTGCCACCATTATCGTTCCCTCTCATATCTCTTACTGCCACCATCATCACCCCCTCTCATATCTCTTACTGCCACCATCATCACCCCCTCTCATATCTCTTACTGCCACCATCATCACCCCCTCTCATATCTCTTACTGCCACCATTATCGCCCCTTCTCTTATCACTTACTGCCACCATTATTGTTCCCTCTCATATCTCTTACTGCCACCATCATCGCTCCCGCTCATATCTCTTACTGCCACCATCATCGTTCCCTCTCATATCTCTTACTGCCACCATCATCACCCCCTCTCATATCTCTTACTGCCACCATCATCACCCCCTCTCATATCTCTTACTGCCACCATTATCGCCCCCTCTCTTATCACTTACTGCCACCATCATCGCCCCTCTCATATCTCTTACTGCCACCATTATCGCCCCCTCTCTTATCACTTACTGCCACCATTATTGTTCCCTCTCATATCTCTTACTGCCACCATCATCGTTCCCTCTCATATCTCTTTCTGCCACCATCATCACCCCCTCTCATATCTCTTACTGCCACCATCATCACCTCCTCTCATATAACTTACTGCCACCATCATCACCCCCTCTCATATCTCTTACTGCCACCATCATCACCCCCTCTCATATCTCTTACTGCCACCATTATCGCCCCCTCTCTTATCACTTACTGCCACCATCATCGCCCTTCTCATATCTCTTACTGCCACCATTATCGCCCCTTCTCTTATCACTTACTGCCACCATTATTGTTCCCTCTCATATCTCTTACTGCCACCATCATCACCCCCTCTCATATCTCTTACTGCCACCATCATCTCTCCCTCTCATATCTCTTACCGACACCATCATCGCTCCCTCTCATATCTCCTACTGCCACCATCATCGCTCCCTCTCATATCTCCTACTGCCACCATCATCGCTCCCTCTTATATCTCTTACTGCCACCATCATCGTTCCCTCTCATATCTCTTACTGCCACCATCATCACCCCCTCTCATATCTCTTACTGCCACCATCATCACCCTCTCTCATATCTCTTACTGCCACCATCATCACCCTCTCTCATATCTCTTACTGCCACCATCATCACCCCCTCTCATATCTCTTACTGCCACCATTATCGCCCCCTCTCTTATCACTTACTGCCACCATCATCGCCCCTCTCATATCTCTTACTGCCACCATTATCGCCCCCTCTCTTATCACTTACTGCCATCATTATTGTTCCCTCTCATATCTCTTACTGCCACCATCATCACCCCCTCTCATATCTCTTACTGCCACCATCATCACCCCCTCTCATATCTATTACTGCCACCATCATCACCCCCTCTCATATCTCTTACTGCCACCATCATCACCCCCTCTCATATCTCTTACTGCCACCATCACCCCCTCTCATATCTCTTACTGCCACCATTATCGCCCCCTCTCTTATCACTTACTGCCACCATCATCGCCCTTCTCATATCTCTAACTGCCACCATTATCGCCCCTTCTCTTATCACTTACTGCCACCATTATTGTTCCCTCTCATATCTCTTACTGCCACCATCATCACCCCCTCTCATATCTCTTACTGCCACCATCATCACCCCCTCTCATATCTCTTACTGCCACCATCATCGCTCCCTCTCATATCTCTTACCGACACCATCATCGATCCCTCTCATATCTCCTACTGCCACCATCATCGCTCCCTCTCATATCTCCTACTGCCACCATCATCGCTCCCTCTCATATCCCTTACTGCCACCATCATCGTTCCCTCTCATATCTCTTACTACCACCATCATCACCCCCTCTCATATCTCTTACTGCCACCATCATCACCCCCTCTCATATCTCTTACTGCCACCATCATCGCTCCCTCTCATATCTCTTACTGCCACCATCATCGTTCCTTCTCATATCTCTTACTGCCACCAAAATCGCTCCCTCTCATATCTCTTACTGCCACCATCATCACCCCCTCTCATATCTCTTACTGCCACCATCATCACCCCCTCTCATATCTATTACTGCCACCATCATCACCCCCTCTCATATCTCTTACTGCCACCATTATCGCCTCCTCTCTTATCACTTACTGCCACCATCATCGCCCCTCTCATATCTCTTACTGCCACCATTATCGCCCCCTCTCTTATCACTTACTGCCACCATTATTGTTCCCTCTCATATCTCTTACTGCCACCATCATCACCCCCTCTCATATCTCTTACTGCCACCATCATCACCCCCTCTCATAACTCTTACTGCCACCATCATCACCCCCTCTCATATCTCTTACTGCCACCATCATCACCCCCTCTCATATCTCTTACTGCCACCATTATCGCCCCCTCTCTTATCACTTACTGCCACCATCATCGCCCCTTTCATATCTCTTACTGCCACCATTATCGCCCCTTCTCTTATCACTTACTGCCACCATTATTGTTCCCTCTCATATCTCTTACTGCCACCATCATCATTCCCTCTCATATCTCTTACTGCCACCATCATCACCCCCTCTCATATCTCTTACTGCCACCATCATCGCTCCCGCTCATATCTCTTACTGCCACCATCATCGTTCCCTCTCATATCTCTTACTGCCACCATCATCACCCCCTCTCATATCTCTTACTGCCACCATCATCACCCCCTCTCATATCTCTTACTGCCACCATCACCCCCTCTCATATCTCTTACTGCCACCATCATCACCCCATCTCATATCTCTTACTGCCACCATTATCGCTCCCTCTCATATCTCTTACCGCCACCATCATCGCTCCCTCTCATATCTCCTACTGCCACCATCATCGCTCCCTCTCATATCTCCTACTGCCACCATCATCACTCTCTCTCATATCTCTTACTGCCACCATCATCGTTCCCTCTTATATCTCTTACTGCCACCATCTTCACCCCCTCTCATATCTCTTACTGCCACCATCATCACCCCATCTCATATCTCTTACTGCCACCATCATCACCCCCTCTCATATCTCTTACTGCCACCATCATCGTTCCCTCTCATATCTCTTACTGCCACCATCATCGTTCCTTCTCATATCTCTTACTGCCACCATCATCGCTCCCTCTCATATATCTAACTGTCTCCATCATCGTCCCATCTCATATCTCTTACTGCCACCATCATCGCTCCCTCTCATATCTCTTACTGCCACCATCATCGCTCCCTCTCATATATCTTGCTGCCACCATCATCGCCCCCTCTTATATCTCTTACTGCCACCATCATCGTTCCCTCTGATATCTCTTACTGCCACCATCATCACCCCCTCTCATATCCCTTACTGCCACCATCATCACCCCCTCTCATATCCCTTACTGCCACCATCATCGCTCCCTCTCATATCTCTTACTGCCACCATCATCTCTCCTCTCTTATCTCTTACTGCCACCATCATCTCTCCTCTCATATCTCCTACTGCCACCATCATCGCTCCCTCTCATATCTCTTACCGCCACCATCATCGCTCCCTCTCATATCTCCTACTGCCACCATCATCACCCCCTCTCATATCTCTTACTGCCACCATTATCGCCTCCTCTCTTATCACTTACTGCCACCATCATCGCCCCTCTCATATCTCTTACTGCCACCATTATCGCCCCCTCTCTTATCAGTTACTGCCACCATTATTGTTCCCTCTCATATCTCTTACTGCCACCATCATCACCCCCTCTCATATCTCTTACTGCCACCATCATCACCTCCTCTCATATCTCTTACTGCCACCATCATCACTCCCTCTCATATCTCTTACTGCCACCATCATCGTTCCCTCTCATATCTCTTACTGCCACCGTCATCGCTCCCTCTCATATCTCTTACTGCCACCATTATCGCCCCCTCTCTTATCACTTACTGCCACCATTATTGTTCCCTCTCATATCTCTTACTGCCACCATCATCGCTCCCGCTCATATCTCTTACTGCCACCATCATCGTTCCCTCTCATATCTCTTACTGCCACCATCATCACCCCCTCTCATATCTCTTACTGCCACCATCATCACCCCCTCTCATATCTCTTACTGCCACCATCATCACCCCCTCTCATATCTCTTACTGCCACCATTATCGCCCCCTCTCTTATCACTTACTGCCACCATCATCGCCCCTCTCATATCTCTTACTGCCACCATTATCGCCCCTCTCTTATCACTTACTGCCACCATTATTGTTCCCTCTCATATCTCTTACTGCCACCATCATCGTTCCCTCTCATATCTCTTACTGCCACCATCATCACCCCCTCTCATATCTCTTACTGCCACCATCATCACCCCCTCTCATATCTCTTACTGCCACCATCATCACCCCCTCTCATATCTCTTACTGCCACCATTATCGCCCCCTCTCTTATCACTTACTGCCACCATCATCGCCCCTCTCATATCTCTTACTGCCACCATTATCGCCCCCTCTCTTATCACTTACTGCCACCATTATTGTTCCCTCTCATATCTCTTACTGCCACCATCATCGTTCCCTCTCATATCTCTTTCTGCCACCATCATCACCCCCTCTCATATCTCTTACTGCCACCATCATCACCCCCTCTCATATCTCTTACTGCCACCATCATCACCCCCTCTCATATCTCTTACTGCCACCATCATCACCCCCTCTCATATCTCTTACTGCCACCATTATCGCCCCCTCTCTTATCACTTACTGCCACCATCATCGCCCTTCTCATATCTCTTACTGCCACCATTATCGCCCCTTCTCTTATCACTTACTGCCACCATTATTGTTCCCTCTCATATCTCTTACTGCCACCATCATCACCCCCTCTCATATCTCTTACTGCCACCATCATCGCTACCTCTCATATCTCTTACCGACACCATCATCGCTCCCTCTCATATCTCCTACTGCCACCATCATCGCTCCCTCTCATATCTCCTACTGCCACCATCATCGCTCCCTCTCATATCTCTTACTGCCACCATCATCGTTCCCTCTCATATCTCTTACTGCCACCATCATCACCCCCTCTCATATCTCTTACTGCCACCATCATCACCCCCTCTCATATCTCTTACTGCCACCATCATCACCCCCTCTCATATCTCTTACTGCCACCATTATCGCCCCTTCTCTTATCACTTACTGCCACCATTATTGTTCCCTCTCATATCTCTTACTGCCACCATCATAGCTCCCGCTCATATCTCTTACTGCCACCATCATCGTTCCCTCTCATATCTCTTACTGCCACCATCATCACCCCCTCTCATATCTCTTACTGCCACCATCATCATCCCCTCTCATATCTCTTACTGCCACCATCATCACCCCCTCTCATATCTCTTACTGCCACCATTATCGCCCCCTCTCTTATCACTTACTGCCACCATCATCGCCCCTCTCATATCTCTTACTGCCACCATTATCGCCCCCTCTCTTATCACTTACTGCCATCATTATTGTTCCCTCTCATATCTCTTACTGCCACCATCATCACCCCCTCTCATATCTCTTACTGCCACCATCATCACCCCCTCTCATATCTATTACTGCCACCATCATCACCCCCTCTCATATCTCTTACTGCCACCATCATCACCCCCTCTCATATCTCTTACTGCCACCATCATCACCCCCTCTCATATCTCTTACTGCCACCATTATCGCCCCCTCTCTTATCACTTACTGCCACCATCATCGCCCTTCTCATATCTCTTACTGCCACCATTATCGCCCCTTCTCTTATCACTTACTGCCACCATTATTGTTCCCTCTCATATCTCTTACTGCCACCATCATCACCCCCTCTCATATCTCTTACTGCCACCATCATCACCTCCTCTCATATCTCTTACTGCCACCATCATCACTCCCTCTCATATCTCTTACTGCCACCATCATCGTTCCCTCTCATATCTCTTACTGCCACCGTCATCGCTCCCTCTCATATCTCTTACTGCCACCATTATCGCCCCCTCTCTTATCACTTACTGCCACCATTATTGTTCCCTCTCATATCTCTTACTGCCACCATCATCGCTCCCGCTCATATCTCTTACTGCCACCATCATCGTTCCCTCTCATATCTCTTACTGCCACCATCATCACCCCCTCTCATATCTCTTACTGCCACCATCATCACCCCCTCTCATATCTCTTACTGCCACCATCATCACCCCCTCTCATATCTCTTACTGCCACCATTATCGCCCCCTCTCTTATCACTTACTGCCACCATCATCGCCCCTCTCATATCTCTTACTGCCACCATTATCGCCCCCTCTCTTATCACTTACTGCCACCATTATTGTTCCCTCTCATATCTCTTACTGCCACCATCATCGTTCCCTCTCATATCTCTTTCTGCCACCATCATCACCCCCTCTCATATCTCTTACTGCCACCATCATCACCCCCTCTCATATCTCTTACTGCCACCATCATCACCCCCTCTCATATCTCTTACTGCCACCATCATCACCCCCTCTCATATCTCTTACTGCCACCATTATCGCCCCCTCTCTTATCACTTACTGCCACCATCATCGCCCTTCTCATATCTCTTACTGCCACCATTATCGCCCCTTCTCTTATCACTTACTGCCACCATTATTGTTCCCTCTCATATCTCTTACTGCCACCATCATCACCCCCTCTCATATCTCTTACTGCCACCATCATCGCTCCCTCTCATATCTCTTACCGACACCATCATCGCTCCCTCTCATATCTCCTACTGCCACCATCATCGCTCCCTCTCATATCTCCTACTGCCACCATCATCGCTCCCTCTCATATCTCTTACTGCCACCATCATCGTTCCCTCTCATATCTCTTACTGCCACCATCATCACCCCCTCTCATATCTCAACCTGCCACCATCATCACCCCCTCTCATATCTCTTACTGCCACCATCATCACCCCCTCTCATATCTCTTACTGCCACCATTATCGCCCCTTCTCTTATCACTTACTGCCACCATTATTGTTCCCTCTCATATCTCTTACTGCCACCATCATCGCTCCCGCTCATATCTCTTACTGCCACCATCATCGTTCCCTCTAATATCTCTTACTGCCACCATCATCACCCCCTCTCATATCTCTTACTGCCACCATCATCACCCCCTCTCATATCTCTTACTGCCACCATTATCGCCCCCTCTCTTATCACTTACTGCCACCATCTTCGCCCCTCTCATATCTCTTACTGCCACCATTATCGCCCCCTCTCTTATCACTGCCACCATTATTGTTCCCTCTCATATCTCTTACTGCCACCATCATCGTTCCCTCTCATATCTCTTTCTGCCACCATCATCACCCCCTCTCATATCTCTTACTGCCACCATCATCACCCCCTCTCATATCTCTTACTGCCACCATCATCACCCCCTCTCATATCTCTTACTGCCACCATCATCACCCCCTCTCATATCTCTTACTGCCACCATTATCGCCCCCTCTCTTATCACTTACTGCCACCATCATCGCCCTTCTCATATCTCTTACTGCCACCATTATCGCCCCTTCTCTTATCACTTACTGCCACCATTATTGTTCCCTCTCATATCTCTTACTGTCACCATCATCACCCCCTCTCATATCTCTTACTGCCACCATCATCGCTCCCTCTCATATCTCTTACCGACACCATCATCGCTCCCTCTCATATCTCCTACTGCCACCATCATCGCTCCCTCTCATATCTCCTACTGCCACCATCATCGCTCCCTCTTATATCTCTTACTGCCACCATCATCGTTCCCTCTCATATCTCTTACTGCCACCATCATCACCCCCTCTCATATCTCTTACTGCCACCATCATCACCCCCTCTCATATCTCTTACTGCCACCATCATCACCCCCTCTCATATCTCTTACTGCCACCATTATCGCCCCTTCTCTTATCACTTACTGCCACCATTATTGTTCCCTCTCATATCTCTTACTGCCACCATCATAGCTCCCGCTCATATCTCTTACTGCCACCATCATCGTTCCCTCTCATATCTCTTACTGCCACCATCATCACCCCCTCTCATATCTCTTACTGCCACCATCATCATCCCCTCTCATATCTCTTACTGCCACCATCATCACCCCCTCTCATATCTCTTACTGCCACCATTATCGCCCCCTCTCTTATCACTTACTGCCACCATCATCGCCCCTCTCATATCTCTTACTGCCACCATTATCGCCCCCTCTCTTATCACTTACTGCCATCATTATTGTTCCCTCTCATATCTCTTACTGCCACCATCATCACCCCCTCTCATATCTCTTACTGCCACCATCATCACCCCCTCTCATATCTATTACTGCCACCATCATCACCCCCTCTCATGTCTCTTACTGCCACCATCATCACCCCCTCTCATATCTCTTACTGCCACCATCATCACCCCCTCTCATATCTCTTACTGCCACCATTATCGCCCCCTCTCTTATCACTTACTGCCACCATCATCGCCCTTCTCATATCTCTTACTGCCACCATTATCGCCCCTTCTCTTATCACTTACTGCCACCATTATTGTTCCCTCTCATATCTCTTACTGCCACCATCATCACCCCCTCTCATATCTCCTACTGCCACCATCATCACCCCCTCTCATATCTCTTACTGCCACCATCATCGCTCCCTCTCATATCTCTTACCGACACCATCATCGCTCCCTCTCATATCTCCTACTGCCACCATCATCGCTCCCTCTCATATCTCCTACTGCCACCATCATCGCTCCCTCTCATATCTCTTACTGCCACCATCATCGTTCCCTCTCATATCTCTTACTACCACCATCATCACCCCCTCTCATATCTCTTACTGCCACCATCATCACCCCCTCTCATATCTCTTACTGCCACCATCATCGCTCCCTCTCATATCTCTTACTGCCACCATCATCGTTCCTTCTCCTATCTCTTACTGCCACCAAAATCGCTCCCTCTCATATCTCTTACTGCCACCATCATCACCCCCTCTCATATCTCTTACTGCCACCATCATCACCCCCTCTCATATCTATTACTGCCACCATCATCACCCCCTCTCATATCTCTTACTGCCACCATTATCGCCTCCTCTCTTATCACTTACTGCCACCATCATCGCCCCTCTCATATCTCTTACTGCCACCATTATCGCCCCCTCTCTTATCACTTACTGCCACCATTATTGTTCCCTCTCATATCTCTTACTGCCACCATCATCACCCCCTCTCATATCTCTTACTGCCACCATCATCACCCCCTCTCATAACTCTTACTGCCACCATCATCACCCCCTCTCATATCTCTTACTGCCACCATCATCACCCCCTCTCATATCTCTTACTGCCACCATTATCGCCCCCTCTCTTATCACTTACTGCCACCATCATCGCCCCTTTCATATCTCTTACTGCCACCATTATCGCCCCTTCTCTTATCACTTACTGCCACCATTATTGTTCCCTCTCATATCTCTTACTGCCACCATCATCATTCCCTCTCATATCTCTTACTGCCACCATCATCACCCCCTCTCATATCTCTTACTGCCACCATCATCGCTCCCGCTCATATCTCTTACTGCCACCATCATCGTTCCCTCTCATATCTCTTACTGCCACCATCATCACCCCCTCTCATATCTCTTACTGCCACCATCATCACCCCCTCTCATATCTCTTACTGCCACCATTATCGCCCCCTCTCTTATCACTTACTGCCACCATCATCGCCCCTTTCATATCTCTTACTGCCACCATTATCGCTCCCTCTCATATCTCTTACCGCCACCATCATCGCTCCCTCTCATATCTCCTACTGCCACCATCATCGCTCCCTCTCATATCTCCTACTGCCACCATCATCACTCTCTCTCATATCTCTTACTGCCACCATCATCGTTCCCTCTTATATCTCTTACTGCCACCATCTTCACCCCCTCTCATATCTCTTACTGCCACCATCATCACCCCATCTCATATCTCTTACTGCCACCATCATCACCCCCTCTCATATCTCTTACTGCCACCATCATCGTTCCCTCTCATATCTCTTACTGCCACCATCATCGTTCCTTCTCATATCTCTTACTGCCACCATCATCGCTCCCTCTCATATATCTAACTGTCTCCATCATCGTCCCATCTCATATCTCTTACTGCCACCATCATCGCTCCCTCTCATATCTCTTACTGCCACCATCATCGCTCCCTCTCATATATCTTGCTGCCACCATCATCGCCCCCCTCTTATATCTCTTACTGCCACCATCATCGTTCCCTCTGATATCTCTTACTGCCACCATCATCACCCCCTCTCATATCCCTTACTGCCACCATCATCACCCCCTCTCATATCCCTTACTGCCACCATCATCGCTCCCTCTCATATCTCTTACTGCCACCATCATCTCTCCTCTCTTATCTCTTACTGCCACCATCATCTCTCCTCTCATATCTCCTACTGCCACCATCATCGCTCCCTCTCATATCTCTTACCGCCACCATCATCGCTCCCTCTCATATCTCCTACTGCCACCATCATCACCCCCTCTCATATCTCTTACTGCCACCATTATCGCCTCCTCTCTTATCACTTACTGCCACCATCATCGCCCCTCTCATATCTCTTACTGCCACCATTTTCGCCCCCTCTCTTATCACTTACTGCCACCATTATTGTTCCCTCTCATATCTCTTACTGCCACCATCATCACCCCCTCTCATATCTCTTACTGCCACCATCATCACCTCCTCTCATATCTCTTACTGCCACCATCATCACTCCCTCTCATATCTCTTACTGCCACCATCATCGTTCCCTCTCATATCTCTTACTGCCACCGTCATCGCTCCCTCTCATATCTCTTACTGCCACCATTATCGCCCCCTCTCTTATCACTTACTGCCACCATTATTGTTCCCTCTCATATCTCTTACTGCCACCATCATCGTTCCCTCTCATATCTCTTACTGCCACCATCATTGCTCCCTCTTATATCTCTTACTGCCACCGTCATCACTCCCTCTCATATCTCTTACTGCCACCATCATCACCTCCTCTCATATCTCTTACTGCCACCATCATCACCCCCTCTCATATCTCGTGCCACCATCATCACCCCCTCTCATATCTCTTACTGCCACCGTCATCACTCCCTCTCATATCTCTTACTGCCACCATCATCACCCCCTCTCATATCTCTTACTGCCACCATCATTGCTCCCTCTCATATCTCTTACTGCAACCATCATCGCTCCCTCTCATATCTCTTACTGCCACCATCATCACCCCCACTCATATCTCTTACTGCCACCATCATCACCCCCTCTCATATCTCTTACTGCCACCATCATCACCCCCTCTCATATCTCTTACTGCCAACATCATCACCCCCTCTCATATCTCTTACTGCCACCATCATCACCCCCTCTCATATCTCTTACTGCCACCATTATCGCCCCCTCTCATTTCTCTTACTGCCACCATCATCGCCCCTCTCATATCTCTTACTGCCACCATTATTGCCCCCTCTCTTATCACTTACTGCCACCATTATTGTTCCCTCTCATATCTCTTACTGCCACCATCATCGTTCCCTCTCATATCTCTTACTGCCACCATCATCACCCCCTCTCATATCTCTTACTGCCACCATCATCACCCCCTCTCATATCTCTTACTGCCACCATCATCACCCCCTCTCATATCTCTTACTGCCACCATTATCGCCCCTTCTCTTATCACTTACTGCCACCATTATTGTTCCCTCTCATATCTATTACTGCCACCATCATCGCTCCCGCTCATATCTCTTACTGCCACCATCATCGTTCCCTCTCATATCTCTTACTGCCACCATCATCACCCCCTCTCATATCTCTTACTGCCACCATCATCACCCCCTCTCATATCTCTTACTGCCACCATCATCACCCCCTCTCATATCTCTTACTGCCACCATTATCGCCCCCTCTCTTATCACTTACTGCCACCATCATCGCCCCTCTCATATCTCTTACTGCCACCATTATCGCCCCCTCTCTTATCACTTACTGCCACCATTATTGTTCCCTCTCATATCTCTTACTGCCACCATCATCGTTCCCTCTCATATCTCTTTCTGCCACCATCATCACCCCCTCTCATATCTCTTACTGCCACCATCATCACCCCCTCTCATATCTCTTACTGCCACCATCATCACCCCCTCTCATATCTCTTACTGCCACCATCATCACCCCCTCTCATATCTCTTACTGCCACCATTATCGCCCCCTCTCTTTTCACTTACTGCCACCATCATCGCCCTTCTCATATCTCTTACTGCCACCATTATCGCCCCTTCTCTTATCACTTACTGCCACCATTATTGTTCCCTCTCATATCTCTTACTGCCACCATCATCACCCCCTCTCATATCTCTTACTGCCACCATCATCGCTACCTCTCATATCTCTTACCGACACCATCATCGCTCCCTCTCATATCTCCTACTGCCACCATCATCGCTCCCTCTCATATCTCCTACTGCCACCATCATCGCTCCCTCTCATATCTCTTACTGCCACCATCATCGTTCCCTCTCATATCTCTTACTGCCACCATCATCACCCCCTCTCATATATCTTACTGCCACTATCATCACCCCCTCTCATATCTCTTACTGCCACCATCATCACCCCCTCTCATATCTCTTACTGCCACCATTATCGCCCCTTCTCTTATCACTTACTGCCACCATTATTGTTCCCTCTCATATCTCTTACTGCCACCATCATCGCTCCCGCTCATATCTCTTACTGCCACCATCATCGTTCCCTCTCATATCTCTTACTGCCACCATCATCACCCCCTCTCATATCTCTTACTGCCACCATCATCACCCCCTCTCATATCTCTTACTGCCACCATTATCGCCCCCTCTCTTATCACTTACTGCCACCATCATCGCCCCTCTCATATCTCTTACTGCCACCATCATCGTTCCCTCTCATATCTCTTACTGCCACCATCATCACCCCCTCTCATATCTCTTACTGCCACCATCATCACCCCCTCTCATATCTCTTACTGCCACCATCATCACCGCCTCTCATATCTCTTACTGCCACCATTATCGCCCCTTCTCTTATCACTTACTGCCACCATTATTGTTCCCTCTCATATCTCTTACTGCCACCATCATAGCTCCCGCTCATATCTCTTACTGCCACCATCATCGTTCCCTCTCATATCTCTTACTGCCACCATCATCACCCCCTCTCATATCTCTTACTGCCACCATCATCATCCCCTCTCATATCTCTTACTGCCACCATCATCACCCCCTCTCATATCTCTTACTGCCACCATTATCGCCCCCTCTCTTATCACTTACTGCCACCATCATCGCCCCTCTCATATCTCTTACTGCCACCATTATCGCCCCCTCTCTTATCACTTACTGCCACCATTATTGTTCCCTCTCATATCTCTTACTGCCACCATCATCACCCCCTCTCATATCTCTTACTGCCACCATCATCACCCCCTCTCATATCTATTACTGCCACCATCATCACCCCCTCTCATATCTCTTACTGCCACCATCATCACCCCCTCTCATATCTCTTACTGCCACCATCATCACCCCCTCTCATATCTCTTACTGCCACCATTATCGCCCCCTCTCTTATCACTTACTGCCACCATCATCGCCCTTCTCATATCTCTTACTGCCACCATTATCGCCCCTTCTCTTATCACTTACTGCCACCATTATTGTTCCCTCTCATATCTCTTACTGCCACCATCATCACCCCCTCTCATATCTCTTACTGCCACCATCATCACCCCCTCTCATATCTCTTACTGCCACCATCATCGCTCCCTCTCATATCTCTTACCGACACCATCATCGCTCCCTCTCATATCTCCTACTGCCACCATCATCGCTCCCTCTCATATCTCCTACTGCCACCATCATCGCTCCCTCTCATATCTCTTACTGCCACCATCATCGTTCCCTCTCATATCTCTTACTACCACCATCATCACCCCCTCTCATATCTCTTACTGCCACCATCATCACCCCCTCTCATAACTCTTACTGCCACCATCATCGTTCCTTCTCATATCTCTTACTGCCACCAAAATCGCTCCCTCTCATATCTCTTACTGCCACCATCATCACCCCCTCTCATATCTCTTACTGCCACCATCATCACCCCCTCTCATATCTATTACTGCCACCATCATCACCCCCTCTCATATCTCTTACTGCCACCATTATCGCCTCCTCTCTTATCACTTACTGCCACCATCATCGCCCCTCTCATATCTCTTACTGCCACCATTTTCGCCCCCTCTCTTATCACTTACTGCCACCATTATTGTTCCCTCTCATATCTCTTACTGCCACCATCATCACCCCCTCTCATATCTCTTACTGCCACCATCATCACCCCCTCTCATAACTCTTACTGCCACCATCAACACCCCCTCTCATATCTCTTACCGACACCATCATCGCTCCCTCTCATATCTCCTACTGCCACCATCATCGCTCCCTCTCATATCTCCTACTGCCACCATCATCGCTCCCTCTTATATCTCTTACTGCCACCATCATCGTTCCCTCTCATATATCTTACTGCCACCATCATCACCCCCTCTCATATCTCTTACTGCCACCATCATCACCCCCTCTCATATCTCTTACTGCCACCATCATCACCCCCTCTCATATCTCTTACTGCCACCATTATCGCCCCTTCTCTTATCACTTACTGCCACCATTATTGTTCCCTCTCATATCTCTTACTGCCACCATCATAGCTCCCGCTCATATCTCTTACTGCCACCATCATCGTTCCCTCTCATATCTCTTACTGCCACCATCATCACCCCCTCTCATATCTCTTACTGCCACCATCATCATCCCCTCTCATATCTCTTACTGCCACCATCATCACCCCCTCTCATATCTCTTACTGCCACCATTATCGCCCCCTCTCTTATCACTTACTGCCACCATCATCGCCCCTCTCATATCTCTTACTGCCACCATTATCGCCCCCTCTCTTATCACTTACTGCCATCATTATTGTTCCCTCTCATATCTCTTACTGCCACCATCATCACCCCCTCTCATATCTCTTACTGCCACCATCATCACCCCCTCTCATATCTATTACTGCCACCATCATCACCCCCTCTCATATCTCTTACTGCCACCATCATCACCCCCTCTCATATCTCTTACTGCCACCATCATCACCCCCTCTCATATCTCCTACTGCCACCATCATCGCTCCCTCTCATATCTCTTACTGCCACCATCATCGTTACCTCTCATATCTCTTACTACCACCATCATCACCCCCTCTCATATCTCTTACTGCCACCATCATCACCCCCTCTCATATCTCTTACTGCCACCATCATCGCTCCCTCTCATATCTCTTACTGCCACCATCATCGTTCCTTCTCATATCTCTTACTGCCACCAAAATCGCTCCCTCTCATATCTCTTACTGCCACCATCATCACCCCCTCTCATATCTCTTACTGCCACCATCATCACCCCCTCTCATATCTATTACTGCCACCATCATCACCCCCTCTCATATCTCTTACTGCCACCATTATCGCCTCCTCTCTTATCACTTACTGCCACCATCATCGCCCCTCTCATATCTCTTACTGCCACCATTATCGCCCCCTCTCTTATCACTTACTGCCACCATTATTGTTCCCTCTCATATCTCTTACTGCCACCATCATCACCCCCTCTCATATCTCTTACTGCCACCATCATCACCCCCTCTCATAACTCTTACTGCCACCATCATCACCCCCTCTCATATCTCTTACTGCCACCATCATCACCCCCTCTCATATCTCTTACTGCCACCATTATCGCCCCCTCTCTTATCACTTACTGCCACCATCATCGCCCCTTTCATATCTCTTACTGCCACCATTATCGCCCCTTCTCTTATCACTTACTGCCACCATTATTGTTCCCTCTCATATCTCTTACTGCCACCATCTCATTCCCTCTCATATCTCTTACTGCCACCATCATCACCCCCTCTCATATCTCTTACTGCCACCATCATCGCTCCCGCTCATATCTCTTACTGCCACCATCATCGTTCTCTCTCATATCTCTTACTGCCACCATCATCACCCCCTCTCATATCTCTTACTGCCACCATCATCACCCCCTCTCATATCTCTTACTGCCACCATCACCCCCTCTCATATCTCTTACTGCCACCATCATCACCCCATCTCATATCTCTTACTGCCACCATTATCGCTCCCTCTCATATCTCTTACCGCCACCATCATCGCTCCCTCTCATATCTCCTACTGCCACCATCATCGCTCCCTCTCATATCTCCTACTGCCACCATCATCACTCTCTCTCATATCTCTTACTGCCACCATCATCGTTCCCTCTTATATCTCTTACTGCCACCATCTTCACCCCCTCTCATATCTCTTACTGCCACCATCATCACCCCATCTCATATCTCTTACTGCCACCATCATCACCCCCTCTCATATCTCTTACTGCCACCATCATCGTTCCCTCTCATATCTCTTACTGCCACCATCATCGTTCCTTCTCATATCTCTTACTGCCACCATCATCGCTCCCTCTCATATATCTAACTGTCTCCATCATCGTCCCATCTCATATCTCTTACTGCCACCATCATCGCTCCCTCTCATATCTCTTACTGCCACCATCATCGCTCCCTCTCATATATCTTGCTGCCACCATCATCGTCCCCTCTTATATCTCTTACTGCCACCATCATCGTTCCCTCTGATATCTCTTACTGCCACGATCATCACCCCCTCTCATATCCCTTACTGCCACCATCATCACCCCCTCTCATATCCCTTACTGCCACCATCATCGCTCCCTCTCATATCTCTTACTGCCACCATCATCTCTCCTCTCTTATCTCTTACTGCCACCATCATCTCTCCTCTCATATCTCCTACTGCCACCATCATCGCTCCCTCTCATATCTCTTACCGCCACCATCATCGCTCCCTCTCATATCTCCTACTGCCACCATCATCACCCCCTCTCATATCTCTTACTGCCACCATTATCGCCTCCTCTCTTATCACTTACTGCCACCATCATCGCCCCTCTCATATCTCTTACTGCCACCATTTTCGCCCCCTCTCTTATCACTTACTGCCACCATTATTGTTCCCTCTCATATCTCTTACTGCCACCATCATCACCCCCTCTCATATCTCTTACTGCCACCATCATCACCTCCTCTCATATCTCTTTCTGCCACCATCATCACTCCCTCTCATATCTCTTACTGCCACCATCATCGTTCCCTCTCATATCTCTTACTGCCACCGTCATCGCTCCCTCTCATATCTCTTACTGCCACCATTATCGCCCCCTCTCTTATCACTTACTGCCACCATTATTGTTCCCTCTCATATCTCTTACTGCCACCATCATCGTTCCCTCTCATATCTCTTACTGCCACCATCATTGCTCCCTCTTATATCTCTTACTGCCACCGTCATCACTCCCTCTCATATCTCTTACTGCCACCATCATCACCTCCTCTCATATCTCTTACTGCCACCATCATCACCCCCTCTCATATCTCGTGCCACCATCATCACCCCCTCTCATATCTCTTACTGCCACCGTCATCACTCCCTCTCATATCTCTTACTGCCACCATCATCACCCCCTCTCATATCTCTTACTGCCACCATCATTGCTCCCTCTCATATCTCTTACTGCCACCATCATCACCCCCTCTCATATCTCTTACTGCCACCATTATCGCCCCCTCTCATTTCTCTTACTGCCACCATCATCGCCCCTCTCATATCTCTTACTGCCACCATTATTGCCCCCTCTCTTATCACTTACTGCCACCATTATTGTTCCCTCTCATATCTCTTACTGCCACCATCATCGTTCCCTCTCATATCTCTTACTGCCACCATCATCACCCCCTCTCATATCTCTTACTGCCACCATCATCACCCCCTCTCATATCTCTTACTGCCACCATCATCACCCCCTCTCATATCTCTTACTGCCACCATTATCGCCCCTTCTCTTATCACTTACTGCCACCATTATTGTTCCCTCTCATATCTCTTACTGCCACCATCATCGCTCCCGCTCATATCTCTTACTGCCACCATCATCGTTCCCTCTCATATCTCTTACTGCCACCATCATCACCCCCTCTCATATCTCTTACTGCCACCATCATCACCCCCTCTCATATCTCTTACTGCCACCATCATCACCCCCTCTCATATCTCTTACTGCCACCATTATCGCCCCCTCTCTTATCACTTACTGCCACCATCATCGCCCCTCTCATATCTCTTACTGCCACCATTATCGCCCCCTCTCTTATCACTTACTGCCACCATTATTGTTCCCTCTCATATCTCTTACTGCCACCATCATCGTTCCCTCTCATATCTCTTTCTGCCACCATCATCACCCCCTCTCATATCTCTTACTGCCACCATCATCACCCCCTCTCATATCTCTTACTGCCACCATCATCACCCCCTCTCATATCTCTTACTGCCACCATCATCACCCCCTCTCATATCTCTTACTGCCACCATTATCGCCCCCTCTCTTATCACTTACTGCCACCATCATCGCCCTTCTCATATCTCTTACTGCCACCATTATCGCCCCTTCTCTTATCACTTACTGCCACCATTATTGTTCCCTCTCATATCTCTTACTGCCACCATCATCACCCCCTCTCATATCTCTTACTGCCACCATCATCGCTACCTCTCATATCTCTTACCGACACCATCATCGCTCCCTCTCATATCTCCTACTGCCACCATCATCGCTCCCTCTCATATCTCCTACTGCCACCATCATCGCTCCCTCTCATATCTCTTACTGCCACCATCATCGTTCCCTCTCATATCTCTTACTGCCACCATCATCACCCCCTCTCATATATCTTACTGCCACTATCATCACCCCCTCTCATATCTCTTACTGCCACCATCATCACCCCCTCTCATATCTCTTACTGCCACCATTATCGCCCCTTCTCTTATCACTTACTGCCACCATTATTGTTCCCTCTCATATCTCTTACTGCCACCATCATCGCTCCCGCTCATATCTCTTACTGCCACCATCATCGTTCCCTCTCATATCTCTTACTGCCACCATCATCACCCCCTCTCATATCTCTTACTGCCACCATCATCACCCCCTCTCATATCTCTTACTGCCACCATTATCGCCCCCTCTCTTATCACTTACTGCCACCATCATCGCCCCTCTCATATCTCTTACTGCCACCATCATCGTTCCCTCTCATATCTCTTACTGCCACCATCATCACCCCCTCTCATATCTCTTACTGCCACCATCATCACCCCCTCTCATATCTCTTACTGCCACCATCATCACCGCCTCTCATATCTCTTACTGCCACCATTATCGCCCCTTCTCTTATCACTTACTGCCACCATTATTGTTCCCTCTCATATCTCTTACTGCCACCATCATAGCTCCCGCTCATATCTCTTACTGCCACCATCATCGTTCCCTCTCATATCTCTTACTGCCACCATCATCACCCCCTCTCATATCTCTTACTGCCACCATCATCATCCCCTCTCATATCTCTTACTGCCACCATCATCACCCCCTCTCATATCTCTTACTGCCACCATTATCGCCCCCTCTCTTATCACTTACTGCCACCATCATCGCCCCTCTCATATCTCTTACTGCCACCATTATCGCCCCCTCTCTTATCACTTACTGCCACCATTATTGTTCCCTCTCATATCTCTTACTGCCACCATCATCACCCCCTCTCATATCTCTTACTGCCACCATCATCACCCCCTCTCATATCTATTACTGCCACCATCATCACCCCCTCTCATATCTCTTACTGCCACCATCATCACCCCCTCTCATATCTCTTACTGCCACCATCATCACCCCCTCTCATATCTCTTACTGCCACCATTATCGCCCCCTCTCTTATCACTTACTGCCACCATCATCGCCCTTCTCATATCTCTTACTGCCACCATTATCGCCCCTTCTCTTATCACTTACTGCCACCATTATTGTTCCCTCTCATATCTCTTACTGCCACCATCATCACCCCCTCTCATATCTCTTACTGCCACCATCATCACCCCCTCTCATATCTCTTACTGCCACCATCATCGCTCCCTCTCATATCTCTTACCGACACCATCATCGCTCCCTCTCATATCTCCTACTGCCACCATCATCGCTCCCTCTCATATCTCCTACTGCCACCATCATCGCTCCCTCTCATATCTCTTACTGCCACCATCATCGTTCCCTCTCATATCTCTTACTACCACCATCATCACCCCCTCTCATATCTCTTACTGCCACCATCATCACCCCCTCTCATATCTCTTACTGCCACCATCATCGTTCCTTCTCATATCTCTTACTGCCACCAAAATCGCTCCCTCTCATATCTCTTACTGCCACCATCATCACCCCCTCTCATATCTCTTACTGCCACCATCATCACCCCCTCTCATATCTATTACTGCCACCATCATCACCCCCTCTCATATCTCTTACTGCCACCATTATCGCCTCCTCTCATATCTCTTACTACCACCATCATCACCCCCTCTCATATCTCTTACTGCCACCATCATCACCCCCTCTCATATCTCTTACTGCCACCATCATCGTTCCTTCTCATATCTCTTACTGCCACCAAAATCGCTCCCTCTCATATCTCTTACTGCCACCATCATCACCCCCTCTCATATCTCTTACTGCCACCATCATCACCCCCTCTCATATCTATTACTGCCACCATCATCACCCCCTCTCATATCTCTTACTGCCACCATTATCGCCTCCTCTCTTATCACTTACTGCCACCATCATCGCCCCTCTCATATCTCTTACTGCCACCATTTTCGCCCCCTCTCTTATCACTTACTGCCACCATTATTGTTCCCTCTCATATCTCTTACTGCCACCATCATCACCCCCTCTCATATCTCTTACTGCCACCATCATCACCCCCTCTCATAACTCTTACTGCCACCATCAACACCCCCTCTCATATCTCTTACCGACACCATCATCGCTCCCTCTCATATCTCCTACTGCCACCATCATCGCTCCCTCTCATATCTCCTACTGCCACCATCATCGCTCCCTCTTATATCTCTTACTGCCACCATCATCGTTCCCTCTCATATATCTTACTGCCACCATCATCACCCCCTCTCATATCTCTTACTGCCACCATCATCACCCCCTCTCATATCTCTTACTGCCACCATCATCACCCCCTCTCATATCTCTTACTGCCACCATTATCGCCCCTTCTCTTATCACTTACTGCCACCATTATTGTTCCCTCTCATATCTCTTACTGCCACCATCATAGCTCCCGCTCATATCTCTTACTGCCACCATCATCGTTCCCTCTCATATCTCTTACTGCCACCATCATCACCCCCTCTCATATCTCTTACTGCCACCATCATCATCCCCTCTCATATCTCTTACTGCCACCATCATCACCCCCTCTCATATCTCTTACTGCCACCATTATCGCCCCCTCTCTTATCACTTACTGCCACCATCATCGCCCCTCTCATATCTCTTACTGCCACCATTATCGCCCCCTCTCTTATCACTTACTGCCATCATTATTGTTCCCTCTCATATCTCTTACTGCCACCATCATCACCCCCTCTCATATCTCTTACTGCCACCATCATCACCCCCTCTCATATCTATTACTGCCACCATCATCACCCCCTCTCATATCTCTTACTGCCACCATCATCACCCCCTCTCATATCTCTTACTGCCACCATCATCACCCCCTCTCATATCTCCTACTGCCACCATCATCGCTCCCTCTCATATCTCTTACTGCCACCATCATCGTTCCCTCTCATATCTCTTACTACCACCATCATCACCCCCTCTCATATCTCTTACTGCCACCATCATCACCCCCTCTCATATCTCTTACTGCCACCATCATCGCTCCCTCTCATATCTCTTACTGCCACCATCATCGTTCCTTCTCATATCTCTTACTGCCACCAAAATCGCTCCCTCTCATATCTCTTACTGCCACCATCATCACCCCCTCTCATATCTCTTACTGCCACCATCATCACCCCCTCTCATATCTATTACTGCCACCATCATCACCCCCTCTCATATCTCTTACTGCCACCATTATCGCCTCCTCTCTTATCACTTACTGCCACCATCATCGCCCCTCTCATATCTCTTACTGCCACCATTATCGCCCCCTCTCTTATCACTTACTGCCACCATTATTGTTCCCTCTCATATCTCTTACTGCCACCATCATCACCCCCTCTCATATCTCTTACTGCCACCATCATCACCCCCTCTCATAACTCTTACTGCCACCATCATCACCCCCTCTCATATCTCTTACTGCCACCATCATCACCCCCTCTCATATCTCTTACTGCCACCATTATCGCCCCCTCTCTTATCACTTACTGCCACCATCATCGCCCCTTTCATATCTCTTACTGCCACCATTATCGCCCCTTCTCTTATCACTTACTGCCACCATTATTGTTCCCTCTCATATCTCTTACTGCCACCATCATCATTCCCTCTCATATCTCTTACTGCCACCATCATCACCCCCTCTCATATCTCTTACTGCCACCATCATCGCTCCCGCTCATATCTCTTACTGCCACCATCATCGTTCTCTCTCATATCTCTTACTGCCACCATCATCACCCCCTCTCATATCTCTTACTGCCACCATCATCACCCCCTCTCATATCTCTTACTGCCACCATCACCCCCTCTCATATCTCTTACTGCCACCATCATCACCCCATCTCATATCTCTTACTGCCACCATTATCGCTCCCTCTCATATCTCTTACCGCCACCATCATCGCTCCCTCTCATATCTCCTACTGCCACCATCATCGCTCCCTCTCATATCTCCTACTGCCACCATCATCACTCTCTCTCATATCTCTTACTGCCACCATCATCGTTCCCTCTTATATCTCTTACTGCCACCATCTTCACCCCCTCTCATATCTCTTACTGCCACCATCATCACCCCATCTCATATCTCTTACTGCCACCATCATCACCCCCTCTCATATCTCTTACTGCCACCATCATCGTTCCCTCTCATATCTCTTACTGCCACCATCATCGTTCCTTCTCATATCTCTTACTGCCACCATCATCGCTCCCTCTCATATATCTAACTGTCTCCATCATCGTCCCATCTCATATCTCTTACTGCCACCATCATCGCTCCCTCTCATATCTCTTACTGCCACCATCATCGCTCCCTCTCATATATCTTGCTGCTACCATCATCGTCCCCTCTTATATCTCTTACTGCCACCATCATCGTTCCCTCTGATATCTCTTACTGCCACCATCATCACCCCCTCTCATATCCCTTACTGCCACCATCATCACCCCCTCTCATATCCCTTACTGCCACCATCATCGCTCCCTCTCATATCTCTTACTGCCACCATCATCTCTCCTCTCTTATCTCTTACTGCCACCATCATCTCTCCTCTCATATCTCCTACTGCCACCATCATCGCTCCCTCTCATATCTCTTACCGCCACCATCATCGCTCCCTCTCATATCTCCTACTGCCACCATCATCACCCCCTCTCATATCTCTTACTGCCACCATTATCGCCTCCTCTCTTATCACTTACTGCCACCATCATCGCCCCTCTCATATCTCTTACTGCCACCATTTTCGCCCCCTCTCTTATCACTTACTGCCACCATTATTGTTCCCTCTCATATCTCTTACTGCCACCATCATCACCCCCTCTCATATCTCTTACTGCCACCATCATCACCTCCTCTCATATCTCTTTCTGCCACCATCATCACTCCCTCTCATATCTCTTACTGCCACCATCATCGTTCCCTCTCATATCTCTTACTGCCACCGTCATCGCTCCCTCTCATATCTCTTACTGCCACCATTATCGCCCCCTCTCTTATCACTTACTGCCACCATTATTGTTCCCTCTCATATCTCTTACTGCCACCATCATCGTTCCCTCTCATATCTCTTACTGCCACCATCATTGCTCCCTCTTATATCTCTTACTGCCACCGTCATCACTCCCTCTCATATCTCTTACTGCCACCATCATCACCTCCTCTCATATCTCTTACTGCCACCATCATCACCCCCTCTCATATCTCGTGCCACCATCATCACCCCCTCTCATATCTCTTACTGCCACCGTCATCACTCCCTCTCATATCTCTTACTGCCACCATCATCACCCCCTCTCATATCTCTTACTGCCACCATCATTGCTCCCTCTCATATCTCTTACTGCCACCATCATCACCCCCTCTCATATCTCTTACTGCCACCATTATCGCCCCCTCTCATTTCTCTTACTGCCACCATCATCGCCCCTCTCATATCTCTTACTGCCACCATTATTGCCCCCTCTCTTATCACTTACTGCCACCATTATTGTTCCCTCTCATATCTCTTACTGCCACCATCATCGTTCCCTCTCATATCTCTTACTGCCACCATCATCACCCCCTCTCATATCTCTTACTGCCACCATCATCACCCCCTCTCATATCTCTTACTGCCACCATCATCACCCCCTCTCATATCTCTTACTGCCACCATTATCGCCCCTTCTCTTATCACTTACTGCCACCATTATTGTTCCCTCTCATATCTCTTACTGCCACCATCATCGCTCCCGCTCATATCTCTTACTGCCACCATCATCGTTCCCTCTCATATCTCTTACTGCCACCATCATCACCCCCTCTCATATCTCTTACTGCCACCATCATCACCCCCTCTCATATCTCTTACTGCCACCATCATCACCCCCTCTCATATCTCTTACTGCCACCATTATCGCCCCCTCTCTTATCACTTACTGCCACCATCATCACCCCTCTCATATCTCTTACTGCCACCATTATCGCCCCCTCTCTTATCACTTACTGCCACCATTATTGTTCCCTCTCATATCTCTTACTGCCACCATCATCGTTCCCTCTCATATCTCTTTCTGCCACCATCATCACCCCCTCTCATATCTCTTACTGCCACCATCATCACCCCCTCTCATATCTCTTACTGCCACCATCATCACCCCCTCTCATATCTCTTACTGCCACCATCATCACCCCCTCTCATATCTCTTACTGCCACCATCATCACCCCCTCTCATATCTCTTACTGCCACCATTATCGCCCCCTCTCTTATCACTTACTGCCACCATCATCGCCCCTCTCATATCTCTTACTGCCACCATTATCGCCCCCTCTCTTATCACTTACTGCCACCATTATTGTTCCCTCTCATATCTCTTACTGCCACCATCATCACCCCCTCTCATATCTCTTACTGCCACCATCATCACCCCCTCTCATATCTCTTACTGCCACCATCATCGCTCCCTCTCATATCTCTTACCGACACCATCATCGCTCCCTCTCATATCTCCTACTGCCACCATCATCGCTACCTCTCATATCTCCTACTGCCACCATCATCGCTCCCTCTCATATCTCTTACTGCCACCATCATCGTTCCCTCTCATATCTCTTACTACCACCATCATCACCCCCTCTCATATCTCTTACTGCCACCATCATCACCCCCTCTCATATCTCTTACTGCCACCATCATCGTTCCTTCTCATATCTCTTACTGCCACCAAAATCGCTCCCTCTCATATCTCTTACTGCCACCATCATCACCCCCTCTCATATCTCTTACTGCCACCATCATCACCCCCTCTCATATCTATTACTGCCACCATCATCACCCCCTCTCATATCTCTTACTGCCACCATTATCGCCTCCTCTCATATCTCTTACTACCACCATCATCACCCCCTCTCATATCTCTTACTGCCACCATCATCACCCCCTCTCATATCTCTTACTGCCACCATCATCGTTCCTTCTCATATCTCTTACTGCCACCAAAATCGCTCCCTCTCATATCTCTTACTGCCACCATCATCACCCCCTCTCATATCTCTTACTGCCACCATCATCACCCCCTCTCATATCTATTACTGCCACCATCATCACCCCCTCTCATATCTCTTACTGCCACCATTATCGCCTCCTCTCTTATCACTTACTGCCACCATCATCGCCCCTCTCATATCTCTTACTGCCACCATTTTCGCCCCCTCTCTTATCACTTACTGCCACCATTATTGTTCCCTCTCATATCTCTTACTGCCACCATCATCACCCCCTCTCATATCTCTTACTGCCACCATCATCACCCCCTCTCATAACTCTTACTGCCACCATCAACACCCCCTCTCATATCTCTTACCGACACCATCATCGCTCCCTCTCATATCTCCTACTGCCACCATCATCGCTCCCTCTCATATCTCCTACTGCCACCATCATCGCTCCCTCTTATATCTCTTACTGCCACCATCATCGTTCCCTCTCATATATCTTACTGCCACCATCATCACCCCCTCTCATATCTCTTACTGCCACCATCATCACCCCCTCTCATATCTCTTACTGCCACCATCATCACCCCCTCTCATATCTCTTACTGCCACCATTATCGCCCCTTCTCTTATCACTTACTGCCACCATTATTGTTCCCTCTCATATCTCTTACTGCCACCATCATAGCTCCCGCTCATATCTCTTACTGCCACCATCATCGTTCCCTCTCATATCTCTTACTGCCACCATCATCACCCCCTCTCATATCTCTTACTGCCACCATCATCATCCCCTCTCATATCTCTTACTGCCACCATCATCACCCCCTCTCATATCTCTTACTGCCACCATTATCGCCCCCTCTCTTATCACTTACTGCCACCATCATCGCCCCTCTCATATCTCTTACTGCCACCATTATCGCCCCCTCTCTTATCACTTACTGCCATCATTATTGTTCCCTCTCATATCTCTTACTGCCACCATCATCACCCCCTCTCATATCTCTTACTGCCACCATCATCACCCCCTCTCATATCTATTACTGCCACCATCATCACCCCCTCTCATATCTCTTACTGCCACCATCATCACCCCCTCTCATATCTCTTACTGCCACCATCATCACCCCCTCTCATATCTCCTACTGCCACCATCATCGCTCCCTCTCATATCTCTTACTGCCACCATCATCGTTCCCTCTCATATCTCTTACTACCACCACCATCATCACCCCCTCTCATATCTCTTACTGCCACCATCATCACCCCCTCTCATATCTCTTACTGCCACCATCATCGCTCCCTCTCATATCTCTTACTGCCACCATCATCGTTCCTTCTCATATCTCTTACTGCCACCAAAATCGCTCCCTCTCATATCTCTTACTGCCACCATCATCACCCCCTCTCATATCTCTTACTGCCACCATCATCACCCCCTCTCATATCTATTACTGCCACCATCATCACCCCCTCTCATATCTCTTACTGCCACCATTATCGCCTCCTCTCTTATCACTTACTGCCACCATCATCGCCCCTCTCATATCTCTTACTGCCACCATTATCGCCCCCTCTCTTATCACTTACTGCCACCATTATTGTTCCCTCTCATATCTCTTACTGCCACCATCATCACCCCCTCTCATATCTCTTACTGCCACCATCATCACCCCCTCTCATAACTCTTACTGCCACCATCATCACCCCCTCTCATATCTCTTACTGCCACCATCATCACCCCCTCTCATATCTCTTACTGCCACCATTATCGCCCCCTCTCTTATCACTTACTGCCACCATCATCGCCCCTTTCATATCTCTTACTGCCACCATTATCGCCCCTTCTCTTATCACTTACTGCCACCATTATTGTTCCCTCTCATATCTCTTACTGCCACCATCATCATTCCCTCTCATATCTCTTACTGCCACCATCATCACCCCCTCTCATATCTCTTACTGCCACCATCATCGCTCCCGCTCATATCTCTTACTGCCACCATCATCGTTCTCTCTCATATCTCTTACTGCCACCATCATCACCCCCTCTCATATCTCTTACTGCCACAATCATCACCCCCTCTCATATCTCTTACTGCCACCATCACCCCCTCTCATATCTCTTACTGCCACCATCATCACCCCATCTCATATCTCTTACTGCCACCATTATCGCTCCCTCTCATATCTCTTACCGCCACCATCATCGCTCCCTCTCATATCTCCTACTGCCACCATCATCGCTCCCTCTCATATCTCCTACTGCCACCATCATCACTCTCTCTCATATCTCTTACTGCCACCATCATCGTTCCCTCTTATATCTCTTACTGCCACCATCTTCACCCCCTCTCATATCTCTTACTGCCACCATCATCACCCCATCTCATATCTCTTACTGCCACCATCATCACCCCCTCTCATATCTCTTACTGCCACCATCATCGTTCCCTCTCATATCTCTTACTGCCACCATCATCGTTCCTTCTCATATCTCTTACTGCCACCATCATCGCTCCCTCTCATATATCTAACTGTCTCCATCATCGTCCCATCTCATATCTCTTACTGCCACCATCATCGCTCCCTCTCATATCTCTTACTGCCACCATCATCGCTCCCTCTCATATATCTTGCTGCCACCATCATCGTCCCCTCTTATATCTCTTACTGCCACCATCATCGTTCCCTCTGATATCTCTTACTGCCACCATCATCACCCCCTCTCATATCCCTTACTGCCACCATCATCACCCCCTCTCATATCCCTTACTGCCACCATCATCGCTCCCTCTCATATCTCTTACTGCCACCATCATCTCTCCTCTCTTATCTCTTACTGCCACCATCATCTCTCCTCTCATATCTCCTACTGCCACCATCATTGCTCCCTCTCATATCTCTTACCGCCACCATCATCGCTCCCTCTCATATCTCCTACTGCCACCATCATCACCCCCTCTCATATCTCTTACTGCCACCATTATCGCCTCCTCTCTTATCACTTACTGCCACCATCATCGCCCCTCTCATATCTCTTACTGCCACCATTTTCGCCCCCTCTCTTATCACTTACTGCCACCATTATTGTTCCCTCTCATATCTCTTACTGCCACCATCATCACCCCCTCTCATATCTCTTACTGCCACCATCATCACCTCCTCTCATATCTCTTTCTGCCACCATCATCACTCCCTCTCATATCTCTTACTGCCACCATCATCGTTCCCTCTCATATCTCTTACTGCCACCGTCATCGCTCCCTCTCATATCTCTTACTGCCACCATTATCGCCCCCTCTCTTATCACTTACTGCCACCATTATTGTTCCCTCTCATATCTCTTACTGCCACCATCATCGTTCCCTCTCATATCTCTTACTGCCACCATCATTGCTCCCTCTTATATCTCTTACTGCCACCGTCATCACTCCCTCTCATATCTCTTACTGCCACCATCATCACCTCCTCTCATATCTCTTACTGCCACCATCATCACCCCCTCTCATATCTCGTGCCACCATCATCACCCCCTCTCATATCTCTTACTGCCACCGTCATCACTCCCTCTCATATCTCTTACTGCCACCATCATCACCCCCTCTCATATCTCTTACTGCCACCATCATTGCTCCCTCTCATATCTCTTACTGCCACCATCATCACCCCCTCTCATATCTCTTACTGCCACCATTATCGCCCCCTCTCATTTCTCTTACTGCCACCATCATCGCCCCTCTCATATCTCTTACTGCCACCATTATTGCCCCCTCTCTTATCACTTACTGCCACCATTATTGTTCCCTCTCATATCTCTTACTGCCACCATCATCGTTCCCTCTCATATCTCTTACTGCCACCATCATCACCCCCTCTCATATCTCTTACTGCCACCATCATCACCCCCTCTCATATCTCTTACTGCCACCATCATCACCCCCTCTCATATCTCTTACTGCCACCATTATCGCCCCTTCTCTTATCACTTACTGCCACCATTATTGTTCCCTCTCATATCTCTTACTGCCACCATCATCGCTCCCGCTCATATCTCTTACTGCCACCATCATCGTTCCCTCTCATATCTCTTACTGCCACCATCATCACCCCCTCTCATATCTCTTACTGCCACCATCATCACCCCCTCTCATATCTCTTACTGCCACCATCATCACCCCCTCTCATATCTCTTACTGCCACCATTATCGCCCCCTCTCTTATCACTTACTGCCACCATCATCGCCCCTCTCATATCTCTTACTGCCACCATTATCGCCCCCTCTCTTATCACTTACTGCCACCATTATTGTTCCCTCTCATATCTCTTACTGCCACCATCATCGTTCCCTCTCATATCTCTTTCTGCCACCATCATCACCCCCTCTCATATCTCTTACTGCCACCATCATCACCCCCTCTCATATCTCTTACTGCCACCATCATCACCCCCTCTCATATCTCTTACTGCCACCATCATCACCCCCTCTCATATCTCTTACTGCCACCATTATCGCCCACTCTCTTATCACTTACTGCCACCATCATCGCCCTTCTCATATCTCTTACTGCCACCATTATCGCCCCTTCTCTTATCACTTACTGCCACCATTATTGTTCCCTCTCATATCTCTTACTGCCACCATCATCACCCCCTCTCATATCTCTTACTGCCACCATCATCGCTCCCTCTCATATCTCTTACCGACACCATCATCGCTCCCTCTCATATCTCCTACTGCCACCATCATCGCTCCCTCTCATATCTCCTACTGCCACCATCATCGCTCCCTCTCATATCTCTTACTGCCACCATCATCGTTCCCTCTCATATCTCTTACTGCCACCATCATCACCCCCTCTCATATATCTTACTGCCACTATCATCACCCCCTCTCATATCTCTTACTGCCACCATCATCACCCCCTCTCATATCTCTTACTGCCACCATTATCGCCCCTTCTCTTATCACTTACTGCCACCATTATTGTTCCCTCTCATATCTCTTACTGCCACCATCATCGCTCCCGCTCATATCTCTTACTGCCACCATCATCGTTCCCTCTCATATCTCTTACTGCCACCATCATCACCCCCTCTCATATCTCTTACTGCCACCATCATCACCCCCTCTCATATCTCTTACTGCCACCATTATCGCCCCCTCTCTTATCACTTACTGCCACCATCATCGCCCCTCTCATATCTCTTACTGCCACCATTATCGCCCCCTCTCTTATCACTTACTGCCACCATTATTGTTCCCTCTCATATCTCTTACTGCTACCATCATCGTTCCCTCTCATATCTCTTTCTGCCACCATCATCACCCCCTCTCATATCTCTTACTGCCACCATCATCACCCGCTCTCATATCTCTTACTGCCACCATCATCACCCCCTCTCATATCTCTTACTGCCACCATCATCACCCCCTCTCATATCTCTTACTGCCACCATTATCGCCCCCTCTCTTATCACTTACTGCCACCATCATCGCCCTTCTCATATCTCTTACTGCCACCATTATCGCCCCTTCTCTTAATCACTTACTGCCACCATTATTGTTCCCTCTCATATCTCTTACTGCCACCATCATCACCCCCTCTCATATCTCTTACTGCCACCATCATCGCTCCCTCTCATATCTCTTACCGACACCATCATCGCTCCCTCTCATATCTCCTACTGCCACCATCATCGCTCCCTCTCATATCTCCTACTGCCACCATCATCGCTCCCTCTTATATCTCTTACTGCCACCATCATCGTTCCCTCTCATATCTCTTACTGCCACCATCATCACCCCCTCTCATATCTCTTACTGCCACCATCATCACCCCCTCTTATATCTCTTACTGCCACCATCATCACCCCCTCTCATATCTCTTACTGCCACCATTATCGCCCCTTCTCTTATCACTTACTGCCACCATTATTGTTCCCTCTCATATCTCTTACTGCCACCATCATAGCTCCCGCTCATATCTCTTACTGCCACCATCATCGTTCCCTCTCATATCTCTTACTGCCACCATCATCACCCCCTCTCATATCTCTTACTGCCACCATCATCATCCCCTCTCATATCTCTTACTGCCACCATCATCACCCCCTCTCATATCTCTTACTGCCACCATTATCGCCCCCTCTCTTATCACTTACTGCCACCATCATCGCCCCTCTCATATCTCTTACTGCCACCATTATCGCCCCCTCTCTTATCACTTACTGCCACCATTATTGTTCCCTCTCATATCTCTTACTGCCACCATCATCACCCCTCTCATATCTCTTACTGCCACCATCATCACCCCCTCTCATATCTATTACTGCCACCATCATCACCCCCTCTCATATCTCTTACTGCCACCATCATCACCCCCTCTCATATCTCTTACTGCCACCATCATCACCCCCTCTCATATCTCTTACTGCCACCATTATCGCCCCCTCTCTAATCACTTACTGCCACCATCATCGCCCTTCTCATATCTCTTACTGCCACCATTATCGCCCCTTCTCTTATCACTTACTGCCACCATTATTGTTCCCTCTCATATCTCTTACTGCCACCATCATCACCCCCTCTCATATCTCTTACTGCCACCATCATCACCCCCTCTCATATCTCTTACTGCCACCATCATCGCTCCCTCTCATATCTCTTACCGACACCATCATCGCTCCCTCTCATATCTCCTACTGCCACCATCATCGCTCCCTCTCATATCTCCTACTGCCACCATCATCGCTCCCTCTCATATCTCTTACTGCCACCATCATCGTTCCCTCTCATATCTCTTACTACCACCATCATCACCCCCTCTCATATCTCTTACTGCCACCATCATCGCTCCCTCTCATATCTCTTACTGCCACCATCATCGTTCCTTCTCATATCTCTTACTGCCACCAAAATCGCTCCCTCTCATATCTCTTACTGCCACCATCATCACCCCCTCTCATATCTCTTACTGCCACCATCATCGTTCCCTCTCATATCTCTTACTGCCACCATCATCACCCCCTCTCATATCTCTTACTGCCACCATCATCACCCCCTCTTATATCTCTTACTGCCACCATCATCACCCCCTCTCATATCTCTTACTGCCACCATTATCGCCCCTTCTCTTATCACTTACTGCCACCATTATTGTTCCCTCTCATATCTCTTACTGCCACCATCATAGCTCCCGCTCATATCTCTTACTGCCACCATCATCGTTCCCTCCCATATCTCTTACTGCCACCATCATCACCCCCTCTCATATCTCTTACTGCCACCATCATCATCCCCTCTCATATCTCTTACTGCCACCATCATCACCCCCTCTCATATCTCTTACTGCCACCATTATCGCCCCCTCTCTTATCACTTACTGCCACCATCATCGCCCCTCTCATATCTCTTACTGCCACCATTATCGCCCCCTCTCTTATCACTTACTGCCACCATTATTGTTCCCTCTCATATCTCTTACTGCCACCATCATCACCCCCTCTCATATCTCTTACTGCCACCATCATCACCCCCTCTCATATCTCTTACTGCCACCATCATCACCCCCTCTCATATCTCTTACTGCCACCATCATCGCTCCCTCTCATATCTCTTACCGACACCATCATCGCTCCCTCTCATATCTCCTACTGCCACCATCATCGCTCCCTCTCATATCTCCTACTGCCACCATCATCGCTCCCTCTCATATCTCTTACTGCCACCATCATCGTTCCCTCTCATATCTCTTACTACCACCATCATCACCCCCTCTCATATCTCTTACTGCCACCATCATCGCTCCCTCTCATATCTCTTACTGCCACCATCATCGTTCCTTCTCATATCTCTTACTGCCACCAAAATCGCTCCCTCTCATATCTCTTACTGCCACCATCATCACCCCCTCTCATATCTCTTACTGCCACCATCATCGTTCCCTCTCATATCTCTTACTGCCACCATCATCACCCCCTCTCATATCTCTTACTGCCACCATCATCACCCCCTCTTATATCTCTTACTGCCACCATCATCACCCCCTCTCATATCTCTTACTGCCACCATTATCGCCCCTTCTCTTATCACTTACTGCCACCATTATTGTTCCCTCTCATATCTCTTACTGCCACCATCATAGCTCCCGCTCATATCTCTTACTGCCACCATCATCGTTCCCTCCCATATCTCTTACTGCCACCATCATCACCCCCTCTCATATCTCTTACTGCCACCATCATCATCCCCTCTCATATCTCTTACTGCCACCATCATCACCCCCTCTCATATCTCTTACTGCCACCATTATCGCCCCCTCTCTTATCACTTACTGCCACCATCATCGCCCCTCTCATATCTCTTACTGCCACCATTATCGCCCCCTCTCTTATCACTTACTGCCACCATTATTGTTCCCTCTCATATCTCTTACTGCCACCATCATCACCCCCTCTCATATCTCTTACTGCCACCATCATCACCCCCTCTCATATCTATTACTGCCACCATCATCACCCCCTCTCATATCTCTTACTGCCACCATCATCACCCCCTCTCATATCTCTTACTGCCACCATCATCACCCCCTCTCATATCTCTTACTGCCACCATTATCGCCCCCTCTCTAATCACTTACTGCCACCATCATCGCCCTTCTCATATCTCTTACTGCCACCATTATCGCCCCTTCTCTTATCACTTACTGCCACCATTATTGTTCCCTCTCATATCTCTTACTGCCACCATCATCACCCCCTCTCATATCTCTTACTGCCACCATCATCACCCCCTCTCATATCTCTTACTGCCACCATCATCGCTCCCTCTCATATCTCTTACCGACACCATCATCGCTCCCTCTCATATCTCCTACTGCCACCATCATCGCTCCCTCTCATATCTCCTACTGCCACCATCATCGCTCCCTCTCATATCTCTTACTGCCACCATCATCGTTCCCTCTCATATCTCTTACTACCACCATCATCACCCCCTCTCATATCTCTTACTGCCACCATCATCACCCCCTCTCATATCTCTTACTGCCACCATCATCGCTCCCTCTCATATCTCTTACTGCCACCATCATCGTTCCTTCTCATATCTCTTACTGCCACCAAAATCGCTCCCTCTCATATCTCTTACTGCCACCATCATCACCCCCTCTCATATCTCTTACTGCCACCATCATCACCCCCTCTCATATCTATTACTGCCACCATCATCACCCCCTCTCATATCTCTTACTGCCACCATTATCGCCTCTTCTCTTATCACTTACTGCCACCATCATCGCCCCTCTCATATCTCTTGCTGCCACCATTTTCGCCCCCTCTCTTATCACTTACTGCCACCATTATTGTTCCCTCTCATATCTCTTACTGCCACCATCATCACCCCCTCTCATATCTCTTACTGCCACCATCATCATCCCCTCTCATAACTCTTACTGCCACCATCAACACCCCCTCTCATATCTCTTACTGCCACCATCATCACCCCCTCTCATATCTCTTACTGCCACCATTATCGCCCCCTCTCTTATCACTTACTGCCACCATCATCGCCCCTTTCATATCTCTTACTGCCACCATTATCACCCCTTCTCTTATCACTTACTGCCACCATTATCGCCCCTTCTCTTATCACTTACTGCCACCATCATCATTCCCTCTCATATCTCTTACTGCCACCATCATCACCCCCTCTCATATCTCTTACTGCCACCATCATCGCTCCCGCTCATATCTCTAACTGCCACCATCATCGTTCCCTCTCATATCTCTTACTGCCACCATCATCACCCCCTCTCATATCTCTTACTGCCACCATCATCACCCCCTCTCATATCTCTTACTGCCACCATCACCCCCTCTCATATCTCTTACTGCCACCATCATCACCCCATCTCATATCTCTTACTGCCACCATTATCGCTCCCTCTCATATCTCTTACCGCCACCATCATCGCTCCCTCTCATGTCTCCTACTGCCACCATCATCGCTCCCTCTCATATCTCCTACTGCCACCATCATCACTCTCTCTCATATCTCTTACTGCCACCATCATCGTTCCCTCTTATATCTCTTACTGCCACCATCTTCACCCCCTCTCATATCTCTTACTGCCACCATCATCACCCCATCTCATATCTCTTACTGCCACCATCATCACCCCCTCTCATATCTCTTACTGCCACCATCATCGTTCCCTCTCATATCTCTTACTGCCACCATCATCGTTCCTTCTCATATCTCTTACTGCCACCATCATCGCTCCCTCTCATATATCTAACTGTCTCCATCATCGTCCCATCTCATATCTCTTACTGCCACCATCATCGCTCCCTCTCATATCTCTTACTGCCACCATCATCGCTCCCTCTCATATATCTTGCTGCCACCATCATCGCCCCCTCTTATATCTCTTACTGCCACCATCATCGTTCCCTCTGATATCTCTTACTGCCACCATCATCACCCCCTCTCATATCCCTTACTGCCACCATCATCACCCCCTCTCATATCCCTTACTGCCACCATCATCGCTCCCTCTCATATCTCTTACTGCCACCATCATCTCTCCTCTCTTATCTCTTACTGCCACCATCATCTCTCCTCTCATATCTCCTACTGCCACCATCATCGCTCCCTCTCATATCTCTTACCGCCACCATCATCGCTCCCTCTCATATCTCCTACTGCCACCATCATCGCCCCTCTCATATCTCTTGCTGCCACCATTTTCGCCCCCTCTCTTATCACTTACTGCCACCATTATTGTTCCCTCTCATATCTCTTACTGCCACCATCATCACCCCCTCTCATATCTCTTACTGCCACCATCATCATCCCCTCTCATAACTCTTACTGCCACCATCAACACCCCCTCTCATATCTCTTACTGCCACCATCATCACCCCCTCTCATATCTCTTACTGCCACCATTATCGCCCCCTCTCTTATCACTTACTGCCACCATCATCGCCCCTTTCATATCTCTTACTGCCACCATTATCACCCCTTCTCTTATCACTTACTGCCACCATTATCGCCCCTTCTCTTATCACTTACTGCCACCATCATCATTCCCTCTCATATCTCTTACTGCCACCATCATCACCCCCTCTCATATCTCTTACTGCCACCATCATCGCTCCCGCTCATATCTCTAACTGCCACCATCATCGTTCCCTCTCATATCTCTTACTGCCACCATCATCACCCCCTCTCATATCTCTTACTGCCACCATCATCACCCCCTCTCATATCTCTTACTGCCACCATCACCCCCTCTCATATCTCTTACTGCCACCATCATCACCCCATCTCATATCTCTTACTGCCACCATTATCGCTCCCTCTCATATCTCTTACCGCCACCATCATCGCTCCCTCTCATGTCTCCTACTGCCACCATCATCGCTCCCTCTCATATCTCCTACTGCCACCATCATCACTCTCTCTCATATCTCTTACTGCCACCATCATCGTTCCCTCTTATATCTCTTACTGCCACCATCTTCACCCCCTCTCATATCTCTTACTGCCACCATCATCACCCCATCTCATATCTCTTACTGCCACCATCATCACCCCCTCTCATATCTCTTACTGCCACCATCATCGTTCCCTCTCATATCTCTTACTGCCACCATCATCGTTCCTTCTCATATCTCTTACTGCCACCATCATCGCTCCCTCTCATATATCTAACTGTCTCCATCATCGTCCCATCTCATATCTCTTACTGCCACCATCATCGCTCCCTCTCATATCTCTTACTGCCACCATCATCGCTCCCTCTCATATATCTTGCTGCCACCATCATCGCCCCCTCTTATATCTCTTACTGCCACCATCATCGTTCCCTCTGATATCTCTTACTGCCACCATCATCACCCCCTCTCATATCCCTTACTGCCACCATCATCACCCCCTCTCATATCCCTTACTGCCACCATCATCGCTCCCTCTCATATCTCTTACTGCCACCATCATCTCTCCTCTCTTATCTCTTACTGCCACCATCATCTCTCCTCTCATATCTCCTACTGCCACCATCATCGCTCCCTCTCATATCTCTTACCGCCACCATCATCGCTCCCTCTCATATCTCCTACTGCCACCATCATCGCTCCCTCTCATATCTCCTACTGCCCCCATCATCGCTCCCTCTCATATCTCTTACTGCCACCATCATCTTTCCCTCTCATATCTCTTACTGCCACCATCATCACCCCCTCTCATATATCTTACTGCCACCGTCATCACCCCCTCTCATATCTCTTACTGCCACCATCATCACCCCCTCTCATATCTCTTACTGCCACCATCATCGCTCCCTCTCATATCTCTTACTGCCACCATCATCGTTCCTTCTCATATCTCTTACTGCCACCAAAATCGCTCCCTCTCATATCTCTTACTGCCACCATCATCACCCCCTCTCATATCTCTTACTGCCACCATCATCACCCCCTCTCATATCTCTTACTGCCACCATCATCGCTCCCTCTCATATCTCTTACTGCCACCATCATCACCCCCTCTCATATCTCTTACTGCCACCATCATCGCTCCCTCTCATATCTCTTACTGCCACCATCATCGTTCCTTCTCATATCTCTTACTGCCACCAAAATTGCTCCTTCTCATATATCTAACTGTCTCCATCATCGTCCCATCTCATATCTCTTGCTGCCACCATCATCGCTCCCTCTCATATATCTTGCTGCCACCATCATCGCCCCCTCTCATATCTCTTACTGCCACCATCATCGTTCCCTCTGATATCTCTTACTGCCACCATCATCACCCCCTCTCATATCCCTTATTGCCACCATCATCGCTCCCTCTCATATCTCTTACTGCCACCATCATTGTTCCCTCTCATATCTCTTACTGCCACCATCATTGCTCCCTCTCATATCTCTTACTGCCACCAAAATTGCTCCCTCTCATATCTCTTACTGCCACCATCATCGCTCCCTCTCATATCTCTTACTGCCACCATCATCACTCCTTCTCTATGCCATCTGCGTTGACCCATCTCATGTCTTAGTGCTGCAGTCAGATTTGATTCATACAAGGTGCCCAAGGCTAAACTGCAGACATGGTAATGGACTGTTGGGGTTTCTGGTAAACAGGAAGATACCCACTTTATATGTTCAATTCAGCTAGGAACATGGGCAGTGGCTGTATACTTACATTCTCCCTGTCGGGTTTCTCAACATCGGGATGCCGCAGTCTGTATTCTGACAGCCAGCATCCCGACCGCCGGCATTTAAATCCCAACCCGTACACACACTGCAGTCCTACTCACGTGACACGATCCTTATAAAGATGTACTGTCTGTAACTACAAAATATGGGGATAATACATGACCTAGTCACCACAGAACTTTCTTGCTTCACCTTGGCTTCATTATAAATTAGGCATTATAATGCATTCTACCTAAAGCTCATCTAAGACCTCCAGAGTTTAGAAGTGAAATATGAGGCCTTATGTGGAGACGTAATAGAGGAAAATTATGCAATTTATCTCCACTGATTTGCAAAAGTAATACCAAAAGACGGTTGCTGAAAAATAATTCCTCCTATAAGGGTAGATTTACTAAAGTTTCTTTAAATTAAGTGGAGGTGGTGCCCATAGCGACCAATTAATCAGATTCTACCTATCATTTCTCTATTGCATTCTAGAAAATGATAGAATATGATTTGTTCCAACACCACCACTGTTTTAGAAGCTTTAGTAAATCTACCCCAGGGAGTAGCGGCGGCTCCAACTTTTTTTTGGGGGGGCTGCCGCTACCCATGCCAGAGGTGAGAGAGCCGGCCCAAGCCATTTGGGTCCTAGCGCCAGTGCAAGGGATTTGGCTAGGGCTGGGACTTGCACAGGCACACAAGTAGTGGTGGCTTGAGAATGCATGCGCAAACTCCCAGCTTCTATGGACTGCATTGGCTGCAGCCCATGGGAGCTGGATTGTGCTGAGGACAAGGCAAGGAGTGACTTCCTACAGGAAGCCAGCTCTATGCTAATCGCAGCCTGGTCTGGCAGTCCAAGAGGAAGGACACACCTCCCAATGGGACTGCCTGTCCTGCGGGTGACTGTCAGGTAGGACTTCCAATAGGCAGTCACTGCCAGTCACAGTGAAGCCACTGAGCCAGTGCAGTCACACAGACTGCAACTGGTTCAGCTGAGCTCACTGAGGTGGTGGACTTTACTGGGGGGACAGGTAAAATCCGTCACTGCTGGAGTATTCCTTTGTGTAGATTATTTATCTAATTATTTTTTTAATATAGAGAAAAACAAAAATCTGTTGTGTAGATACAATTGTATTGAGTGAAATCCTGATCTGCAATCAATGCAATGGCAAGAAAATGAAAAACATTTAATAAAAAATTCAGTTTTCGCAACATGCAATATGGTTCTCCATAGACTTGTATGTACATCACCTTTTTCTCTTCACAACTTTGTATAAATGCAAATCATTTTAAATAGTTATATAATTTATCACACCATGTTACTTACAAAGGAACAAAATAAGCATTTTTCTCAATTAAAACAACTAGTAGTTGGAGTTTTCCCATCATTTCCAGCACTGCAGCTTCAAATGGATCCTGTAGTCACACTTCACGTGTGTATTTTTTAATGACTATTATTGAGTGATAATGTAGAAAGATTGCGAGTGCACAGAGGGGGAAAAAAAAATCAGAAAGCTTTGCAACTTGACCCTGTAAACTCGTGTAATCTCTGCTCTGATCAGAATATTCCCCACTGACCTCAGTCAGCAGCCTGAAAACATCTTCCCTGGCACGCAAGGCCTGTCCATATGGAATAAAAAGGCAGTGATCTGTCAGACACCCCGAGCCACACAGTTATTTTTCTAAATTATTCCCACACCAGCTCTGCCCTCTCCTGACCCGTCTCACTGTCTTTTCCAGTTCCATAACTTTTTCTATTTCCCGATCTTCAATGTGGACATGAAATCTATAAAATTTATTTCAGGCAAAAAATAGTTTCGCAAAAAAGTTTGTTGCAGGTAATGGCCAAACTTTATCTACTTGACGCTGACTCTCCCGTATAAGGACAAAAGTTCTAACAGAGCACTGCGGCAAGTTGAGAGGGGTGTGGATCATTAGATCGACAGTGTCTAGGTCGACAAAAGTCACTAGGTCAACAGGGTTTCTAGATCGACATGTGCTAGGTCAAAAGGTCAAAAGGTCGACATGAGGTGTTTTTTTTGGTGTCGTTTTCTTCGTAGAGTGACTGGGAACCCCAATTAGTGCACCGTGTCCCCTCGCATGGCGAGCGAACTTCGGGCAAAGTGCCTCGCTCTGCTACCACTTCGCTCGGCACAGATTACCGTTCCGATCGTAGTCCACGTGGATCGTTAAGTATGAAAAAGTTTTAAAAAAAACCTCATGCCGACCTTTTGACCTGTCGACCTAGTACATGTCGACATAGAAACCCTGTCGACCTTCCAACCCTGTCGACCTATAGTGGTCGACCTAAACACTGTCGACCAAGACAGTGTCGATCTTCAGACCGGATCCCATTGAGAGTGCATGAGCCATCCCATTCCTCTCAGATTCATAGAAGTGGTCCGAGCTGAGCAAGAAGTGGAATAAACCCTGGCTATGCCAAGCGATACATTTTGAGGGGTCACCTAGGTGCATATAAAGGGATATATTATTTACTAAGCGTCAGTTTTGGGGGTTTGGGCGTATTCCTGGAGGGTTTGCAATCCACTGATATACTAAAAAAAACTGCACTTCCAGGAGTCCTGTCATGATTGCGAGGTTATCTGGGACACTCCCCATAAGAACGAATGGGGCCTTTCTGATTGGTCAGTTTACAGAATTCTTACGCTCACAGATTAACGGTGGATTCTGTTGGTATATGGAATGGGTTAGTGCATTTCCTCCATGTTGCTTCATAACTGAAGCAATTGTGCCTAACAAAGATGGTCACCATAGGTTATCCTGTGCATACGTGGAGCCATCTTGGTACTGTGTTTGAGCACCGCAGTGGTACACACATGTGTACTACTTAGTTTGATGCTGACCCAGCAGCATACTTACTGAATTTCCCAAAGTTGCGGGAGATGCCTGATTTTTCAGGTAGTCCCCCGCACCCACGGAAGAGTACCCAGTCCTCCCGCATCCCACCCACGGACAGGATAGGGAGAAATGTGGGAAATGCGGGTGAATAAGGAGGGGGAGGAGCTAAAATTATGCAAATAGCTGTCATTTTAGCCATGCCCCTTCCTCAAGAACCCCCAATTTGCCGGATTTACCTGATGGGGGTGGGGCCTAATGACATGGAAGTCTGGCCTCACCCCCAAAGTTCTCAGCTGCTTCTCCTCTCCGGGCTTCTCTTGGAGAGGAGAGTTTAAATGTCGGCAAGTACAGTATGTCCTGTAGATTTGTTTTGTGCCAACAATCACTGGCGGTGTTACAGTATGCACGGGCGCTGGAAGTGGGTGTTCCAGGGCTTACATGCTAGAACACAAGGGGTAGGATGAAACATTTGCATATTATCACACCCACACCTCCGCCAACAGATGCGTGAGCGTCCACGTCCAAACAGGCCCAGACTTGTTAACTTTTCTCACTCCTCTAGTGAATCTGGCATAATTCTCTGTGTTTTGAGCTGCGAGTGGGGGAGTGGCTGGTGCGGTGGTGCCGCAGGTGGGGGAGGGGTGGGTGCGGTGGTGCCGCGGGTGGGGGTGGGAGTCCGGAGCCACCGTGGGTGAGGGAGGGGCGGGTTCGGGGGTGATGCTGGTGGGGGAGGGGGGCGGAGGTGCTGTGGTTGGGGTAGTGGCGGGTGAGGGGGAAACGTGGATGGGAGAGGGTGTCCGGAGATGCTATGGTTGGGGGAGGGCCGGATGGGGGAAGGGGTCCAGGAGTGCTTCGGGTGAGGAAGGGTTGGTTGCGGGGGTGTCGCTGGTGGGGGGAGGGGCGGGTGCGGTGGTGCCGAGGGTGGGGGAGGGGCTGGTCCGGGGGAGATGCGGATGGGGGAGGGTGGCCAGAGGTGCTATGGTTGGGGAGGGGGCGGATGGGGAGGTGCTGCGTGTGGGGGAGGGGGCCACGAATGAGGGAGGGAGTCCGAAGGCGCTGTGGGGGGGGGGGGGGTACGACGGGTGGTGGAGGGGCAGGTGCGGGGCTGCTAATATACTAATGTGTGTGTGTTTGTTACAGGAGTGTGTGCTATACAGTGTGTAGTATGTGCTAGCCATACTGTGTGTGTGGTACAGGAGCAGTGTGTGCCGCAATGTATACAGCAGTGAGTGTGTGGTACACACAGTGTGAGTGTGCTGCTGCTGCTACCGGCGCACTTTCCCCGGCACCTCCTCCTCCCCCTTCCTATATTCCTGAGCAGGGAGTGGCGTGAGGTGGAGCGGGGAGTGGAGCAGCTGCTGGCGGGGACTGGAGCTACTCTGTTTCCGGGACCTTTAACTAAAGGTCGCCGGCGTCAGCGCGGGAGGGAGATGAGCCCATGTACTTCCGGTTGAGTGACGCTGGTGGTGTACCTGTAACGCACTGGCTGAACTGCTCTCACACTGGGGACACTGATACACAGCACCTGGCTATACTGGTCCCATACTGGGGCAGATCTGTGACTCTATGAGTCTGACTCCGCCCAGCATTGAGACTCCGCCCAGCGTTAGCTACACAGTCACAGAGTGACAGATTTGGGCAATTATATAGGAGATGCTTGGAGAAAGAGATAAAGGGCCTGGTTCATGTTTGTAAGTAAAGCAAATGATCAAGCATCTGGGCAAAACCATGTTGCACTGCAGGTGGGAAAGATGTAATGCCTGCTAGAGATATATTTAGATTTGGGTGGGTTACATTTTTTCTGTGACAGGTAAATACTGTCTGCTTTTGCATGTAGCCCGCAAATGTTACATAGTAACATAGTATCTGAGGTTGAAAAAAGACAATTGTCCATAGAGTTCAACCTATTTGTGGTCTCCTATGCATGATGATTTGTCTAAAATTTTTGACTGATGCTGATGTCAGCCGTTGCATTTTATCCCTTTTTGTAGTAACTATAATGCGTGCCTACGCACCATAACCCTGGATACCCTTATCCATTAGGAATTTATCTAACCAATTCTTAAAGGTGTTGACAGATTCCGCCATTACAACTCCCTCGGGCAGGGAATTCCAAACACGTATCGTCCTTACCGTGAAAAAGCCTTGTACGACGTATTGTGCGGAATCTCCTCTCCTCTAACCTGAGAAATGTTAGATATCTTTATTTTTTACACTGCAATTTAGATTTCAGTTTGATCATCCACACCCAAATATAACTCTCTGCACATGTTACATCTGCCCCCACCTGCAGTGTAACATGGTTTTGCTCAGTTGCTTGCTTTTTTGCTTTACTTACAAACAAACTATGAATCAGGTCCACAGTACCAACCAACTCCTGTCATTTTTCAAACACGTTATTGAGTCTATTTACTAAGCCCTGGATGGAGATAAAGTGCCAGCCAAAAATGACAGTTAGGATCTGATTGGCTAGTACTTTATCTCTGTCAACTTTATCTCTCTCCCAGCTTTGATAAGTCTCCCCCTCAGCATTATAAATTTTCCTCTCACAAATACATTAGTAAAAAATGACCCAGTAGCTTCTATAAGTCTAAAAGGTCCTACACACTTAAAGATTTAACTGAACGATATGAACGTTCTCGTTCATTAATAAACAAGAACTCGTTCATATCGTTCAGTGTGTAGGCACCAACGATGAACAATGCGTGGCCCCACGCTCGTTCATCGTTGGTGCCGGCTAGTTCATACCTGCATGACAATATGGACAATCTCGTCCATATTAGCATGCAGGGCTATGGAGCTGGGTGACGGGGGAAGTGAAGAAACTTCACTCGCCCCCCGTCACCTTCCCCACCGCTGGGTCATCCGACGGCCGTATCGGTCGTCGGGCAGCTCGGCAGCGGGTCGCTGAGTGTGTAGGGCTCTTAACTCTGCAATAGAATTTCTAAAATGCTGAGGTAGCAAGATGGATAAAAACCAATTGTCATATTTTAAAAGCCCTTTTCATGCATTAGCTAGCAGATGGAAAGTACATTTACAACAGTGTAAACTTCTGGCAAGGCAAACTTGGGGGTATATTTACTAAGATTCGTGTTTCTGACGAATTGGTGGGAGTTTAAACTCAAATTTTATCGGACGTATTTTTCTGCAACTTTTTGTAATAATTTTCGGGAAATTACTAAGCTGCCAAGTTTTGGTTTATCGTATTTTCCGATTCGTATTGTCGGACAGTGTTTTACGGAAGTGATCATTAAAACACTGCCGGACATAACACAACGAAGCCCGGCTGGATCAGTGAGATCCGTGCAGGGCTTCATTGTGTACAGTATTAAAAGAGTTAAAAGTGTTAAAAAAAATTGCATGACTATCTGAACACACCAGCAAAAAGCAGGTCCATTTGAAAGCTCCTTTTTTTTTAACGAATTATATGCTTTCCCGGCAGTGTTTGGCTATTGTCGGCAGTGATTGAGAATACAAATTCTTAGTAAATTACCGAGTTGTATAAAACAACAGCCGTGTTTGAGCGATGGTCTATTCATTCGTATTTGTGAACTCTGCCGGGAAAAACAATATGCATAGCCCCAACACTGCCGAGATTTGTGTTTAGTATATTCCCGTGATCACACTTAGAAGAAAAATACAAACTCGAGTTAAATCGGGACCTTAGTAAATATACCCCCTGGCGTGTATGACCTATATTGTAGAAAAGTCTCTTAAATAAAACTTTGTTGGATAGTAACAATTAGATACATTAATACATTAACAAAGGCTTCTAATTCCTTCAATACAACTTAACTTTGAAATGAACATTACATTGGTGTCATGTACAAGCTTCTGTTCTGGGTTTTGCGTATGTGAATGTTGCCAGTGTTTTCAATCCTGAATTAATCTGCTTTAAAGTTAATTGCAATTGATCTGAATAATTAATAACAGCTGATTGTAGTTTAGTGTGAAGTCAGATGCGGATTAGCAAATGATAAATGATCCTTCGCTATCCTGCAAAGCCGGGCTGTGATGTCAGCAGAGAATTAGTGAACAATGTGACAGGTAATAATCTGTTTATAGATTGTTTCTTTCATGCAATAAAACAAATACTGTTTTTATTTTATTAGACCAACATTGCTTTTTTTTTTAAATTGACAAAATATAATTTTTTGAGACTGTTATATAAGTAAAAATATGCCAATTTGGTAAAATATCCTTTACAAGATTCTGAATTTTAGTTACAACTATGGAAGTAATAAAAAAATAAGATTTTAAACCTACCGGTAAATCTTTTTCTCCTAGTCCGTAGAGGATGCTGGGGACTTCGTAAGGACCATGGGGATAGACGGGCTCCGCAGGAGACATGGGCACTAAGAAAGAACTTTAGGTATGAGTGTGCACTGGCTCCTCCCTCTATGCCCCTCCTCCAGACCTCAGTTAGAGAAACTGTGCCCAGAGGAGACGGACAGTACGAGGAAAGGATTTGTTAATCCAAGGGCAAGATTCATACCAGCCCACACCATTCAAACCGTATAACTAGGGTATATATGAACCAGTTAACAGAATGAAACAACACAGCATCAGAACGAGACTGATGAAAACTGTAACATAACCCTTATGTAAGCAAAAACTATATACAAGTCTTGCAGAAGTAGTCCGCACTTGGGACGGGCGCCCAGCATCCTCTACGGACTAGGAGAAAAAAATTTACCGGTAGGTTGAAAATCTTATTTTCTCTTACGTCCTAGAGGATGCTGGGGACTCCGTAAGGACCATGGGGATTATACCAAAGCTCCGAAACGGGCGGAAGAGTGCAAATGACTCTGCAGCACCGACTGAGCAAACAGGAGATACTCCTCGGCCAGGGTATCAAACTTGTAGAACTTTGCAAAGGTGTTTGAACCCAACCAAGTAGCAGCTCGGCACAATTGCAACGCCGAGACCCCTCTGGCAGCCGCCCAAGAAGAGCCCACCTTCCTAGTGGAATGGGCCTTAACCGATCTTGGTAACGGCAATCCAGCCGTTGAATGAGCCTGCTGAATCGTGTTACAGATCCAGCGAGCAATAATCTGCTTTGAAGCAGGAGCGCCAATCTTGTTGGCAGCATACAGGACAAACAGCGCCTCTGTTTTCCTGACCCTAGCCGTTCTGGCTACGTAAATTTTCAAAGCCCTGACCACATCAAGGGACTCGGAATCCTCCAAGTCTCGCGTAGCCACAGGCACCACAATAGGTTGGTTCATATGAAAAGAGGAAACCACCTTAGGCAAGAATTGAGGACGGGTGCGCAATTCCGCTCTATCCATATGGAAAACCAGATAGGGGCTTTTATGAGACAAAGCCGCCAATTCCGCTACTCGCGTAGCCGAAGCCAATGCTAACAACATGACCACTTTCCAAGTGAGATATTTTAATTCCACTGTTTGAAGTGGTTCAAACCAGTGCGACTTAAGGAAACTCAACACCACGTTAAGGTCCCAAGGCGCCACCGGAGGTACAAAAGGAGGCTGAATATGCAGCACTCCCTTCACAAAAGTCTGTTCTTCTGGGAGAGAAGCTAATTCTTTCTGAAAGAAAATGGATAGGGCCGAAATCTGAACCTTAATGGAGCCTAATTTTAGGCCCAAATTCACTCCAGTTTGTAGGAAGTGACGAAAACGTCCCAGATGGAACTCCTCCGTAGAAGCATTCCTGGCCTCACACCAAGAAACATACTTTCACCATATACGGTGATAATGTTTAGCTGTCACATCCTTCCTAGCCTTTATCAGAGTAGGAATGACCTCATCCGGAATGCCCTTTCCCGCTAGGATCCGGCGTTTAACCGCCATGCCGTCAAACGCAGCCGCGGTAAGTTTTGGAACAGACAGGGCCCCTGTTGTAGCAGGTCCTGTCTTAGAGGAAGAGGCCACGGATCTTCCGTGAGCATTTCCTGCAGATCCGGATACCAGGCCCTTCGTGGCCAATCTGGAACAATGAGAATTGTCTGTACTCCTCTTTTTCTTATTATTCTCAACACCTTGGTGAGAGGAAGAGGAGGAAACACATAGACCGACTGGAACACCCAGGGTGTCACTAGGGAGTCCACTGCCATCGCCTGAGGGTCTCTTGACCTGGCGCAATAATTCTGCAGTTTTTTGTTTAGGCGGGACACCATCATGTCTATCTGGGGCAGGCCCCACTGACTCGCAATCTGTGCAAAGACTTCCTGATGAAGTCCCCACTCTCCTGGATGTAGATCGTGTCTGCTGAGGAAGTCTGCTTCCCAGTTGTCCACTCCTGGAATGAACACTGCTGACAGTGCGCCTACAAGATTTTCCGCCCAGCGAAGAATCCTGGTGGCTTCCGCCATAGCCACTTTGCTCCTTGTGCCACCTTGGCGTTTACATGAGCTACTGCGGTGATGTTGTCTGACTGGATCAGAACAGGTAGGTCGCGAAGCAAAGTCTCCGCTTGACGAAGGGCATTGTATATGGCCCTTAGTTCCAGGACGTTGATGTGGAGACACGTCTCTTGACTTGACCAAAGACCTTGGAAATGTCTTCCCTGTGTGACTGCTCCCCAACCTCGGAGGCTCGCGTCCGTGGTCACCAGAACCCAGTCCTGAATGCCGAATCTGCGACCCTCCAGAAGGTGAGCATTCTGCAGCCACCACAAGAGAGATACCCTGGCCCTGGGGGACAGGGTGATCAATTGATAAATCTGTAGATGTGACCCGGACCACTTGTCCAGTAGGTCCCATTGGAAGGTCCTTGCATGGAACCTGCCAAAAGGAATGGCCTCGTAAGATGCCACCATCTTTCCCAGGACTCGAGTGCAGTGATGCACCGACACCTGTTTTGGCTTCAATAGGTCCCTGACCAGAGTCATGAGTTCCTATCGGAAGATAAACCCTTTTCTGGTCCGTATCCATAATCATGCCTAAGAAGGTCAAACGGGTCGTAGGAACTAATTGTGACTTCGGGATTTTGAGAATCCAGCCGTGTTGCTGTAACACCTCGAGTGAAAGTGACACGCTGTTCAACAACTGCTCTCGTGATCTCGCTTTTATCAGGAGATCGTCCAAGTATGGGATAATTGTGACCCCCTGCTTGCGCAGGAGCACCATCATTTCCGCCATTACCTTGGTGAAAATCCTCGGGGCCGTGGAAAGCCCAAACGGCAACGTCTGAAATTGGTAATGACAATCCTGTACTGCAAATCTCAGGTACGCCTGATGAGGTGGATATATGGGAACATGAAGGTATGCATCCTTTATGTCCAGGGACACCATAAAATCCCCCCCTTCTAGGCTGACGATGACCGCTCTGAGCGATTCCATCTTGAACTTGAACCTTTTCAAGTATAGGTTCAAGGGTTTTAAATTTAAAATGGGTCTGACCGAACCGTCCGGTTTCGGGACTACAAATAGGGTTGAGTAATACCCCCTCCCTTGTTGAAGCAGGGGAACTTTGATCACCACCTGTTGAAGACACAATTTTTGAATTGCATTTAAGACTATCTCCCTTTCTGGGGGAGAAGCTGGTAAGGCCGATTTGAAAAACCGGCGAGGAGGCACCTCTTCGAATTCCAGCTTGTAATCCTGGGAAACAATCTCTATTGCCCAGGGATCCACCTGTGAGTGAACCCAGATGTGGCTGAAAAGTCGAAGACGTGCCCCCCACTGGGGCGGACTCCCTCAGCGGAGCCCCAGCGTCATGCGGTGGATTTTGTAGAGGTCGGGGAGGACTTCTGCTCCTGGGAACTAGCTGTGGATGGCAGCTTTTTACCTCTGCCCTTACCTCTGGCAAGAAAGGACGATCCTCGTGCTCTCTTGTTTTTATGTGACCGAAAGGACTGCATTTGATAATGTGGCGATTTCTTAGGCTGTGAGGGAATATAAGGCAAAAAATTAGATTTACCTGCCGTAGCAGTGGAGACCAGGTCCGAGAGACCTTCCCCAAACAATTCCTCACCCCTGTAAGGTAAAACCTCCATGTGCCTCTTTGAGTCGGCATCACCTGTCCATTGCCGGATCCATGGGACTCGTCTAGCAGAAATCGACAAAGCGTTGACTCTAGAACCCAGTAGGCCAATGTCTCTTTGAGCATCCCTCATATATAAGGCAGCATCTTTAATATGACCCAGGGTTAATAAAATGGTATCCTTATCCAGGGTATCCAATTCCGCAGATAAGGTATCTGTCCACGCTGCTACAGCGCTACAAACCCAAGCCGACGCTATCGCCGGTCTGAGTAAGGTACCAGAATGTGTGAAAATGGACTTTAATGTAGCCTCCTGCTTGCAATCAGCAGGATCCCTGAGGGTAGCCGTATCTTGGGATGGTAGTGCTACCTTTTTGGATAAGCGTGTGTAAAAAGGGGTCCTGGCTGCCGCAATGTGTAAAAAGGGGGACTGGCTGCCGCAATGTGTAAAAAGGGGGACTGGCTGCCGCAATGTGTAAAAAGGGGGATGGCTGCCGCAATGTGTAAAAAGGCGGACTGGCTGTAAAAAGGGGGACTGGCTGCCGCAATGTGTAAAAAGGGGGCCTGGCTGCCGCAATGTGTAAAAAGGGGTCCTGGCTGCCGCAATGTGTAAAAAGGGGGACTGGCTGCCGCAATGTGTAAAAAGGGGGCCTGGCTGCCGCAATGTGTAAAAAGGGGTCCTGGCTGCAGCAATGTGTAAAAAGGGGGATGGCTGCCGCAATGTGTAAAAAGGGGGATGGCTGCCGCAATGTGTAAAAAGGGGGACTGGCTGTAAAAAGGGGGACTGGCTGCCGCAATGTGTAAAAAGGGGTCCTGGCTGCCGCAATGTGTAAAAAGGGGGACTGGCTGCCGCAATGTGTAAAAAGGGGGACTGGCTGCCGCAATGTGTAAAAAGGGGGATGGCTGCCGCAATGTGTAAAAAGGGGGACTGGCTGTAAAAAGGGGGCCTGGCTGCCGCAATGTGTAAAAAGGGGGCCTGGCTGCCGCAATGTGTAAAAAGGGGTCCTGGCTGCCGCAATGTGTAAAAAGGGGGACTGGCTGCCGCAATGTGTAAAAAGGGGGCCTGGCTGCCGCAATGTGTAAAAAGGGGGCCTGGCTGCCGCAATGTGTAAAAAGGGGGCCTGGCTGCCGCAATGTGTAAAAAGGGGGATGGCTGCCGCAATGTGTAAAAAGGGGGGACTGGCTGTAAAAAGGGGGACTAGCTGCCGCAATGTGTAAAAAGGGGTCCTGGCTGCCGCAATGTGTAAAAAGGGGTCCTGGCTGCCGCAATGTGTAAAAAGGGGGACTGGCTGCCGCAATGTGTAAAAAGGGGGATGGCTGCCGCAATGTGTAAAAAGGGGGACTGGCTGTAAAAAGGGGGACTGGCTGCCGCAATGTGTAAAAAGGGGGCCTGGCTGCCGCAATGTGTAAAAAGGGGTCTGGCTGCCGCAATGTGTAAAAAGGGGGACTGGCTGCCGCAATGTGTAAAAAGGGGGCCTGGCTGCCGCAATGTGTAAAAAGGGGGACTGGCTGCCGCAATGTGTAAAAAGGGGGCCTGGCTGCCGCAATGTGTAAAAAGGGGGCCTGGCTGCCGCAATGTGTAAAAAGGGGGCCTGGCTGCCGCAATGTGTAAAAAGGGGGACTGGCTGCCGCAATGTGTAAAAAGGGGGACTGGCTGCCGCAATGTGTAAAGAGGGGGCCTGGCTGCCGCAATGTGTAAAAAGGGGGACTGGCTGCCGCAATGTGTAAAAAGGGGGCCTGGCTGCCGCAATGTATAAAAAGGGGGACTGGCTGCCGCAATGTGTAAAAAGGGGGACTGTCTGCTGTAATGTGTAAAAAGGGGGACGCTGTCTGCTGTAATGTATAAAAGGGGCTCTACCTGGTGTAGTGGCGCTACTGTGCAGCGTAATTTGAATAATGTAGACTACTGTGCACCGTAGTATGAATTGCTATTATTTTGTGGCCACGCCCTTTCCCCGTGAAGCCACGCCCCTATACATTTTGCGCGCGCCTACGACGCGCACTGCCCCTATCTTACATGGGGGGGGGGCACCACTGTCGTTTCTTGCAAACAGCACTAAAATGCCTAGTTACGGCACTGTGAATCGCATCACCTTACCTTTGTATGGTAAGTGCGATTCATGAAGGTGCGGAAAGCTCTGCTTTCCGCTTCTCCATGGAGTTCAGGTTCGCCATCTCAGGACGGCGTAACCTGAACTGTAGTGCGGAGACATCAGGGAAGCTCAATGCTTCCCTGATCGCTGCTCGGCACCTTGCGCTGACTCCGCCCCCGACCTCCCAGCAACCACTGCGGCCTGCCGGGAGGTCAACACCCTGCGCATGCGCAAAGGGACCCACCGCTGGACCCCGCGCATCGCTGGGAAGGACCGCTGGAGATGACCTCACCGCAGGAGCCCCAGACCCCGCAGCGCATCGTCGGAAGGGTGAGTATACATGAATTGCTACTTATTACAGCTATACATCGCATCGAAGCGATGCGGTGTATAGTGATAAGTAGCAATTCTGTTTTCGTTTTCTGTATGAATAGACCCCTTAGGGCTCTATGACGCACTAGCACTGTCACATCAGACTCGGCAGTGTTATATTTCACTGCTACAAAAGTAGCAGTCACAGGGAACAGGGGAGCAGCTGATCCTCACATTGCGTTGGATAATAAAATAGCGCTGCCAAGCTTATTTAGTAGTATGTTCTAAGATACCATATGGTATAATACCTTTTATTTTGAATAAATATATTTAGCGTGCACCATAGGAGTTCAAATCACTCCAGGATACTAAGATGTTGTTATTGTAATAATACTAAATTATGGGGCAGTTTTAACGGCATACTTGCCTACCTGACCCCCTCCATGAGGGCGAAAATGCTCTGTTCCTGGACTTTCCTGATAATGTATGATTGCCATCACCTGTAGTGAGTAGTTAATTGATAAGAAAGGTGTTTCACCACAGGTGATGGCAATCATACATTACCAGGAAAGTCCAGGAACAGAGCATTTTCTCCCTCATGGAGAAGGTCAGGTTGGCAAGTATGTTTAACGGGTGTAGTATAGTATGCGACGGCCGGGCTCCCGGCGGCCAGCATTCCAGCGCCATAATCCTGACAGTCGGCATACCGACAGCTGGACAAGCGCAAATGAGCCCCTTGCAGGCTCGCTGCGGGCATGGTGGCGCGCTACGCGTGCCACGCTATCTATTCTCCCTCCAGGGGGGTCGTGGAGCCCCAAGAGGGAGAATAGGTGTTGGTATGCTGGGTGTCGGGATTCCGGCGCCGGTATACTGTGCGCCGGGATCCCGACAGCCGGTAAACTGAAGACCACCCGATTTAACAACGAGTGATATTCTAGTTATCACTCATTACTAATCTTAAATTTTGCTCCAACTATCAGCTCCTCCCATTTTTCAAACACATGACTCTAATGAACTGATTGGTTGGAGCAACATTTAAGATTAGTAATGAATGATAACTAGAATACCGTAACTCCTGTTAAATCTGACCCTAAATATTAAAAAAAATTCACTCGGGCTTGGACATTACCTTAGTTCTTACACAAGGCTCATTACTGAGTAGAAGGTTTACCTATGTAGACAGGAATCTGCTTTTTTGCTTTAATTCCAAATCAGAATCAAGCACTGAGATTGGTAAAACCATGAAATGCAGAACAACATACCACATCACTGACAGAAGAATGATGCAAAGGATTAGCAATGACATCAGTGTCAGTACAATGTTAAGCTTTACTGGGTGGGTGTTGGTTCAAGAGTGAGCGGCACTCTCAATAAAACCTACAGTCACACACCCTGATCTGACTATGGGCCTAATTCAGACCTGATCGCAGATGTGCTAAATTTAGCACAACACAGATATGCGGGGGGACGCCTAGCACAGGGTTAGTCCACCCCACAGGTCAGGCCCCCCCCCCCCCCCCCCCACACACAATTACAAAAGCATCGCACAGCGATACTTTAGGAGTAGCTCCCTACCAGCGCAGCTCCTGTGCGCTGGCAGGGAGCTACTCGTCGCTGTGAGGGTTGCAGTGGCTGCGTGTGACGTCATGCAGCCGCCACAGCCAGCCCCCACATGGTCCGGACACGCCTGCGCTGCCCAGAATGCACCCCTAAAATGCCGGACAAACGCTGCTGGCACCCGCCCCATCCCGCCCAGCGACCGTCTCTGCCTGTCAATCAGACAGAGGCGATCACAGGGCTAAGATGGCCATCGGCTGTCTGGCCTGCGCCGGCGCATGCACAGTTCAGACCTGATTGGCTGCTGTGCGAAAAGGCACAGCGCCGATCAGGTCTGAATTAGGCCCCATGTGCACTGCAGGGGGGTGGGGGCAGACATAACATGTGCAGAGAGAGTTAGATTTAGGTGGGTTATATTGTTTCTGTGCAGGGTAAATACTGGCTGCTTTATTTTTACACTGCAATTTAGATTTCAATTTGAACACAGCCCACCCAAATCTAACTATCTCTGCACATGTTACATTGCTGCTATGATCAGGTCTGAATTAGGCCCTATATTCTTATGCTGAAGACATACTGTAGATGGGGAAGCAAAACACTGTAAAAAGGATAGTTACCTCTTCAAAGGGAACTTACACATTCATTTAAGTGCAGTAGATGGGGGAGGTGTAGTTTCCAGCCTTCTTCACTAGGAAGTGGGTGGGATGCGGGAGATCCAGGGGTTTGGGGGACAACTCAAAGATTTGGGAGTATACTGGACATTCCAAGTCCAATAAGTAAGTATGGGATTAGAGTCATCTAGGCCTTTCGCAGTCCACATGGCCCTAGGCAGAGGCCTATTTTGCCTAATGGATAATACAGCTATGACCCACACCTGTACACCAGGAAGCAGGGAGTGACACTGAAATGTATTTTGCTACCTAATTAAGATGGCAGCATACTACTTTAATTTCGTATATACAGAACCCACGTAGAGCAGAAGACCAGTGAGCCGTGTTACCAATATTTTGCATCCTGAATAAAAGGTTGTTTACCAGTAATGGAATCCTCAGACAAGCTAACACCCCTCCCGGGACAGACTATTACGGATGTGAAATGACACTGACAAACCCTGCTCATTACTGACACATAATTTCACATTGCAGATAGAACATGACAATTTGCCATTATAGAGCTCATTAAAAAGATCTAAACAATTGCAGGAACAAATAACTCTAAGTATTCATGTCAACATAATGAAACTGCTGCAGTTCTCCTACTTAGTACAGGAGAGGGCAAATGTATCTCAGGCAATGTGGTTAGGGCAGCCATAGGAACAACCCACTGGCTACAGGTGGCAGTATGACTCTGTGGTGCATGTAACTTTCTAACAGATACTTTTAGGTCTCAAATACTTTACAAGAACTTTGGGAGAAAACACTATTGTTACTTTCCAAGGCTACCCCTTCACATACAGTATTAGCAAATTAGAGAGTTTCAGCTCACGCCCTCCTCTCTCCCAAGATTCCAAATGGAAATATAAAGCCACTTTGGGTCACATCGGTCTTTCGGTCTACCCAAACCATGCTATAAAGTGATGTAGCCACCACTACAAATACTTAGACCTACACTGGAGAAATCAGGACTTTTCTGCTTGCTGCTATCATGAAGGTATTCCCAAATTTTTGTAAAGTAACATGTCTGTAGAATTGCATAGCAGTCAAGCCGATCCCAGTGTTATCACCAACAGTATATAGCCTAGAGGTTTCTGTGGGGCTCTGCAATGCTAGCGCTTGTGATAAACTTACCAAAATAGCAAAATAAAGTCAGTGTAGACTGATGGGAAAGCGCCAGGGTCCTTGGAGCATATAAATCAGTAGACCTATGCTATATTGCTTTCATTAAGTCACACTCAGGGCCGGTTCTTGCCCTTGTGGCGCCCCGGGCAAAAAACTTTAGGGGCGTGGCTTAATACGGGGGCGTGGTCAGTTACGCCCCCATTTGTAGCGCCGCTGGGAAAAAAAAAAGTATACTTACATCCCCGCTCCTGATTCCAGACCTCCGCCGGCGCTGCTCCTCACCTCGGATGCATAGACACTAGAGGTCAATTATGACCCCTAGCGCCTGTGCCACAATGCTGTGTGGTGCGCGATGACGTCATCGCGCACCACACAGCAAAGGTCCTCTACACGAAGGGAAACTAGACGCGTAGCGTCTGGTTCCCTTCATAGCGGGGGGGGGCACAGCGGGGCCACCCGGGCACTGCGAGGGGCACACTGACAGATCTTGCCATGGTGCGGTGCCCTCAGGATGGCACAGGTGCCATCCGGAAGGCGGCGTCCTGGGCAAAAGTCCTGCTTGCCCGTGGCAAGATCCGCTACTGGTCACACTAACAAAAAAGGCGGCAATCTGACTCCAGGCTCCATTTCAATGTTGAAAGGGTTGTTTTGCAGAGAAGCAAAAGAGGGACTGTTTTTGTGTCTCTCTGGGGCACACTTTGTTTAAATAGATTGATAGATAAATTTATGAGAGTTAAACAATGTATACAGAGCCGGATTAAGGGGGGGGCCCTGGGGATAAGTACCCCGGGCCCCCCTTCCTAAAGGGGCCCCCCACCACAGATCGGAGATCTTACCGATCTGCGGCGCTGCGCTGCATTCCCGGCTCCCCTGGCAACCTATCAGCTGAGCCGCGGCGCCGGCGCCACCTAACAGTACAGGACAGCTGAGCGACGGCTCAGCTGTCCAATAGTGTGCTAGATAGCAGCCTGCGGCTCTGTCACTGAGCGCGCAGGCTGTTTGAAAGAATATACAGAGCGGCGTTTGCTTCTTAAAGGAACGCTCACTCTTCTGTCTCCTGCTCTACAGCAGCCTGCCAGCAAAAGTAAGGCTAGCTGGCTATATCATTATGGATCACGTTTGTGTGTGTGTATAGATTATATATATATATATATATATATATATATATATATATATATAGTGTTTATATATATATATATAACTATGTGTATATTTCTGTGTGTGTGCATATACAGTATACAGTATGTAAACATACTGTATATGCATGTATATATATATGTGTGTGTAAGTACTGTATAAGTGTATGTATATATATATATATATATATATATATATATATATATATATATATATAATGCTAGGGTGTCCTCCTAGTTTAATATAGGTGGCTCTCCACAGGCTTTTAAATTAGTATGAATCTGTACCCTGAAAGTCTGCGGAGTGCTGACGGGATACCTATATATGTATATTGTGTGTATATATATATATATATATATATATATATATATGTGTGTATATAAATATATGGTGTGTATATGTATATATATATATATAGTCTTTTTAAAACATCCGGCACTCATATAACTCGCAGTGCAGCTGCTCTGGTGCCCTCCCTGGAAGCAGATGTCCATACAGAAAGGCAAATATGGGCGGCACTCAGGAGACTAATGGGTACTACAGACTCGGCGATGTGCCGCCAAGCTGCCCGACCGCCGATACTGCAGACGGGCGACCCGGCAACGGGGGGGACAGTGACGGGGGGGGGGGGGGGAGTGGAGTTTCTTCACTCCCCCCGTCACCCGGCTCCGTAGACATGCATGCAAATATGGAAGATCTCGTCCATATTGGCCTGCATGCACAGCCGACGGGGCATCAGCGATGAACGAGCGCGGGGCTGCACATCGTTCATCGCTGGTGCCTCCACACTGCACGATATGAAAGTTATCTCGTTCCATAATGAACGAGATCGTTCATATCTTGCAGTGTTATCGCCCAGTGTGTAGGGCGCATTAGTTGCAGGTACTTTATTGGACACAGATCATCCATATATATATATATATATATATACATATACAACACACATATATATTTACAGATATATATATATATATATATATTTATAAATATATATCTCAGCAGTCAGCCTATTTATTAGGGGCCTCACTCTCTGAAGTGCCCCCGGGCCCCCCATAGCCTTAATCCGGCTCTGAATGTATATGCAAAGCAGCAGCAGCAGCCCTCCCCCCAGCAGATAGGCACTCACCTGACTTTCTACAGTCATACCATGCTGGACATGCCCGATCTCGTCTGATCTTGGAAGCCAAGCAGCATTGGGCCTGGTTAGTACCAGAAAGGGTGACCCTCTGGGAATACTGGGTACTATAGTATTAAGGAACTTACCTTCTGCCGATCAGCAAAATCCACCACCAGCGATTTTTGCAGCACACTTACCTAAGCTGACTAGTCCACCAGGAGTCAGGATTCACAAAAGCCGGTTCATCTTGAATCTCTCTTATGAATATACAAGTGTATATCTATTCATAAGTGGATGGAGATAACAAGAATTTCTATATTTTCGCTTTTGACAAACGTCGAACATTAACACTCGCTCAATATCCAGTGGGTGTGCAGACAAATCTTCTGCCACCTACGGTACATCCAGTGAGTAACATATCTTCTTATTTGTATTTGTATTTAATACTTGTCTTAATCAATTTTGCTGACATACACAGCAACATTTTTATCATTGTTTTCGTCTGTTTAAAAATTAAAAATTAAAAGTTAAGTTTTATCTTTGCATATACATTGTTTAACTCTCACAAATTTATCTATCAATCTATTTAAACAAAGTGTGCCCCAAAGAGACACAAAAACATTCCCTTTTTTGCTTCTCTGCAAAACAACCCTTTCATAGTTTTATCTGAACTAAAGTCTGGGAGCACCGCCAACCCAGTTCTACCCTAAAAGCCCCAAAGGCAAAGTCGGTAGCTTCATGTTGGTCACCATTCTTGTCATTTTTGCCTCATTTGGTATACAAATTGTATGACATTTGTAAAAAATTTTTACAATCTGGTCCAGTGCAGATCCCAAAAACCCCCCACCCATTTCCATTTCAATGTTAAAGGCTACTAGTACTGGTTGCTTACCTTTTCAGTGGTGTCTACCATTTGTGGGGAATTTCTCTTTCCGCACAATGCAAGTCTGAAGCTCCAGTGTAAGTAGAGCTTCTTTATTTTTATCATTCATATAGCACGTCAGCAGACTGATGAGGAGCTGATGAACCATGCGGCTATGCACAAGATCTAACGAGTTGAGAAGTGGACAAGTAACAAAGTTGCCTATAGCAACCAATCAACTTGATTGGTTGCTAATCACTCCTTTGTGCTCAAGATTGTTGGTACATTTCCCCCATAATGAGGGACTAAACAACAGCACAGATTATATCACTATGTGATACATCCCTAAAAGAGACATGTAATCCCTTTTACATGAAAAAAATGGAGAAAAAAGGAGCCTGTCTGTCCTAATCCACACACAGTGTCAGCCTGGGGTATGAAGGGCCCACCGGGGGAATGTAGTAGTGATGGAAATGTGACATTTACATGCCGTCCCCAGCATTAGAATTGTATCTTATGTAAGTGTATGAAAAGACCCTTGGGTGGAACAACATGGCTGCTAAACTGGGTCCTGTAGTTGGCCTTATTTTAACCAGGGAAATGGGAAAAGGAGATTTATGTTCAGGGAACAGATGATCTCTTGCCAGTCATAAATGTTTGGGGTAGGAAAACTGCATTCTTCATTCTCAAACATCCAGACCTGGTCAAGTTAGGCAAGGAATAATAAATTAAAGTAGAATGTCACCTTCAGGGGGTAGTGGAATGTTGTGCCCCTCTGGGCTAACTCCCCCTTCCCTATCTATTGCAAGACAGCTACAGTATGTGGAGAAAGCACATAGGGCCTAATTCTGAGTTGATCACAGCAGCAAATTTGTTAGCAGTTGGGCAAAAACCATGTGCACTGCAGGTAGAGCAAATATAACATGTGCAGAGAGAGTTAGATTTGGGTGGGGTGTGTTCAAACTGAAATCTAAATTGCAATGTAAAAATAAAGCAGCCAGTATTTACCCTGCACAGAAACAATATAACCTACTCAAATCTAACTCTCTCTGCAAATGTTATATCTGCCTCACCTGCAGTGCACATGGTTTTGCTCAATTGCTAACAAACTTGCTGCTGCGATCATCTCTGAATTACCCCCATAATCCCTTCATGTCCAGTGTCCAGCATTGAGCTAGTTAAAAAGCAAAAAGGTGGGAGCGAAGAGTGGAGCTGCACAGGTAAAATTTCACTTCTCCCTTAATGCTCAGTGTTCATTCTTTGCTGGGGATTCAGCAACATGCTGAGGGGTGCAACCTATATGCTCAATTGTGAAGTCCCGCACACCTGAAGTTATTTTGAGTAAGTATTAGACTTCTGAAATTTTATTTTCCTTTTGTTTTCTGAGATTTATATGTACAGTATTTCCTGTTCATTTGTAACCTTTTTATAATCATAACTAGGATTATTTTGTTCAAATTAAAAGATAATTAATTCTAGCATATTCTTCATGTCTCTTTGTGAATCTGCGAGCTTGTGAGGCCAAAACTATGTACTGAAGTGTGAGTGTACAATTAATTCTTCTGTATGAAGGTAAGAGTATGAAGTACCTAGTGTGGTATCACTAAAGTAATACTTGCTGATGGCAGTTACTGGGTTTTCATTTACCACATGTGCTGAGGTAACCATAAGTCACTGGTGGTGATTTTTGAATTGAAGTATCTGGGAAATTGGCTGGCCGGCCATGACAGTAGTGATAGGAGTCTATGTTTAGGGGTGTGACCATCCACCACAGACGCTTGGCTAGCTATTAAAAATTGTAAGATGTGGGCCCCTTTATAAATAAATATAGTAGATAATGCTAGTGCATGCATAAAAATGTAGCAGATTAATAACAGCAATTTACTGTAGTGAATACACCATAGGCCTGTGCAGTATAATGTAATATACGTATAATGTGTAATTCAATTGCACAATCTAAAACCTGATCCCTAGAGGAAGGGGTGTGCCTTCAGGCAGTGGGGCCTACTGGTGGTTTCCTCTGTACCCCTATTTGCCAGTTCAACGCTTTCCACACACGTCACTCCCCTGACCAGCCCGCCTTAGTGCCAAAGCTAATGCCATGCTATAGCTATGGTACACCACTGGTTGCATTCATTAATTATATAAAATTGGTCGTAGTAATTTTGAACAAGTAATACACATGGTATTGCTTATCTCATAATTGTTACTTATTACTTATACCACGGGTTCAAATCTCGCCGCATGGTAAATCTGGAGTTTCTACTTTTACTGGGAGAAAAATGGGAGGGAGAATACTGTTGCTTGGTGGCATTACAGCAGTTTTGACCTTAGTATTTAAGCAGGATGCAATCCCAAAGGTAAAAAGCTGCAAAAGAGTATATTTACCCCTATGTCTTAGCTGTGGCTTCAACAGTTCTCATCCAGGCACTCTGAATCTGAAGGGGTTTGACCAAAGAGCAAGAACAAAATCTAAAGGATGTGGATGGCAAGCCTTTACTGAAAAGCTAATCAGCGCTGTTAGCTACTTGCTGATCCATGGGGTTAATTCAGAGTTGATCGCAGCAGCAAATATTCTGTTTCTGTGCAGGGTAAATACTGTCTGCTTTATTTTTACACTGCAATTTTGATTTCAGTTTGAACATACCCCACCCAAATCTAACTCTCTCTGCACATGTTATATCTGTCCCCCCTGCAGTGCACATGGTTTTGCCCAACTGCTAACAAATTTGCTGCTGCGATCAACTCTGAATTACCCCCATGTCTCTTTTACTGAAATGCTTTTATGATAATAAACAATCTGTAAATTGCAGATCTGTATGTGTCTCTGATTGTTGTAATCTGATTACTCAAAAGAAGTGGCAGATTTTAATCCCAGGTAAAATCCGCCACCCAGCTCAATGTCCGAGACTGCACTGGCTTCACTGTGACTGGCAGTGACTTTTTATTTGAAGTCCTACCTGTCAGTCACAGACACACAAGGTTAATCAATTGGGAGGTGTTTTGTCCCTCCGGGACTGCCATTCCGGGCTGCGATAAGCAGAGAGTTGGCTTCTATGAGCCTTTGGCGCTGCCCAATCTGGTTTCTATGGGCTGCAGTCGGTGCAGTCCATAGAAGCAGGGGATTGCTCATGCTCAGTTGCACCGCGGTGTCTGCGAATGCACCAGTCCCGGCACCTGACGGTTTAACTGCGCAGGTGTCGGGACCCGGGGACTGGCTGTATCCTCTACAGTCACTTGGGCAGCAGCAGTCCCCCTACCAAAAGTAAGTAGGAGCTGCCACTGCTCAAAAGTACTGAACACCTATAAGAGGAACCTTTAACCTTTGGCATAATATCCCATACCATTTCCAGAGCTTAGGAAAACTAGACAAATTGTACAAAAGTAAAGGATTAAGGAGAGATCAACCAGTCAACAATACAGTTTACAGTACATTTGTGCTAAATGATTTACAATCCAATTACAAATTATATTAAATAATAATAAAAAAAACTTTTAACTTAAAGTGAAATCTCTGCATAAATTTAATACAGTAAATGTAATACTTACATATTTCTCTTCATTTAATTTGCCAACTCCGAAGTTAAAAAACAAAAGTCTGATGTTTTTTGATGGGCTAGGCTAATTTGTGACTTACAGTACAAATGAACTGCTGGTTTAAAGCCTCATTAATCAAAGTATTAATCCCCAGACCCCTAGACTTTCTAATTAATTTTCTTCTGCTAATAGCTAGTCAGAAATGGCAGCACATTTATACACAACGCTGCTTCTCTATGCACTGTGCAGTGACATTAGAAGAGGTAAGTACACATACAGTATGTACTGTACAGCAACTGGGCATGTCGTCATTTCTTTAGGACTGATACATTTTTCAATATACTTACCCTCCATTCTCTCTGTGAGCAGTGAGTTTTTGGAGCGGTAGTATCATCCCTAGTCTAGTTAATTGTTCTCTCTTTATTAAATCACTTCCCTTTCTATTACCCTTCCTCTCTTTACTCAGTGTAATATAATTAATTAAAATATACAGCCAAGCCATGGGCTCTTACTGACCTTCTGTTTAGGCTCTTAGGTCTGTGGAATTTGTCTTAATACTGAATGACTGCATTCTCCAAATCAGAGCGGGCTAGCTTTCTTAAAAGTTAATGGTGTACTAACCAAACACAGGGGCTGCCCCACCCCTTTAGCATGTAAGCTCTCACAAGCAGGGCCCTCTTCCCTCATTTTGCTTTTCCTTCTCTTACTTAACCTATCTTTTATTCAATACTCCTTTCGACTGCACCAAACCCCTCAGATTTCTGCCGTCATGAAACTTATTTCAGTGTCGTCTGCTGATGCAGCATGTTTATATACCTGTACTTGTCCTATATTGTCTTGAAATTAGTGATGTGCACCGGAAATTTTTCGCGTTTTGTGTTTTGGTTTTGGGTTCGGTTCCGCGGCCGTGTTTTGGATTCGGACGCGTTTTGGCAAAACCTCACCGAAATTTTTTTGTCGGATTCGGGTGTGTTTTGGATTCGGGTGTTTTTTTCAAAAAAACCTAAAAAACAGCTTAAATCATAGAATTTGGGGGTCATTTTGATCCCATAGTATTATTAACCTCAATAACCATAATTTCCACTCATTTCCAGTCTATTCTGAACACCTCACAATATTATTTTTAGTCCTAAAATTTGCACCGAGGTCGCTGGATGGCTAAGCTAAGCGACACAAGTGGCCGACACAAACACCTGGCCCATCTAGGAGTGGCACTGCAGTGTCAGGCAGGATGGCCCTTCAAAAAAATAGTCCCCAAACAGCACATGATGCAAAGAAAAAAAGAAGCGCACCAAGGTCGCTGTGTGACTAAGCTAAGCGACACAAGTGGCCGACACAAACACCTGGCCCATCTAGGAGTGGCACTGCAGTGTCAGGCAGGATGGCCCTTCAAAAAAATAGTCCCCAAACAGCACATGATGCAAAGGAAAAAAGAGGCGCACAAAAGGACGCTGTGTGACTAAGCTAAGCGACACAAGTGGCCGACACAAACACCTGGCCCATTTAGGAGTGGCACTGCAGTGTCAATCAAGACAGGATGGCACTTCCAAAAAATTGTCCCCAAACAGCACATGATGCAAAGAAAAAAAGAGGCGCACCAAGGTGGCTGTGTGACTAAGCTAAGCGACACAAGTGGCCGACACAAACACCTGGCCCATCTAGGAGTGGCACTGCAGTGTCAATCAAGACAGGATGGCCCTTCAAAAAAATTGTCCCCAAACAGCACATGATGCAAAGAAAAAAAGAGGCGCACCAAGGTGGCTGTGTGACTAAGCTAAGCGACACAAGTGGCCGACACAAACACCTGGCCCATCTAGGAGTGGCAATGCAGTGTCAATCAAGACAGGATGGCACTTCCAAAAAATTGTCCCCAAACAGCACATGATGCAAAGAAAAAAAGAGGCGCACCAAGGTGGCTGTGTGACTAAGCTAAGCGACACAAGTGGCCGACACAAACACCTGGCCCATCTAGGAGTGGCACTGCAGTGTCAATCAAGACAGGATGGCCCTTCCAAAAAATTGTCCCCAAACAGCACATGATGCAAAAAAAAAAAAAAAAAGAGGCGCACCAAGGTGGCTGTGTGACTAAGCTAAGAGACACAAGTGGCCGACACAAACACCTGGCCCATCTAGGAGTGGCACTGCAGTGTCAATCAAGACAGGATGGCACTTCCAAAAAATTGTCCCCAAACAGCACATGATGCAAAGAAAAAAAGAGGCGCACCAAGGTGGCTGTGTGACTAAGCTAAGCGACAAAAGTGGCCGACACAAACACCTGGCCCATCTAGGAGTGGCACTGCAGTGTCAATCAAGACAGGATGGCACTTCCAAAAAATTGTCCCCAAACAGCACATGATGCAAAGAAAAAAAGAGGCGCACCAAGGTGGCTTTGTGACTAAGCTAAGCGACACAAGTGGCCGACACAAACACCTGGCCCATCTAGGAGTGGCACTGCAGTGTCAGGTAGGATGGCCCTTCAAAAAAATTGTCCACAAACAGCACATGATGCAAAGAAAAATGAAAGAAAAAAGAGGTGCAAGATGGAATTGTCCTTGGGACCTCCCACCCACCCTTATGTTGTATAAACAGGACATGCACACTTTAACGAACCCATCATTTCAGCGACAGGGTCTGCCACATGACTGTGACTGAAATGACTGGTTGGTTTGTGCCCCCACCAAAAAAGAAGCAATCAATCTCTCCTTGCACAAACTGGCTCTACAGAGGCAAGATGTCCACCTCATCATCATCCTCCGATTCCTCACCCCTTTCACTGTGTACATCCCCCTCCTCACAGAATATTAATTCGTCCCCACTGGAATCCACCATCTCAGGTCCCCGTGTACTTTCTGGAGGCAATTGCTGCTGGTGAATGTCTCCACGGAGGAATTGATTATAATTCATTTTGATGAACATCATCTTCTCCACATTTTCTGGAAGTAACCTCGTATGCCGATTGCTGACAAGGTGAGCGGCTGCACTAAACACTCTTTCGGAGTACACACTGGAGGGAGGGCAACTTAGGTAGAATTAAGCCAGTTTGTGCAAGGGCCTCCAAATTGCCTCTTTTTCCTGCCAGTATACGTACGGACTGTCTGACGTGCCTACTTGGATGCGGTCACTCATATAATCCTCCACCATTCTTTCCATGGTGAGAGAATCATATGCAGTGACAGTAGACGACATGTCAGTAATCATTGGCAGGTCCTTCAGTCCGGACCAGATGTCAGCACTCGCTCCAGACTGCCCTGCATCACCGCCAGCGGGTGGGCTCGGAATTCTTAGCCTTTTCCTCGCACCCCCAGTTGCGGGAGAATGTGAAGGAGGAGATGTTGACGGGTCACGTTCCGCTTGACTTGACAATTTTCTCACCAGCAGGTCTTTGAACCTCTGCAGACTTGTGTCTGCCGGAAAGAGAGATGCAACGTAGGTTTTAAATCTAGGATCGAGCACGGTGGCCAAAATGTAGTGCTCTGATTTCAACAGATTGACCACCCGTGATTAATGGTTAAGCGAATTAAAGGCTCCATCCACAAGTCCCACATGCCTAGCGGAATCGCTCTGTTTTAGCTCCTCCTTCAATGTCTCCAGCTTCTTCTGCAAAAGCCTGATGAGGGGAATGACCTGACTCAGGCTGGCAGTGTCTGAGCTGACTTCACGTGTGGCAAGTTCAAAGGGTTGCAGAACCTTGCACAACGTTGAAATCATTCTCCACTGCGCTTGAGTCAGGTGCATTCCCCCTCCTTTGCCTATATCGTGGGCAGATGTATAGGCTTGAATGGCCTTTTGCTGCTCCTCCATCCTCTGAAGCATATAGAGGGTTGAATTCCACCTCGTTACCACCTCTTGCTTCAGATGATGGCAGGGCAGGTTCAGGAATGTTTGGTGGTGCTCCAGTCTTCTGTACGCGGTGCCTGAATGCCGAAAGTGGCCCGCAATTCTTCGGGCCACCGGCAGCATCTCTTGCACGCCCCTGTCGTTTTTTAAATAATTCTGCACCACCAAATTCAATGTATGTGCAAAACATGGGACGTGCTGGAATTTGCCCAGATGTAATACACACACAATATTGCTGGCGTTGTCCGATGTCACAAATCCCCAGGAGAGTCCAATTGGGGTAAGCCATTCTGCGATGATCTTCCTCAGTTGCTGTAAGAGGTTGTCAGCTGTGTGCCTATTCTGGAAAGCGGTGATACAAAGCGTAGCCTGCCTAGGAACGAGTTGGCGTTTGCGAGATGCTGCTACTGGTGCCGCCGCTGCTGTTCTTGCTGCGGGAGGCAATACATCTACCCAGTGGGCTGTCACAGTCATATAGTCCTGAGTCTGCCCTGCTCCACTTGTCCACATGTCCGTGGTTAAGTGGACATTGGGTACAACTGCATTTTTTAGGACACTGGTGAGTCTTTTTCTGAGGTCTGTGTACATTTTCGGTATCGCCTGCCTAGAGAAATGGAACCTAGATGGTATTTGGTACCGGGGACACAGTACCTCAATCAAGTCTATAGTTGCCTCTGAATTAACGATGGATACCGGAACCACGTTTCTCACCGCCCAGGCTGCCAAGGCCTGAGTTATCTGCTTTGCAGCAGGATGACTGCTGTGATATTTCATCTTCCTCGCAAAGGACTGTTGGACAGTCAATTGCTTGGTGGAAGTAGTAAAAGTGGTCTTACGACTTCCCCTCTGGGATGACCATCGACTCCCAGCAGCAACAACAGCAGCGCCAGCAGCAGTAGGCGTTACACTCAAGGATGCATCGGAGGAATCCCAGGCAGGAGAGGACTCGTCAGACTTGACAGTGACATGGCCTGCAGGACTATTGGCTTTCCGGGGTAAGGAGGAAATTGACACTGAGGGAGTTGGTGGTGTGGTTTGCAGGAGCTTGGTTACAAGAGGAAGGGATTTAGTGGTCAGTGGACTGCTTCCGCTGTCACCCAAAGTTTTTGAACTTGTCACTGAATTATGATGAATGCGCTGCAGGTGACGTATAAGGGAGGATGTTCCGAGGTGGTTAACGTCCTTACCCCTACTTATTACAGCTTGACAAAGGCAACACACGGCTTGACACCTGTTGTCCGCATTTGTGTTGAAATAATTCCACACCGAAGAGCTGATTTTTTTTGTATTTTGACCAGGCATGTCAATGGCCATATTCCTCCCACGGACAACAGGTGTCTCCCCGGGTGCCTGACTTAAACAAACCACCTCACCATCAGAATCCTCCTTGTCAATTTCCTCCCCAGCGCCAGCAACACCCATATCCTCATCCTGGGGTGTACTTCAACAGTGACATCTTCAATTTGACTATCAGGAACTGGACTGCGGGTGCTCCTTCCAGCACTTGCAGGGGGCGTGCAAATGGTGGAAGGCGCAAGCTCTTCCCGTCCAGTGTTGGGAAGGTCAGGCATCGCAACCGACACAATTTGACTCTCCTTGGGGATTTGTGATTTTGAAGAACGCACAGTTCTTTGCTGTGCTTTTGCCAGCTTAAGTCTTTTCTTTTTTCTAGCGAGAGGATGAGTGCTTCTATCCTCATGTGAAGCTGAACCACTAGCCATGAACATAGGCCAGGGCCTCAGCCGTTCCTTGCCACTCCGTGTCGTAAATGGCATATTGGCAAGTTTACGCTTCTCCTCAGACGCTTTTAATTTTGATTTTTGGGTCATTTTACTGAACTTTTGTGTTTTGGATTTTACATGCTCTCTACTATGACATTGGGCATCGGCCTTGGCAGACGACGTTGATGGCATTTCATCGTCTCGGCCATGACTAGTGGCAGCAGCTTCAGCACGAGGTGGAAGTGGATCTTGATCTTTCCCTTTAACCTCCACATTTTTGTTCTCCATTTTTTAATGTGTGGAATTATATGCCAGTATCAATAGCAATGGCCTACTACTATATTTACTGCGCAAAACTAAAATGCACCACAGGTATAGAATGTAGATGGATAGTATACTTAATGGATGATGAGTGACGACACAGAGGTAGGTACAGCAGTGGCCTACCGTACTGCTATAAGTATATATATAGTTAACTGGTGGACACTATCAGCAAACTGCAAAACTGTCTAAAATGCACCACAGGTATAGAATGTAGATGGATAGTATACTTAATGGATGACGAGTGATGACACAGAGGTAGGTACAGCAGTGGCCTACCGTACTGCTATAAGTATATATATATAGTATACTGGTGGACACTGTCAGCAAACTGCAAAACTGTCTAAAATGCACCACAGGTATAGAATGTAGATGGATAGTATACTTAATGGATGACGAGTGACGACACAGAGGTAGGTACAGCAGTGGCCTACCGTACTGCTATAAGTATATATATAATAAACTGGTGGACACTGTCAGCAAACTGCAAAACTGTCTAAAATGCACCACAGGTATAGAATGTAGATGGATAGTATACTTAATGGATGACAAGTGACGACACAGAGGTAGGTACAGCAGTGGCCTACCGTACTGCTATAAGTATATATATAATAAACTGGTGGACACTGTCAGCAAACTGCAAAACTGTCTAAAATGCACCACAGGTATAGAATGTAGATGGATAGTATACTTAATGGATGATGAGTGACGACACAGAGGTAGGTACAGCAGTGGCCTACCGTACTGCTATAAGTATATATATAGTATACTGGTGGACACTGTCAGCAAACTTCAAAACTGTCTAAAATGCACCACAGGTATAGAATGTAGATGGATAGTATACTTAATGGATGACGAGTGACGACACAGAGGTAGGTACAGCAGTGGCCTACCGTACTGCTATAAGTATATATGTAATAAACTGGTGGACACTGTCAGCAAACTGCAAAACTGTCTAAAATGCACCACAGGTATAGAATGTAGATGGATAGTATACTTAATGGATGACGAGTGACGACACAGAGGTAGGTACAGCAGTGGCCTACCGTACTGCTATAAGTATATATATAATAAACTGGTGAACACTGTAAGCAAACTGCAAAACTGTCTAAAATGCACCACAGGTATAGAATGTAGATGGATAGTATACTTAATGGATGACGAGTGACGACACAGAGGTAGGTACAGCAGTGGCCTACCGTACTGCTATAAGTATATATATATAGTTAACTGGTGGATACTATCAGCAAACTGCAAAACTGTCTAAAATGCACCACAGGTATAGAATGTAGATGGATAGTATACTTAATGGATGACAAGTGACGACACAGAGGTAGGTACAGCAGTGGCCTACCGTACTGCTGTAAGTATATATATATAGTATACTGGTGGACACTGTCAGCAAACTGCAAAACTGTCTAAAATGCACCACAGGTATAGAATGTAGATGGATAGTATACTTAATGGATGACGAGTGACGACACAGAGGTAGGTACAGCAGTGGCCTACCGTACTGCTATAAGTATATATATAATAAAATGGTGGACACTGTCAGCAAACTGCAAAACTGTCTAAAATGCACCACAGGTATAGAATGTAGATGGATAGTATACTTAATGGATGACGAGTGACGACACAGAGGTAGGTACAGCAGTGGCCTACCGTACTGCTAGAAGTATATATATAGTATACTGGGGGACACTGTCAGCAAACTGCAAAACTGTCTAAAATGCACCACAGGTATAGAATGTAGATGGATAGTATACTTAATGGATGATGAGTGACGACACAGAGGTAGGTACAGCAGTGGCCTACCGTACTGCTATAAGTATATATATAATAAACTGGTGGACACTGTCAGCAAACTGCAAAACTGTCTAAAATGCACCACAGGTATAGAATGTAGATGGATAGTATACTTAATGGATGACGAGTGACGACACAGAGGTAGGTACAGCAGTGGCCTACCGTACTGCTATAAGTATATATATAATAAACTGGTGGACACTGTCAGCAAACTGCAAAACTGTCTAAAAAGCACCACAGGTATAGAATGTAGATGGATAGTATACTTAATGGGTGACGAGTGATGACACAGAGGTAGGTACAGCAGTGGCCTACCGTACTGCTATAAGTATATATATAGTATACTGGTGGACACTGTCAGCCAACTGCAAAACTGTCTAAAATGCACCACAGGTATAGAATGTAGATGGATAGTATACTTAATGGATGACGAGTGACGACACAGAGGTAGGTACAGCAGTGGCCTACCGTACTGCTATAAGTATATATATAGTATACTGGTGGACACTGTCAGCAAACTTCAAAACTGTCTAAAATGCACCACAGGTATAGAATGTAGATGGATAGTATACTTAATGGATGACGAGTGATGACACAGAGGTAGGTACAGCAGTGGCCTACCGTACTGCTATAAGTATATATATAGTATACTGGTGGACACTGTCAGCAAACTGCAAAACTGTCTAAAATGCACCACAGGTATAGAATGTAGATGGATAGTATACTTAATGGATGACGAGTGACGACACAGAGGTAGGTACAGCAGTGGCCTACCGTACTGCTATAAGTATATATATAGTATACTGGTGGACACTGTCAGCAAACTGCAAAACTGTCTAAAATGCACCACAGGTATAGAATGTAGATGGATAGTATACTTAATGGATGACGAGTGACGACACAGAGGTAGGTACAGCAGTGGCCTACCGTACTGCTATAAGTATATATATAGTATACTGGTGGACACTGTCAGCAAACTGCAAAACTGTCTAAAATGCACCACAGGTATAGAATGTAGATGAATCGTATACTTAATGGATGACGAATGACGACACAGAGGTAGGTACAGCAGTGGCCTACCGTACTGCTATATATAGTATACTGGTGGACACTGTCAGCAAACTGCAAAACTAAAATGCACCACAGGTATAGAATGTAGATGGATAGTATACTTAATGGATGACGAGTGACGACACAGAGGTAGGTACAGCAGTGGCCTACCGTACTGCTATATATAGTATACTGGTGGACACTGTCAGCAAACTGCAAAACTAAAATGCACCACAGGTATAGAATGTAGATGGATAGTATACTTAATGGATGACGAGTGACGACACAGAGGTAGGTACAGCAGTGGCCTACCGTACTGCTATAAGTATATATATAATAAACTGGTGGACACTGTCAGCAAACTGCAAAACTGTCTAAAATGCACCACAGGTATAGAATGTAGATGGATAGTATACTTAATGGATGACGAGTGACGACACAGAGGTAGGTACAGCAGTGGCCTACCGTACTGCTATAAGTATATATATAATAAACTGGTGGACACTGTCAGCAAACTGCAAAACTGTCTAAAATGCACCACAGGTATAGAATGTAGATGGATAGTATACTTAATGGATGACGAGTGACGACACAGAGGTAGGTACAGCAGTGACCTACCGTACTGCTATATATAGTATACTGGTGGACACTGTCAGCAAACTGCAAAACTAAAATGCACCACAGGTATAGAATGTAGATGGATAGTATACTTAATGGATGACGACACAGAGGTAGGTACAGCAGTGCACTCTGCACTGTACTCCTCCTATATAATATTAATTATACTGGTGGTCCCCAGTCCCCACAATAAAGCAGCACACTGAGCACAGATATGGAGTGTTTTTCAGGCAGACAACGTATACTGGTGGTCACTGTCAGCAAAACTCTGCACTGTACTCCTGCTATAGCTGCTCCCCAGTCCCCACAATTAAGCAGTGTGAGCACTCAGCACAGATATATTATGCAGCACACTGAGCACAGATATGGTATGGAGTGTTTTTTTTCAGGCAGAGAACGGATAAAAACTGGTGGTCACTTATCAGCAAAACTCTGCACTGTACTCCTAACAGCTGCTCCCCAATCCTCCCCACAATTAAGCAATAAACAACCAATGAATCAAGTTCTGTCTTCTACAATAAACGGAGAGGACGCCAGCCACGTCCTCTCCCTATCATCTCCAATGCACGAGTGAAAATGGCGGCGACGCGCGGCTGCTTATATAGAATCCGAATCTCGCGAGAATCCGACAGCAGGATGATGACGTTCGGGCGCGCTCGGGTTAGCCGAACAAGGCGGGAAGGTTCGAACCTGCCTCGGACCCGTGTAAACAAGGTGAAGTTCGGGGGGTTCGGTTTCCGAGAAACCGAACCCGCTCATCACTACTTGAAATGTAAGTCACTGTTTTCTTGTTTTGCTTTTTGGTTATGTACTCTGTCATTTGGTGCAGTTGATATCTTTTGGAGCAATATAAATAAAGAGTAATAATAATACAGGGTAGATATATGTAGCATAAGTGCATCTAATAAATACATTCCACATTTTAGCAAAAATTACAAAATGATAACGTAATTATTTCACATTTTCAATGCATGATATTGCACATTTTTTACTAGGTTTCCCGGACCCCAGTAGGGCAGACCAGAGAATTGTGTCTTTGTGGTTCCGCCTGTCACTGTACCATAGCACAAATCATAGCATTGGGCCACGCCACAATGACTCAATTCACTGCACTGAAAACCCCTACCCCCAAGCTCTTTCTTGCATCTCCCTTCTGGGAGTTAAAAACGTGACAAGGATAAGCTAAAACTATTTCAACTGCAGATATTTCAAACAGTGAGTAATATAGTTATACTGTGTAAGTGTTCTCTTCTGTCCACCATTTTTGTTTTATTAAAGTACCTTCTAAGCTGAAATACTGAATGAGCAAGTTTATGTCAAACAGCTACTTGTAATGCTTACAAATGTAAAATTAATGATGTTTGCGTGCGCACACAACAGTTTCTATGTGAAAGGCGTATGAACAAGAAACAGTCAGATGTCCCTTACAGCTGAACTATGACCTCAAGCTAATTCGTACTTCCTGCCCACAGCCAAATGGTAAGTGTCTCTGCCCTTGTTGAAAACTGTCTGGCACAGAGGGCTGAGTAGGATAACCAATGAGAATCCACAACCATGGACACTGCAGCTTCTGATTGGTCCCCTTTGTGACAGACATTTTTAAAATGTTCAATGAAAATGTTCTACATTTTAGGGGGTAATAGAGCTTTAAGACCTCTTTTCAATGATTCCATAGGATATAGAGGGCCATTTTCAACCAAGTGATGGCGAAACAACAGCTGCAAACCTTTTGTTTCTAAATGGCCACACCTTTGTATGCAACTATGCATGGCATGGAGTAAGCCAATGTTTTCTCATGATTAAATGGATTTAGGATATGTTTTCCATATTAGACTATGGAATATAAAAGAGCATATAAATATTATTTCCCTCTTACCACATAAACTTAGTCTCCATAGGCAATAGCACCAACGCCACTACGCCACCTTCTCATTGGGGTGATAAGGTTCCATTGCCCGATCTCAGGATTGAGCCCAGTAGTGAACAGACATTCATTGCCATTAAATCCACCACATATATAGACCTGCAAAATTTGAACTATTCACATACGTGTTCACAACATTGACAGTTGTTATTTACTTACAATCAGTGGCAGATTTTACCTATGGGCTGCAGTGAAATACGCCACACTTAGGGGTATATTTACTAATATTCGTGTTTTAGCCGTTTTTAAGGGTGTTTGAACTCGAATGGTATCGGGTGCATTTTACTGCAACTTTTTGAATCCTGATACGGTCATTTACTAAGCTGCCGAGTTTTCCTCATTCGTATTTTCCGATGTCGATGTGATTCGTAATGTCAGGCAGTGTTTTACGGGAGTGATGAGTAAAACACTGCCAGACAAAACACAAGGAATCCCGGCCGGATCTGTGAGAGTTTAAAGAGTTAAAAAACAGAAAAAAATTGCGTGGGGTCCACCCTCCTAAGCATAACCAGCCTCGGGCTCTTTGAGCCAGTCCTGGTTGCAAAAATATGGGGAAAAAATTGACTGGGGATCCCCCATATTTTAACAACCAGCACCGGGCTCTGCGCCTGGTCCTGGGGCCAAAAATACGGGGGACAAAAAGCGTAGGGGTCCCCCGTATTTTTAACACCAGCACCGGGCTCCACTAGTCAGAGAGATAATGCCACAGCCAGGGGACACTTTTATATAGGTGCCTGCAGCCCTGGCATTAAATCATTAACTAGTCACCCCTGGCCGGGGTACCCTGGAGGAGTGTGGACCCCTTAAATCAAGGGGTCCCCCCCTCCAGCCACCCAAGGGCCAGGGGTGAAGCCTGAGGCTGTCCCCCCATCCAAGGGCAGCGGATGGGGGGCTGATAGCCAAGTGTAAAAATAAGAATATTGTTTTTTGTAGCAGTACTACAAGTCCCAGCAAGCCTCCCCCGCAAGCTGGTACTTGGAGAACCACAAGTACCAGCATGCGGTGGAAAAACAGGCCCGCTGGTACCTGTAGTACTACTACAAAAAAAATACCCAACAAAAAACAGAACACACACACCGTGACAGTAAAACTTTATTACATACATGCATACCGACACACACATACTTACCTATGTTGACACGAAGCAGTCGGTCCCCTTCTCCAAGTAGAATCCACGGGTTACCTGTCAATAAAATTATACTCACACAATCCAGAGTAGCTCTGTCCTCTTCTACTTGTAATCCAGGTACTTGGCAAAAAAAAAAAAAACGAAACCCCGATCCACGCACTGAAAGGGGTCCCATGTTTACACATGGGACCCCTTTCCCCGACTGGCGGGACTCCCCGTGACTCCTGTCAAAGAGGGTCCCTTCAGCCAATCAGGGAGCGCCACGTCGTGGCACTCTCCTGATTGGCTGTGCGCTCCTGAGCTGTCAGTCAGGCTGCGCACTGAAGATACAATGTAGCGCATAGGCGCTCCATTGATCCAATGGTGGGAACTTTGTGGTCAGTGGTTGACCGCGAGTAACCTCAACCGCTGACCGCAAAGTTTCCACCATTGGATACACCTGCGGATACTCCTGCGGATATACTGCGGGATACTCCTGCGGATCCCGTCTATACCCCATGGTCCTTTTGGAGTCCCCAGCATCCTCTAGGACGTAAGAGAAAAAAAACTATCAGACTAAAATGATCAGATTATCAAAAATGTGGAAAAAAGGGGATACTACTGGACAATATTCCCCTATGTGCCTTAAATGCCCTATGTGGTACATGGCCCACGAGCGTGTTCAACTACATGCTCCTCTGTGTGTCCCCATACATTGCACTATATCATAACACTTCATCACTGCACTACATTCCTCTATCCACTGCACTACATCACTATATACTACATCTCCTACACGCTGAACTACATCACTACACTACATGCCACTACATGCCCCAATGCACTGCACTACATACCCTATATGCTACACTACATCACTACGCTACATCCCCTTATATGCTACACCACATCAGTGCACTACATGCCCCTATACACTGCAATACATTACTACACTACATAACCTATATGCAGGGCCGGCTCCAGGCCTAGTAGCACCCTAAGCGAGAAAATCTAAAAGCGCCCCCCCCCCCCAAACACTATGCGCACGCGCTCCAGGAAAAGTGGGTGTGGCCTCCTGGAAACGTGGGCGTGGCCTCATATTATCACACTATAAATATATTTTCACTCCCCCTCTACGCACACAATTAGCAGCCTTACACATAACAGCCACAGTAGTGTTCCTTACACACAATGTCTCCAGTATAGTGTCAGATACACATAATGTCTCCAGTATAGTGCCAGATACACATAATGTCTCCAGTATAGTGCCAGATACACATAATGTCTCCAGTATAGTGCCAGATACACATAATGTGCAATGCCAGATAGACATGATATGCCCCCCAGCAGTGCCAGCTACACATGACATGCCCTGCAGCCGTGCCAGCTACACATGACATGCCCCCCAGCAGTGCCAGCTACACACAATATGGCCCCCAGCAGTGCCAGCTACACATGATAGTGCTCACTTTTTAGGGCAGGGTGCTGATCACAGGGACGGCACATTTTTAAGTTAGGAGGGCGAAATTCTGTACATACTGTAATGCTTGGTGCTCACCTACCCATATGCTAGAGCATGGACAGTGCGCGCCAAAGGCGCGCAGCAAATATTTAGGGCCGTTGCTTCGTGGGGAAGGTGCGTGGCCACATAATAGTGGCAATTCGTATTACACCACACAGTAGTGCAGCTAATATACATTGCACCAGGTAGAACCTCCTACACACTTTGCGCCAGGCAGAGTATGTTAGACACTTTGCGCCAGGCAGAGCACGTTAGACAGATTGCGCCAGGCAGAGCACTGAGACACATTGCGCCAGGCAGAGCACTGAGACACATTGCACCAGGCAGAGCACTGAGACACATTGCGCCAGGCAGAGCACTGAGACACATTGCGCCAGGAAGAGCACTGAGACACATTGCGCCAGGAAGAGCACTGAGACACATTGCGCCAGGCAGAGCACTGAGACACATTGCACCAGGAAGAGCACTGAGACACATTGCGCCAGGAAGAGCACTGAGACACATTGCGCCAGGAAGAGCACCGAGACACATTGCGCCAGGAAGAGCACTGAGACACATTGCCCCAGGAAGAGCACTGAGACACATTGCCCCAGGAAGAGCACTTAGACACATTGCGCCAGGCAGAGCACTGAGACACATTGCGCCAGGCAGAGCACTGAGACACATTGTCTAGCCACAGACGCCTAGCGGGAACACTACATGATATGCTCCCCAGCCGTGCCAGCTACACGTGACATTCCCCCCAGCCGTGCCAGCTACACATGACATGCCCCCCAGCAGTGCCAGCAACACTTGACATGCCCCCCAGCAGTGCCAGATACACGTGACATGCCCCCCAGCAGTGCCAGATACATAAATGCCCCCACAGTGCCAAATAAATGCCCCCCAAGTGCAAGATAAATAAATGCCCTCACAGTGCCGATATGCCCCCCAGCAGTGCCAGATACATAAATGCCCCCACAGTGCCAGATAAATAAATGCCCCCACAGTGCCAGATACATAAATGCCCCCACAGTGCCAGATACATAAATGCCCCTACAGTGCCAAATAAATATATGCCCCCACAGTGCCAGATAAATATATGCCCCCACAGTGCCAGATAAATATATGCCCCCACAGTGCCAGATACATAAATTAGAGATGAGCGGGTTCGGTTTCTCTGAATCCGAACCCGCACGAACTTCATGTTTTTTTCACGGGTCCGAGCAGACTCGGATCCTCCCGCCTTGCTCGGTTAACCCGAGCGCGCCCGAACGTCATCATGACGCTGTCGGATTCTCGCGAGACTCGGATTCTATATAAGGAGCCGCGCGTCGCCGCCATTTTCACACGTGCATTGAGATTGATAGGGAGAGGACGTGGCTGGCGTCCTCTCCATTTAGATTAGGGTTGAGAGAGAGAGAGAGAGATTGACCTGAGGCTGTGATACTGTAGAAGAGAGTGCAGAGTTTAGTGACTGACGACCACAGTGACCACCAGACAGTGCAGTTGTTTGTTTTATTTAATATATCCGTTCTCTGCCTGAAAAAAACGATACACACAGTGACTCAGTCACATACCATATCTGTGTGCACTGCTCAGCCCAGTGTGCTGCATCAATGTATATATATATCTGACTGTGCTCAGCTCACACAGCTTATAATTGTGGGGGAGACTGGGGAGCACTGCAGTGCCAGTTATAGGTTATAGCAGGAGCCAGGAGTACATAATATTATATTAAAATTAAACAGTGCACACTTTTGCTGCAGGAGTGCCACTGCCAGTGTGACTAGTGACCAGTGACCTGACCACCAGTATATATAATATTAGTAGTATACTAACTCTTTATCAACCAGTCTATATTAGCAGCAGACACAGTACAGTGCGGTAGTTCACGGCTGTGGCTACCTCTGTGTCGGCACTCGGCAGCCCGTCCATAATTGTATATACCACCTAACCGTGGTTTTTTTTTCTTTCTTTATAGTCATACTAGTTACGAGTATACTATCTCTTTATCAACCAGTCTATATTAGCAGCAGACACAGTACAGTGCGGTAGTTCACGGCTGTGGCTACCTCTGTGTCGGCACTCGGCAGCCCGTCCATAATTGTATATACCACCTAACCGTGGTTTTTTTTTCTTTCTTTATACATACATACTAGTTACGAGTATACTATCTCTTTATCAACCAGTCTATATTAGCAGCAGACACAGTACAGTGCGGTAGTTCACGGCTGTGGCTACCTCTGTGTCGGCACTCGGCAGCCCGTCCATAATTGTATATACCACCTAACCGTGGTTTTTTTTTCTTTCTTTATACATACATACATACTAGTTACGAGTATACTATCTCTTTATCAACCAGTCTATATATTAGCAGCAGACACAGTACAGTGCGGTAGTTCACGGCTGTGGCTACCTCTGTGTCGGCACTCGGCAGCCCGTCCATAATTGTATATACCACCTAACCGTGGTTTTTTTTCTTTCTTTATACATACATACTAGTTATGAGTATACTATCTCTTTATCAACCAGTCTATATATTAGCAGCAGACACAGTACAGTGCGGTAGTTCACGGCTGTGGCTACCTCTGTGTCGGCACTCGGCAGCCCGTCCATAATTGTATATACCACCTAACCGTGGTTTTTTTTTCTTTCTTTATACATACATACTAGTTACGAGTATACTATCTCTTTATCAACCAGTCTATATTAGCAGCAGACACAGTACAGTGCGGTAGTTCACGGCTGTGGCTACCTCTGTGTCGGCACTCGGCAGCCCGTCCATAATTGTATATACCACCTAACCGTGGTTTTTTTTTCTTTCTTTATACATACATACTAGTTACGAGTATACTATCTCTTTATCAACCAGTCTATATATTAGCAGCAGACACAGTACAGTGCGGTATTTCACGGCTGTGGCTACCTCTGTGTCGGCACTCGGCAGCCCGTCCATAATTGTATATACCACCTAACCGTGGTTTTTTTTTCTTTCTTTATACATACATACTAGTTACGAGTATACTATCTCTTTATCAACCAGTCTATATATTAGCAGCAGACACAGTACAGTGCGGTAGTTCACGGCTGTGGCTACCTCTGTGTCGGCACTCGGCAGCCCGTCCATAATTGTATATACCACCTAACCGTGGTTTTTTTTTCTTTCTTTATACATACATACTAGTTACGAGTATACTATCTCTTTATCAACCAGTCTATATTAGCAGCAGACACAGTACAGTGCGGTAGTTCACGGCTGTGGCTACCTCTGTGTCGGCACTCGGCAGCCCGTCCATAATTGTATATACCACCTAACCGTGGTTTTTATTTCTTTCTTTATACATACATACTAGTTACGAGTATACTATCTCTTTATCAACCAGTCTATATTAGCAGCAGACACAGTACAGTGCGGTAGTTCACGGCTGTGGCTACCTCTGTGTCGGCACTCGGCAGCCCGTCCATAATTGTATATACCACCTAACCGTGTTTTTTTTTTCTTTCTTTATACATACATACTAGTTACGAGTATACTATCTCTTTATCAACCAGTCTATATATTAGCAGCAGACACAGTACAGTGCGGTAGTTCACGGCTGTGGCTACCTCTGTGTCGGCACTCGGCAGCCCGTCCATAATTGTATATACCACCTAACCGTGGTTTTTTTTTCTTTCTTTATACATACATACTAGTTACGAGTATACTATCTCTTTATCAACCAGTCTATATATTAGCAGCAGACACAGTACAGTGCGGTAGTTCACGGCTGTGGCTACCTCTGTGTCGGCACTCGGCAGCCCGTCCATAATTGTATATACCACCTAACCGTGGTTTTTTTTTCTTCTTTATACTGTAACACTGTAGGGGTGCAAGGTGCCTTTTCCTGGGGAATATGGCAGCACGCAGCAGCTGAGGAACAACACAAGTCCAGTTTCTGGTACAACTGACCCCGGCCAGTTTTATTGAAACAGAAAATAAAACAAACCCCAAAATAAAAATACCTTGCCTGTCCGGCACTAACTAAACATAAGATGTTCCTAACTGTCACTAAACAAAACACAGAGTTCTTCAGTACATACTGTATAGCTTACTTGCATCAGAAAGCGTGTCTCACACACACAGATCCTGCAGCCTTCCCAGGCAGTCTGCCCATACTAATCAGGTTAGAAGCACTATATCACTCTTACACAGCTGAAACCCTGATTAGCCCTCTGTGAGGCCAAAGACCCGAACTGGGCCCAATGTCTAGAACTCGCCTTATCTCTCTCTCAGAGCCTTTACCCAGCTTTTACAGCAAACTGAAAAGGTTCAGACAAAACAAAAAGCATTTTTCCTAGAAGTTAACATTTTCTAAAACATGTAAGACAAGAACCTGGGACAAATATACCTGCCCTCAAACACTATCCCAGTGTTCTTGTCACATATCCCCCTCCCCTGTTTCGACCTAGGGGCCGGAACACTTGTAGCCCCCAAACAGAAGATGCGAGACAATGCATCTGCGTTGGCCAATTGTGTTCCCGGTCTATGTTCGACAGTAAACTTAAAGTCCTGCAACGCTAGAAACCATCTAGTTACACGAGCATTCTTGCCTCTATTTACATACATCCATTTTAAAGGGGCATGGTCTGTCACTAGTCTGAATTGTCTACCCAAGAGGTAATATCTCAAGGTATCTAGTGCCCACTTAATGGCCAAAGCCTCCTTTTCCACAATGGCATACCTTTTTTCATGCTCATTGAGTTTCCTACTCAAATAAATGATAGGGTGTTCGTCCCCATCTCTGGTTTGGGACAGCACAGCACCTATCCCTACCTCTGAGGCATCTGTCTGTACCACAAATTCTTTTGAAAAATCTGGTGTTATCAACACCGGTTGTGAACACAAAGCCACTTTTAACGCTTGGAACGCCTTTTCTGCATCAGGGTTCCATTTCACCACATTTGACTGCTTCCCTTTGGTAAGGTCTGACAACGGCACCGCTGTGGTCGCAAAATTAGGAATAAACCGTCTATAGTACCCAGTAATTCCCAAAAAAGCCCTTACCTGTTTTTTATTCACTGGACGAGGCCAGTTTTGAATAGCATCAACTTTATTCAATTGGGGCCTAATCAGACCTCTGCCTATGGTGAAGCCCAAGTATTTGACCTCCTCCATTGCGAGGCAGCACTTCTTTGGGTTAGCAGTTAACCCTGCCTCTCTGATTGAGTCCAGTACTGCTTGTACTTTAACCAAATGTGACCCCCAGTCTGTACTGTGAATTACCACATCATCCAAATAGGCAGCTGCATATTTTCTATGGGGCCTCAAAATTTTATCCATCGCCCGTTGAAAGGTTGCTGGAGCCCCATGCAACCCAAAGGGTAACATCTTATACTGGTACAGCCCCTCCGGAACCGAAAAGGCTGTTTTTTCTTTGGCGCTATCAGATAAAGGTATTTGCCAGTAACCTTTGGTCAGGTCCAATGTGGTGAGAAACCTGGCTGTTCCCAGCCTTTCTACAAGCTCATCCACACGGGGCATGGGGTATGCGTCAAACTTGGACACCTCATTTAACTTACGAAAGTCATTACAGAAGCGTATGCTACCGTCGGGCTTCGGGATGAGCACTATGGGACTGGACCACTCACTGTTAGACTCCTCTATGACTCCAAGTTCTAACATGGTTTTAACTTCCTTAGAAATAGCTTCTCGCTGAGCTTCAGGAATCCTATATGGCTTTAAATGAACCCTGACCCCTGGTTCTGTGACAATGTCATGTTTTATTATGGTCGTTCGGCCAGGCAGCTCTGAAAATACCTCCCTATTTTGGATGAGAAATTCTTTAACCTGATTGTTCTGATCAGCTGATAATGTCTCTGACACCTTCACTGCGGGAAGCAACCGGGGTGAAGACACCGAAGGGCAAGGCTCCGCTGACAGAGACAACCTATCTTTCCAGGGTTTGATTAAGTTAACATGGTAGATCTGTTCGGGTTTTCTCTTTCCCGGCTGGTATACTTTGTAATTAACCTCATTCACTTTTTCCCTAATCTCAAATGGACCCTGCCATTTAGCTAGGAATTTGCTTTCCACAGTGGGTACCAAAACAAGAACTCTATCTCCAGGAGCAAATTCCCGTATCTTGGCACTCCGGTTATAGACCCTCTGTTGAGCACTTTGGGCCTGTTCCATGTGCTCTCTGACAACAGGTACCACGGCTGCAATCCTATCCTGCATTTGTGTTACATGCTCAATAACGCTTCTATAAGGAGTGGGCTGTCCTTCCCACGTCTCTTTGGCAACATCCAACAGCCCTCTGGGGTGTCTACCATACAACAAATCAAATGGAGAAAACCCCGTAGAGGACTGAGGAACTTCTCTGATGGCCATTAACAAGTAGGGCAACAAACAATCCCAGTTTTTCCCATCTCTCTCAACAACCTTTTTTAACATACTTTTTAATGTTTTATTAAACCTTTCCACCAACCCGTCAGTTTGGGGATGGTAGATGGACGTCCTGAGGTGAGTGACCTTAAATAACTTGCATAATTCTTTCATGATCCTTGACATAAATGGAGTACCTTGGTCAGTCAAAATTTCTTTTGGTATTCCCACTCTACTAAATACCTGCACCAGCTCCCTAGCTATCGCCTTGGTTGTGATAGTGCGTAAAGGGACAGCCTCAGGATATCGAGTGGCATAGTCCATAATTACCAGGATATACTGATGGCCCCGAGCAGACTTTAACAAGGGCCCCACGAGATCCATGGCTATTCTGTCAAACGGGACCTCTATAATAGGCATGGGAACTAGTGGGCTCCTGAAATGGGGTCTAGGGGCATGATACTGGCATTCAGGACAGGAAGAACAATATTCAGACACTTCTTTATAAACCCCTGGCCAAAAGAACCTTTGTAAAACTCTTTCAGTGGTTTTTACTGCCCCTAAATGTCCTGCGGTAACGTGACTATGAGCTAAATCTAGTACCGTTCTCCGATAAGGCTGGGGAACTACCAGCTGTTCCACCACATCCTCACCCCTTTTGACAATGTGGTACAAGAGCTCATTACAGATGGCCATGTGGGGATACGTAACCCTGTCACCTGGTACCACAGGTTCCCCATTAACAATCTTAACATTCTCTCTAGCCTTTATTAAGGTAGGATCCTTTAACTGTTCAGACGCAAACAGATCCTTCTTTACCTCCAGGTCAGGCACGCTTTCAGTTCTAACTACTATGTCTCTGTTCCCGGCAAGAGGGTCCTCACTGGACTCCCCATCTGTCACTTCCCCAGCCAAACTAGCAAAAGGCAAAGGGCCAGAAAGTTCCGAAGACCCACGTACATCCAAAAAATCACCGGTATTATCAACTGGCTTTTTACTTCTCACATCTGTTGATAACCGTGATTCCCACAGTTTCCAAAAATGAGGAAAATCCCTCCCTATTATGGCCTCATGCACCAAGGTAGGGACCAGTCCCACTTTAACCATTGCTGACCCACAACAAGTTTCTATATTCACCTCAGCAGTGGCATAATATTGGGTATCCCCATGTATGCAAGTTACCCCAATAGGTATTTGCTGGACCTTTAAGGGGTTCACTAACCCAGCTTTCACGAGGGTAACTAAACTTCCTGAATCTAGCAAGGCCTCTACCCGGTTACCTTCTAAGAACACATCACACATTTGTTTTTCCAGCTCAGGTGAAGGTACCACAGTACAGGCTAACCTAGCAAAGAAAGACATTCTGCGACATTCAAAGGCAGCATCACATTGCATGGGTTCTTGCGTGACTGGGCAATTGGCAATAACATGACCTGGCATACCACACCTAAAACATTTAACCACACGATTATCAACCCATTTGGGCAGCATAGACCGTTCTAGCCCCATTGGCCTGTTTCCAGGGCCAGTGTTTACAGTCTCTCCAGCCTTGCGTTCTCTTAACCGCCCAGCAACGTTTTCCCACGGAACAGTCTTACCAGTCTTTACTGAAGGGCGCTGTCGAGGATCTATGGGTTGCTGGGTGGTCATCAGTAGTTCCTCTGCTGCCAAATACCTCTCTACCATGTCCACTAATTGGTCAGCAGTACCCGGGTTTCCATGGCTCACCCACTTGCGCAGGACCATGGGCAAAGATCTCAAGTAGCGGTCCATGACGACTCTTTCCACCATCTGGGGACCAGTTAATGTCTCTGGCTGCAGCCATTTTTTTGTTAGCTGAATAAGGTCGTGCATCTGGGAGCGCGGAGGCTTCTCCATGGCGTACAGCCAACGGTGCACCCGTTGTGCTCGTACTGACAGCGTGACTCCCAGGCGGGTCAGGATCTCAGTCTTTAGTTTATCATAGTCCCGAGCCTCAGCAGGGCTTAAATCAAAGTAAGCTTTTTGGGGCTCACCTGACAGGAAAGGTGCCAGCAGACTGGCCCACTGTGCTTTCGGCCAGTTCTCACGCTCGGCAGTCCTTTCAAACGTGGTCAGATAGGCCTCCACATCATCAGCCTCTGTCATTTTCTGCAGGAAGTGACTGGCTCGTATAGAACTAGAGCTGGTTGGAGCACTAACGGCCACATCTCCAACCCGAGCTGCAAGTCTCTGCACCACTTCTGCTAAGGCCTCTCTATCCTGACGCTGTAGTCTCCAATTTTCCTCCATTGCCACCTGCTGCTGTCGGTTGGCCTCCTGCTGAGCCGCTGTAGCTTGCAGCAAGGCTTTAAGCAGATCCTCCATGTCAACAGATTTTTCAGGCGGCTTTGCAGCTGCTTTCACCCAGGACATATATCAAACCCTCAGGGGTGAGTCTCAGTAACTTCACACTGGGCTTTATCTGCATAAACCACCGTTTTCTGCAGGCCTCACAAAGCTGCTGCTTTCACTTATGCGCAGAACGGCCTGCTCGCATTCTCCACCAAGTTGTAACACTGTAGGGGTGCAAGGTGCCTTTTCCTGGGGAATATGGCAGCACGCAGCAGCTGAGGAACAACACAAGTCCAGTTTCTGGTACAACTGACCCCGGCCAGTTTTATTGAAACAGAAAATAAAACAAACCCCAAAATAAAAATACCTTGCCTGTCCGGCACTAACTAAACATAAGATGTTCCTAACTGTCACTAAACAAAACACAGAGTTCTTCAGTACATACTGTATAGCTTACTTGCATCAGAAAGCGTGTCTCACACACACAGATCCTGCAGCCTTCCCAGGCAGTCTGCCCATACTAATCAGGTTAGAAGCACTATATCACTCTTACACAGCTGAAACCCTGATTAGCCCTCTGTGAGGCCAAAGACCCGAACTGGGCCCAATGTCTAGAACTCGCCTTATCTCTCTCTCAGAGCCTTTACCCAGCTTTTACAGCAAACTGAAAAGGTTCAGACAAAACAAAAAGCATTTTTCCTAGAAGTTAACATTTTCTAAAACATGTAAGACAAGAACCTGGGACAAATATACCTGCCCTCAAACACTATCCCAGTGTTCTTGTCACAATACATACATACTACTACGACATCTCTTTATCAACCAGTCTATATTAGCAGCAGACACAGTACAGTACGGTAGTTCACGGCTGTGGCTACCTCTGTGTCTGCACTCGGCAGGCAGTCCGTCCATAATTGTATACCACCTAACCGTGGTTTTTTTTTCTTTCTTCTTTATACATACATAGTTACATAGACATCTCTTTATCAACCAGTCTATATTAGCAGCAGACACAGTACAGTACGGTAGTTCACGGCTGTGGCTACCTCTGTGTCTGCACTCGGCAGGCAGTCCGTCCATAATTGTATACCACCTAACCGTGGTTTTTTTTTCTTTCTTCTTTATACATACATAGTTACATAGACATCTCTTTATCAACCAGTCTATATTAGCAGCAGACACAGTACAGTACGGTAGTTCACGGCTGTGGCTACCTCTGTGTCTGCACTCGGCAGGCAGTCCATAATTGTATACTAGTATCCATCTCCATTGTTTACCTGAGGTGCCTTTTAGTTGTGCCTATTAAAATATGGAGAACAAAAATGTTGAGGTTCCAAAATTAGGGAAAGATCAAGATCCACTTCCACCTCGTGCTGAAGCTGCTGCCACTAGTCATGGCCGAGACGATGAAATGCCAGCAACGTCGTCTGCCAAGGCCGATGCCCAATGTCATAGTACAGAGCATGTCAAATCCAAAACACCAAATATCAGAAAAAAAAGGACTCCAAAACCTAAAATAAAATTGTCGGAGGAGAAGCGTAAACTTGCCAATATGCCATTTACCACACGGAGTGGCAAGGAACGGCTGAGGCCCTGGCCTATGTTCATGGCTAGTGGTTCAGCTTCACATGAGGATGGAAGCACTCAGCCTCTCGCTAGAAAAATGAAAAGACTCAAGCTGGCAAAAGCAGCACAGCAAAGAACTGTGCATTCTTCGAAATCCCAAATCCACAAGGAGAGTCCAATTGTGTCGGTTGCGATGCCTGACCTTCCCAACACTGGACGTGAAGAGCATGCGCCTTCCACCATTTGCACGCCCCCTGCAAGTGCTGGAAGGAGCACCCGCAGTCCAGTTCCTGATAGTCAGATTGAAGATGTCAGTGTTGAAGTACGCCAGGATGAGGAGGATATGGGTGTTGCTGGCGCTGGGGAGGAAATTGACCAGGAGGATTCTGATGGTGAGGTGGTTTGTTTAAGTCAGGCACCCGGGGAGACACCTGTTGTCCGTGGGAGGAATATGGCCGTTGACATGCCAGGTGAAAATACCAAAAAAATCAGCTCTTCGGTGTGGAGGTATTTCACCAGAAATGCGGACAACAGGTGTCAAGCCGTGTGTTCCCTTTGTCAAGCTGTAATAAGTAGGGGTAAGGACGTTAACCACCTCGGAACATCCTCCCTTATACGTCACCTGCAGCGCATTCATAATAAGTCAGTGACAAGTTCAAAAACTTTGGGTGACAGCGGAAGCAGTCCACTGACCAGTAAATCCCTTCCTCTTGTAACCAAGCTCACGCAAACCACCCCACCAACTCCCTCAGTGTCAATTTCCTCCTTCCCCAGGAATGCCAATAGTCCTGCAGGCCATGTCACTGGCAATTCTGACGAGTCCTCTCCTGCCTGGGATTCCTCTGATGCATCCTTGCGTGTAACGCCTACTGCTGCTGGCGCTGCTGTTGTTGCCGCTGGGAGTCGATGGTCATCCCAGAGGGGAAGTCGTAAGCCCACTTGTACTACTTCCAGTAAGCAATTGACTGTTCAACAGTCCTTTGCGAGGAAGATGAAATATCACAGCAGTCATCCTACTGCAAAGCGGATAACTGAGGCCTTGGCATCCTGGGTGGTGAGAAACGTGGTTCCGGTATCCATCATTACTGCAGAGCCAACTAGAGACTTGTTGGAGGTACTGTGTCCCCGGTACCAAATACCATCTAGGTTCCATTTCTCTAGGCAGGCGATACCGAAAATGTACACAGACCTCAGAAAAAGAGTCACCAGTGTCCTAAAAAATGCAGCTGTACCCAATGTCCACTTAACCACGGACATGTGGACAAGTGGAGCAGGGCAGGGTCAGGACTATATGACTGTGACAGCCCACTGGGTAGATGTATGGACTCCCGCCGCAAGAACAGCAGCGGCGGCACCAGTAGCAGCATCTCGCAAACGCCAACTCTTTCCTAGGCAGGCTACGCTTTGTATCACCGGTTTCCAGAATACGCACACAGCTGAAAACCTCTTACGGCAACTGAGGAAGATCATCGCGGAATGGCTTACCCCAATTGGACTCTCCTGTGGATTTGTGGCATCGGACAACGCCAGCAATATTGTGTGTGCATTAAATATGGGCAAATTCCAGCACGTCCCATGTTTTGCACATACCTTGAATTTGGTGGTGCAGAATTTTTTAAAAAACGACAGGGGCGTGCAAGAGATGCTGTCGGTGGCCAGAAGAATTGCGGGACACTTTCGGCGTACAGGCACCACGTACAGAAGACTGGAGCACCACCAAAAACTACTGAACCTGCCCTGCCATCATCTGAAGCAAGAAGTGGTAACGAGGTGGAATTCAACCCTCTATATGCTTCAGAGGTTGGAGGAGCAGCAAAAGGCCATTCAAGCCTATACAATTGAGCACGATATAGTAGGTGGAATGCACCTGTCTCAAGCGCAGTGGAGAATGATTTCAACGTTGTGCAAGGTTCTGATGCCCTTTGAACTTGCCACACGTGAAGTCAGTTCAGACACTGCCAGCCTGAGTCAGGTCATTCCCCTCATCAGGCTTTTGCAGAAGAAGCTGGAGACATTGAAGGAGGAGCTAACACGGAGCGATTCCGCTAGGCATGTGGGACTTGTGGATGGAGCCCTTAATTCGCTTAACAAGGATTCACGGGTGGTCAATCTGTTGAAATCAGAGCACTACATTTTGGCCACCGTGCTCGATCCTAGATTTAAAGCCTACCTTGGATCTCTCTTTCCGGCAGACACAAGTCTGCTGGGGTTGAAAGACCTGCTGGTGACAAAATTGTCAAGTCAAGCGGAACGCGACCTGTCAACATCTCCTCCTTCACATTCTCCCGCAACTGGGGGTGCGAGGAAAAGGCTCAGAATTCCGAGCCCACCCGCTGGCGGTGATGCAGGGCAGTCTGGAGCGACTGCTGATGCTGACATCTGGTCCGGACTGAAGGACCTGACAACGATTACGGACATGTCGTCTACTGTCACTGCATATGATTCTCTCAACATTGATAGAATGGTGGAGGATTATATGAGTGACCGCATCCAAGTAGGCACGTCACACAGTCCGTACTTATACTGGCAGGAAAAAGAGGCAATTTGGAGGCCCTTGCACAAACTGGCTTTATTCTACCTAAGTTGCCCTCCCACAAGTGTGTACTCCGAAAGAGTGTTTAGTGCCGCCGCTCACCTTGTCAGCAATCGGCGTACGAGGTTACATCCAGAAAATGTGGAGAAGATGATGTTCATTAAAATGAATTATAATCAATTCCTCCGCGGAGACATTGACCAGCAGCAATTGCCTCCACAAAGTACACAGGGAGCTGAGATGGTGGATTCCAGTGGGGACGAATTGATAATCTGTGAGGAGGGGGATGTACACGGTGATATATCGGAGGGTGATGATGAGGTGGACATCTTGCCTCTGTAGAGCCAGTTTGTGCAAGGCGAGATTAATTGCTTCTTTTTTTGGGGGGGTCCAAACCAACCCGTCATATCAGTCACAGTCGTGTGGCAGACCCTGTCACTGAAATTATGGGTTGGTTAAAGTGTGCATGTCCTGTTTTGTTTATACAACATAAGGGTGGGTGGGAGGGCCCAAGGACAATTCCATCTTGCACCTCTTTTTTCTTTTCTTTTTCTTTGCATCATGTGCTGATTGGGGAGGGTTTTTTGGAAGGGACATCCTGCGTGACACTGCAGTGCCACTCCTAGATGGGCCCGGTGTTTGTGTCGGCCACTAGGGTCGCTAATCTTACTCACACAGTCAGCTACCTCATTGCGCCTCTTTTTTTCTTTGCGTCATGTGCTGTTTGGGGAGGGTTTTTTGGAAGGGACATCCTGCGTGACACTGCAGTGCCACTCCTAGATGGGCCCGGTGTTTGTGTCGGCCACTAGGGTCGCTAATCTTACTCACACAGCTACCTCATTGCGCCTCTTTTTTTCTTTGCGTCATGTGCTGTTTGGGGAGGGTTTTTTGGAAGGGCCATCCTGCGTGACACTGCAGTGCCACTCCTAGATGGGCCCGGTGTTTGTGTCGGCCACTAGGGTCGCTAATCTTACTCACACAGCTACCTCATTGCGCCTCTTTTTTTCTTTGCGTCATGTGCTGTTTGGGGAGGGTTTTTTGGAAGGGACATCCTGCGTGACACTGCAGTGCCACTCCTAGATGGGTGTTTGTGTCGGCCACTAGGGTCGCTTATCTTACTCACACAGCGACCTCGGTGCAAATTTTAGGACTAAAAATAATATTGTGAGGTGTGAGGTATTCAGAATAGACTGAAAATGAGTGTAAATTATGGTTTTTGAGGTTAATAATACTTTGGGATCAAAATGACCCCCAAATTCTATGATTTAAGCAGTTTTTTAGTGTTTTTTGAAAAAAACACCCGAATCCAAAACACACCCGAATCCGACAAAAAAAATTCGGTGAGGTTTTGCCAAAACGCGTTCGAACCCAAAACACGGCCGCGGAACCGAACCCAAAACCAAAACACAAAACCCGAAAAATTTCAGGCGCTCATCTCTAACATAAATGCCCCCACAGTGCCAGATTCATAAATGCCCCCACAATGCCAGATACATAAATGCCCCCACAGTGCAAGATAAATAAATGCCCCCACAGTGCTGATATGCCCCCCAGCAGTGCCAGATACATAAATGTCCCCACAGTGCCAGAGAAATAAATGCCCCCACAGTGCCAGATACATAAATGGCCCCACAGTGCCAGATACATAAATGCCCCCACAGTGCCAGATACATAAATGCCCCCACAGTGCCAGAAAAAAATAAATGCCCCCACAGTGCCAGATACATAAATGCCCCCACAGTGCAGATACATAAATGCCCCCACAGTGCAAGATAAATAAATGCCCCCACAGTGCCGATATGCCCCCAGCAGTGCCAGATACATAAATGCCCCCATAGTGCCAGATACATAAATGCCCCCACAGTGCCAGATACATAAATGCCCCCACAGTGCCAGATGCATAAATGCCCCCACAGTGCCGATATGCCCCCCAGCAGTGCCAGATACATAAATGCCCCCACAGTGCCAGATACATAAATGCCCCCACAGTGCCAGATAAATATATTCCCCCCACAGTGCCAGATAAATATATGCCCCCACAGTGCCAGATATACCCCCACAGTCCAGATATGCCCCCACAGTGCCAGATACATAAATGCCCCCAGTGCCAGATAAATAAATGCCTCCACAGTGGAAGATAAATAAATGCCCCCACAGTGCCGATATGCCCCCCAGCAGTGCCAGATACATAAATGCCCCCACAGTGCCAGATACATAAATGCCCCCACAGTGCCAGATACATAAATGCCCCCACAGTGCAAGATAAATAAATGCCCCCACAGTGCCGATATGCCCCCCAGCAGTGCCAGATACATAAATGCCCCCACAGTGCCAGATAAATAAATGCCCCCACAGTGCCAGATACATAAATGACCCCACAGTGCCGATATGCCCCCCAGCAGTGCCAGATACATAAATGCCCCCACAGTGCCAGATACATAAATGCCCCCACAGTGCCAGATAAATATATGCCCCCACAGTGCCAGATAAATATATGCCCCCACAGTGCCAGATATGCCCCCACAGTGCCAGATACATAAATGCCCCCAGTGCCAGATAAATAAATGCCTCCACAGTGCCAGATAAATAAATGCCCCCACAGTGCCAGATACATAAATGCCCCCACAGTGCCAGATACATAAATGCCTTCACAGTGCAGATATGACCCCACATTGACAGATATGCCCCCACACAGTGCCAGTGCCCCCACAGTGCAGATATGACCCCACACAGTGCCAGTGCCCCCACAGTGCAGATGACCCCACAGTGGCAGATATGACCCCACAGTGACAGATATGCCCCCACAGTGCAGATATGACCCCACAGTGACAAATATGCCCCCACACAGTGCCAGTGCCGACACACAGTGCCAGTGCCGACACACAGTGCCAGATATGCCCCCACAGTGCAGATATGACCCCACAGTGACAGATATGCCCCCACACAGTGCCAGTGCCCCCACAGTGCAGATGACCCCACAGTGCCAGATATGACCCCACAGTGACAGATATGCCCCCACACAGTGCCAGTGCCCCCACACAGTGCCAGTGCCCCCACAGTGCAGATGACCCCACAGTGACAGATATGCCCCCACAAACAGTGCCAGTGCCCCCACAGTGCAGATGACCCCACAGTGACAGATATGCCCCCACACAGTGCCCGATGATCCCCACAATACCTGTGGCGGCGCTGGGAGGGGAAGTGCTGCCATCTGAGGGCACCGACTGTCTGTTCCCGGCCGCTTGAGCGCTCCATGCGCGCTGCCGACGTCTGACGTCAGACGCCGGCGCCACGCAGCGCACACACAGTCAAAGGCCGGGGAGAGCTGCAGTGTACAGGGCCGGCTCCAGGTACGACTATGGCGCCCCGCGCGGCTGCTCTAGTTGAACATGCCTGGAACCGGCCCTGCCTATATGGTACACTATATCACTGTACTACACCCCCCTATAAGCTACACCAAATCCCCACATCTGGGAGGCAAAGCAGAGGTTGATACTAGTGATGTGCACCGTAAATTTTTCGGGTTTTGTGTTTTGGTTTTGGATTCGGTTCCGCGGCCGTGTTTTGGATTTGGACGCGTTTTGGCAAAACCTCCCTGAAAATTTTTTGTCGGATTCGGGTGTGTTTTGGATTCGGGTGTTTTTTTTACAAAAAACCCTCAAAAACAGCTTAAATCATAGAATTTGGGGGTAATTTTGATCCCATAGTATTATTAACCTCAATAACCATAATTTACACTAATTTTCAGTCTATTCTGAACACCTCACACCTCACAATATTATTTTTAGTCCTAAAATTTGCACCGAGGTCGCTGGATGGCTAAGCTAAGCGACACAAGTGGCTGACACAAACACCTGGCCCATCTAGGAGTGGCACTGCAGTGTCAGACAGGATGGCACTTCAAAAAAATAGTCCTCAAACAGCACATGATGCAAAGAAAAAAAGAGGCGCACCAAGGTCGCTGTGTGACTAAGCTAAGCGACACAAGTGGCCGACACAAACACCTGGCCCATCTAGGAGTGCCACTGCAGTGTCAGACAGGATGCCACTTCAAAAAAATAGTCCCCAAACAGCACATGATGCAAAGAAAAAAAGAGGCGCACCAAGGTCGCTGTGTGACTAAGCTAAGCGACACAAGTGGCCGACACAAACACCTGGCCCATCTAGGAGTGGCACTGCAGTGTCAGACAGGATGGCACTTCAAAAAAATAGTCCCCAAACAGCACATGATGCAAAGAAAAAAAGAGGCGCACCAAGGTCGCTATGTGACTAAGCTAAGCGACACAAGTGGCCAACACAAACACCTGGCCCATCTAGGAGTGGCACTGCAGTGTCAGACAGGATGGCACTTCAAAAAAATAGTCCCCAAACAGCACATGATGCAAAGAAAAAAAGAGACGCACCAAGGTCGCTGTGTGACTAAGCTAAGCGATACAAGTGGCCGACACAAACACCTGGCCCATCTAGGAGTGGCACTGCAGTGTCAGACAGGATGGCACTTCAAAAAAATAGTCCCCTAACAGCACATGATGCAAAGAAAAAAAGAGACGCACCAAGGTCGCTGTGTGACTAAGCTAAGCGATACAAGTGGCCGACACAAACACCTGGCCCATCTAGGAGTGGCACTGCAGTGTCAGACAGGATGGCACTTCAAAAAAATAGTCCCCAAACAGCACATGATGCAAAGAAAAAAAGAGACGCACCAAGGTCGCTGTGTGACTAAGCTAAGCGATACAAGTGGCCGACACAAACACCTGGCCCATCTAGGAGTGGCACTGCAGTGTCAGACAGGATGGCACTTCAAAAAAATAGTCCTCAAACAGCACATGATGCAAAGAAAAAAAGAGGCGCACCAAGGTCGCTGTGTGACTAAGCTAAGCGACACAAGTGGCCGACACAAACACCTGGCCCATCTAGGAGTGCCACTGCAGTGTCAGACAGGATGCCACTTCAAAAAAATAGTCCCCAAACAGCACATGATGCAAAGAAAAAAAGAGGCGCACCAAGGTCGCTGTGTGACTAAGCTAAGCGACACAAGTGGCCGACACAAACACCTGGCCCATCTAGGAGTGGCACTGCAGTGTCAGACAGGATGGCACTTCAAAAAAATAGTCCCCAAACAGCACATGATGCAAAGAAAAAAAGAGGCGCACCAAGGTCGCTATGTGACTAAGCTAAGCGACACAAGTGGCCGACACAAACACCTGGCCTATCTAGGAGTGGCACTGCAGTGTCAGACAGGATGGCACTTCAAAAAAATAGTCCCCAAACAGCACATGATGCAAAGAAAAAAAGAGACGCACCAAGGTCGCTGTGTGACTAAGCTAAGCGATACAAGTGGCCGACACAAACACCTGGCCCATCTAGGAGTGGCACTGCAGTGTCAGACAGGATGGCACTTCAAAAAATAGTCCCCAAACAGCACATGATGCAAAGAAAAAAAGAGACGCACCAAGGTCGCTGTGTGACTAAGCTAAGCGATACAAGTGTCCGACACAAACACCTGGCCCATCTAGGAGTGGCACTGCAGTGTCAGACAGGATGGCACTTCAAAAAAATAGTCCCCAAACAGCACATGATGCAAAGAAAAAAAGAGACGCACCAAGGTCGCTGTGTGACTAAGCTAAGCGACACAAGTGGCCGACACAAAAACCTGGCCCATCTAGGAGTGGCACTGCAGTGTCAGACAGGATGGCACTTCAAAAAAATAGTCCCCAAACAGCACATGATGCAAAGAAAAAAAGAGGTGCAATGAGGTAGCTGTGTGACTAAGCTAAGCGACCCAAGTGGCCGACACAAACACCTGGCCCATCTAGGAGTGGCACTGCAGTTTTCTAGCGAGAGGATGAGTGAATTTGAACCCTAGCCATGAACATAGGCCAAGGCCTCAGCCGTTCCTTGCCACTCCGTGTCGTAAATGGCATATTGGCAAGTTTACTCTTCTCATCAGACGCTTTTAATTTTGATTTTTGGGTCATTTAACTGAACTTTTGTTTTTTGGATTTTACATGCTCTCTACTATGACATTGGGCTTCGGCCTTGGCAGACGACGTTGATGGCATTTCATCGTCTCGGCCATGACAGCTTCAGCACGAGGTGAAAGTGGATCTTGATCTTTCCCTATTTTAACCTCCACATTTTTGTTCTCCATTTTTTAATGTGTGGAATTATATGCCAGTATCAAAAGCAATGGCCTACTACTATATATACTGCGCACAACTGAAATGCACCACAGGTATGGATGGATAGTATACTTGACGACACAGAGGTAGATAGAGCAGTGGCCTTCCGTACCGTACTGCTATATATACTGGTGGTCACTGTCAGCAAAACTCTGCACTGTACTCCTCCTATATAATACTGCTGGTCCCCAGTCCCCACAATAAAGCAGTGTGAGCACAGATATATGCAGCACACTGAGCACAGATATGGAGTGTTTTTCAGGCAGACAACGTATACTGGTGGTCACTGTCAGCAAAACTCTGCACTGTACTCCTCCTATATAATACAGCTGCTCCCCAGTCCCCACAATTAAGCAATAAGCACAAATATTTGCATCAACATTAATAAACGGAGAGGACGCCAGCCACGTCCTCTCCCTAACATTTCCAATGCACGAGTGAAAATGGCGGGCGACGCGCGGCTGCTTATATAGAATCCGAATCTCGCGAGAATCCGACAGCAGGATGATGACGTTCGGGCGCGCTCGGATTAACCGAGCCATACGGGAGAATCCGAATATGCCTCGGACCCGTGTAAAATGGGTGAAGTTCGGGGGGGTTCGGTTTCCGAGGAACCGAACTCGCTCATCATTAGTTTATACTGCTAACTGGGAGCACAGTGCGCTTCTACAGCTTGTACAGTGTACTGCACGCTAGTCGCAGCACTGCATGGCAAAGAAGAGCATTTAAGACAGAAGCCGACTTAGGAGAGATCCCAGGTACTGAAGCTCACCCGCACAGCATCGGAGCCATCTGCGGGCAGACAGGTGGCTTAGATACATTGCCCTGGGTGCTGTCTACTGTCTCACTGGAGCAGCACAGCACTGCCGGTAAAAGAAAACTAAAAAATCCTGCTCCTCTGTAACTCCTTGGCGCCCCCTCCAATCTTGCACCCAAGGCGCATGCCCCCTTAGCCCCCCCATAGTTACCGCCCTGGCTGGGGAAACCTACTTATTAAGTCTAAAGGTGGACCCCCTCGTTCTGGTAACATCATTCTCCCATGGCTGTCAGAAAGAGCCATTAGGAATTTTTTTTATGGAAATAAAGCATTTGTTTAATCCTGTGCTAGTTACATTATTATTTTCACAAAGAAAAAAATAAGAATTTACTTACCGATAATTCTATTTCTCGTAGTCCGTAGTGGATGCTGGGGACTCCGTAAGGACCATGGGGAATAGCGGCTCCGCAGGAGACTGGGCACAAAAGTAAAGCTTTAGAACTACCTGGTGTGCACTGGCTCCTCCCCCTATGACCCTCCTCCAAGCCTCAGTTAGGATACTGTGCCCGGACGAGCGTACACAATAAGGAAGGATTTTGAATCCCGGGTAAGACTCATACCAGCCACACCAATCACACCATATAACTTGTGATCTAAACCCAGTTAACAGCATGATAACAGAGGAGCCTCTAGAAAAGATGGCTCACTACAGCAATAACCCGATTTTTTTGGTAACAATAACTAACTATGTACCAGTATTGCAGACAATCCGCACTTGGGATGGGCGCCCAGCATCCACTACGGACTACGAGAAATAGAATTATCGGTAAGTAAATTCTTATTTTCTCTAACGTCCTAAGTGGATGCTGGGGACTCCGTAAGGACCATGGGGATTATACCAAAGCTCCCAAACGGGCGGGAGAGTGCGGATGACTCTGCAGCACCAAATGAGAGAACTCCAGGTCCTCCTCAGCCAGGGTATCAAATTTGTAGAATTTTACAAACGTATTTGCTCCTGACCAAGTAGCTGCTCGGCAAAGTTGTAAAGCCGAGACCCCTCGGGCAGCCGCCCAAGATGAGCCCACCTTCCTTGTGGAATGGGCTTTTACAGATTTTGGCTGTGGCAGGCCTGCCACAGAATGTGCAAGCTGAATTGTACTACAAATCCAACGAGCAATAGTCTGCTTAGAAGCAGGAGCACCCAGCTTGTTGGGTGCATACAGAATAAACAACGAGTCAGATTTTCTGACTCCAGCCGTCCTGGAAACCTATATTTCCAGGGCTCTGACAACGTCTAGCAACTTGGAGTCCTCCAAGTCCCTAGTAGCCGCAGGCACCACAATAGGTTGATTCAGGTGAAACGCTGAAAACCACCTTAGGGAGAAACTGAGGACAAGTCCTCAATTCCGCCCTGTCCGAATGGAAAATCAGATGAGGGCTTTTACAGGATAAAGCCGCCAATTCTGACACGCACCTGGCCCAGGCCAGGGCCAACAGCATGACCACTTTCCATGTGAGATATTTTAACTCCACATATTTAAGTGGTTCAAACCAATGTGACTTTTGGAACCCAAAAACTACATTTAGATCCCAAGGTGCCACTGGAGGCACAAAAGGAGGCTGTATATACTAGAGATGAGCGGGTTCGGTTCCTCTGAATCCGAACCCGCCCGAACTTCAGGTTTTTTACACGGGTCCGAGCAGGCTCGGATCTTCCCGCCTTGCTCGGCTAACCCGAGCGTGCCCGAACGTCATCATCACGCTGTCGGATTCTCGCGAGGCTCGGATTCTATCGCGAGACTCGGATTCTATATAAGGAGCCGCGCGTCGCCGCCATTTTCACACGTGCATTGAGAGTCATAGGGAGAGGACGTGGCTGGCGTCCTCTCCGTTTAGAGAAGAGAGAGACACAGTATTTTGGGGAGCATTATTAGGAGGAGTACTACTATACTGTATACTACTATACTACTTGCTGAAGTGATATTTATACTAGATTAGATAATAGATAGTGTGACTGTAAGTGTATTATCTGACTTGTGGGGGAGACACTGACAGTGGGGAGCAGTTAGAGTCTGAGAGCAGGACTCAGGAGTACATATAACGTACAGTGCACACTTTTGCTGCCAGAGTCAGTGCCACACTGCCATTGTTGTGACCACACTGACCACCAGTATAATAATATATTTTGTGATTGTCTGCTTAGGCCTCGGAGTACTAGTTGCAAGTTGCAACGTGACCTGAAGTGACCACCAGTTTAATAATCAATCACCACCAGTTTAATATATATATATATATATATATATATATATATATAATTGTATATAATATATATATATATATATATATATAATATTGTATACCACCTACCCGTGGTTTTTTTTTTTTCATTCTTCTTTATACATACTACTATAGTAGCTTACTGTAGCAGTCTGCGGTGCTGTGCTGACCTGACAGTGTCCAGCAGGTCCGTCATCAGTCATTACATAATAAATATATATAGTACCTGTCCGGCTGCAGTACTAGTGATATTATATTGATTTCATCTCATTATCAATAATTTATCATCCAGTCTAGACTCTATATTAGCAGCAGACACAGTACGTTAGTCCACGGCTGTAGCTACCTCTGTGTCGGCACTCGGCAGTCCATCCATAATTGTATACCACCTACCCGTGTTTTTTTTTTTTCTTTCTTCTTTGTACATACTACTATAGAGTATAGTAGCTTACTGTAGCAGTCTGCGGTGCTGCTGAGCTGACAGTGTCCAGCAGGTCCGTCATCAGTCATCATTACCTAATAAATATATTATCTACCTGTCCGGCTGCAGTACTAGTGATATTATATATACATACATATATATATTGATTTCATCTCATTATCAATCATCCAGTCTATATTAGCAGCAGACACAGTACGTTAGTCCACGGCTGTAGCTACCTCTGTGTCGGCACTCAGCAGTCCATCCATAATTGTATACCACCTACCCGTGGTTTTTTTTTTTCTTTCTTCTTTGTACATACTACTATAGTATAGTAGCTTACTGTAGCAGTCTGCGGTGCTGCTGAGCTGACAGTGTCCAGCAGGTCCGTCATCAGTCATCATTACCTAATAAATATATTATCTAACTGTCCGGCTGCAGTACTAGTGATATTATATATACATACATATATATATATTGATTTCATCTCATTATCAATCATCCAGTCTATATTAGCAGCAGACACAGTACGTTAGTCCATGGCTGTAGCTACCTCTGTGTCGGCACTCGGCAGTCCATCCATAATTGTATACCACCTACCCGTGGTTTTTTTTTTTTCTTTCTTCTTTGTACATACTACTATAGTATAGTAGCTTACTGTAGCAGTCTGCGGTGCTGCTGAGCTGACAGTGTCCAGCAGGTCCGTCATCAGTCATCATTACCTAATAAATATATTATCTACCTGTCCGGCTGCAGTACTAGTGATATTATATATACATACATATATATATATTGATTTCATCTCATTATCATCCAGTCTATATTAGCAGCAGACACAGTACGGTAGTCCACGGCTGTAGCTACCTCTGTGTCGGCACTCGGCAGTCCATCCATAATTGTATACCACCTACCCGTGGTTTTTTTTTTCTTTCTTCTTTGTACATACTACTATAGAGTATAGTAGCTTACTGTAGCAGTCTGCGGTGCTGCTGAGCTGACAGTGTCCAGCAGGTCCGTCATCAGTCATCATTACCTAATAAATATATTATCTACCTGTCCGGCTGCAGTACTAGTGATATTATATATACATACATATATATATTGATTTCATCTCATTATCAATCATCCAGTCTATATTAGCAGCAGACACAGTACGTTAGTCCACGGCTGTAGCTACCTCTGTGTCGGCACTCGGCAGTCCATCCATAATTGTATACCACCTACCCGTGGTTTTTATTTTTCTTTCTTCTTTGTACATACTACTATAGTATAGTAGCTTACTGTAGCAGTCTGCGGTGCTGCTGAGCTGACAGTGTCCAGCAGGTCCGTCATCAGTCATCATTACCTAATAAATATATTATCTGCCTGTCCGGCTGCAGTACTAGTGATATTATATATACATACATATATATATATTGATTTCATCTCATTATCAATCATCCAGTCTATATTAGCAGCAGACACAGTACGTTAGTCCACGGCTGTAGCTACCTCTGTGTCGGCACTCGGCAGTCCATCCATAATTGTATACCACCTACCCGTGGTTTTTTTTTTTCTTTCTTCTTTGTACATACTACTATAGTATAGTAGCTTACTGTAGCAGTCTGCGGTGCTGCTGAGCTGACAGTGTCCAGCAGGTCCGTCATCAGTCATCATTACCTAATAAATATATTATCTACCTGTCCGGCTGCAGTACTAGTGATATTATATATACATACATATATATATATTGATTTCATCTCATTATCATCCAGTCTATATTAGCAGCAGACACAGTACGTTAGTCCACGGCTGTAGCTACCTCTGTGTCGGCACTCGGCAGTCCATCCATAATTGTATACCACCTACCCGTGGTTTTTTTTTTTCTTTCTTCTTTGTACATACTACTATAGTATAGTAGCTTACTGTAGCAGTCTGCGGTGCTGCTGAGCTGACAGTGTCCAGCAGGTCCGTCATCAGTCATCATTACCTAATAAATATATTATCTACCTGTCCGGCTGCAGTACTAGTGATATTATATATACATACATATATATATATTGATTTCATCTCATTATCATCCAGTCTATATTAGCAGCAGACACAGTACGGTAGTCCACGGCTGTAGCTACCTCTGTGTCGGCACTCGGCAGTCCATCCATAATTGTATACCACCTACCCGTGTTTTTTTTTTTTCTTTCTTCTTTGTACATACTACTATAGTATAGTAGCTTACTGTAGCAGTCTGCGGTGCTGCTGAGCTGACAGTGTCCAGCAGGTCCGTCATCAGTCATCATTACCTAATAAATATATTATCTACCTGTCCGGCTGCAGTACTAGTGATATTATATATACATACATATATATATATATATTGATTTCATCTCATTATCATCCAGTCTATATTAGCAGCAGACACAGTACGGTAGTCCACGGCTGTAGCTACCTCTGTGTCGGCACTCGGCAGTCCATCCATAAGTATACTAGTATCCATCCATCTCCATTGTTTACCTGAGGTGCCTTTTAGTTGTGCCTATTAAAATATGGAGAACAAAAATGTTGAGGTTCCAAAATTAGGGAAAGATCAAGATCCACTTCCACCTCGTGCTGAAGCTGCTGCCACTAGTCATGGCCGAGACGATGAAATGCCAGCAACGTCGTCTGCCAAGGCCGATGCCCAATGTCATAGTACAGAGCATGTCAAATCCAAAACACCAAATATCAGTAAAAAAAGGACTCCAAAACCTAAAATAAAATTGTCGGAGGAGAAGCGTAAACTTGCCAATATGCCATTTACCACACGGAGTGGCAAGGAACGGCTGAGGCCCTGGCCTATGTTCATGGCTAGTGGTTCAGCTTCACATGAGGATGGAAGCACTCAGCCTCTCGCTAGAAAACTGAAAAGACTCAAGCTGGCAAAAGCACCGCAAAGAACTGTGCGTTCTTCGAAATCCCAAATCCACAAGGAGAGTCCAATTGTGTCGGTTGCGATGCCTGACCTTCCCAACACTGGACGTGAAGAGCATGCGCCTTCCACCATTTGCACGCCCCCCTGCAAGTGCTGGAAGGAGCACCCGCAGTCCAGTTCCTGATAGTCAGATTGAAGATGTCAGTGTTGAAGTACACCAGGATGAGGAGGATATGGGTGTTGCTGGCGCTGGGGAGGAAATTGACCAGGAGGATTCTGATGGTGAGGTGGTTTGTTTAAGTCAGGCACCCGGGGAGACACCTGTTGTCCATGGGAGGAATAGGGCCATTGACATGCCTGGTCAAAATACAAAAAAAAATCAGCTCTTCGGTGTGGAAGTATTTCACCAGAAATGCGGACAACATTTGTCAAGCCGTGTGTTGCCTTTGTCAAGCTGTAATAAGTAGGGGTAAGGACGTTAACCACCTCGGAACATCCTCCCTTATACGTCACCTGCAGCGCATTCATAATAAGTCAGTGACAAGTTCAAAAACTTCGGGTGACAGCGGATGCAGTCCACTGACCAGTAAATCCCTTCCTCTTGTAACCAAGCTCACGCAAACCACCCCACCAACTCCCTCAGTGTCAATTTCCTCCTTACCCAGGAATGCCAATAGTCCTGCAGGCCATGTCACTGGCAATTCTGACGAGTCCTCTCCTGCCTGGGATTCCTCCGATGCATCCTTGAGTGTAATGCCTACTGCTGCTGGCGCTGCTGTTGTTGCTGCTGGGAGTCGATCGTCATCCCAGAGGGGAAGTCGTAAGCCCACTTGTACTACTTCCAGTAAGCAATTGACTGTCCAACAGTCCTTTGCGAGGAAGATGAAATATCACAGCAGTCATCCTGCTGCAAAGCGGATAACTGAGGCCTTGACAACTATGTTGGTGTTAGACGTGCGTCCGGTATCCGCCGTTAGTTCACAGGGAACTAGACAATTTATTGAGGCAGTGTGCCCCCGTTACCAAATACCATCTAGGTTCCACTTCTCTAGGCAGGCGATACCGAGAATGTACACGGACGTCAGAAAAAGACTCACCAGTGTCCTAAAAAATGCAATTGGACCCAATGTCCACTTAACCACGGACATGTGGACAAGTGGAGCAGGGCAGGGTCAGGACTATATGACTGTGACAGCCCACTGGGTAGATGTATGGACTCCCGCCGCAAGAACAGCAGCGGCGGCACCAGTAGCAGCATCTCGCAAACGCCAACTCTTTCCTAGGCAGGCTACGCTTTGTATCACCGCTTTCCAGAATACGCACACAGCTGAAAACCTCTTACGGCAACTGAGGAAGATCATCGCGGAATGGCTTACCCCAATTGGACTCTCCTGTGGATTTGTGGCATCGGACAACGCCAGCAATATTGTGTGTGCATTAAATATGGGCAAATTCCAGCACGTCCCATGTTTTGCACATACCTTGAATTTGGTGGTGCAGAATTTTTTAAAAAACGACAGGGGCGTGCAAGAGATGCTGTCGGTGGCCAGAAGAATTGCGGGACACTTTCGGCGTACAGGCACCACGTACAGAAGACTGGAGCACCACCAAAAACTACTGAACCTGCCCTGCCATCATCTGAAGCAAGAAGTGGTAACGAGGTGGAATTCAACCCTCTATATGCTTCAGAGGTTGGAGGAGCAGCAAAAGGCCATTCAAGCCTATACAATTGAGCACGATATAGGAGGTGGAATGCACCTGTCTCAAGCGCAGTGGAGAATGATTTCAACGTTGTGCAAGGTTCTGATGCCCTTTGAACTTGCCACACGTGAAGTCAGTTCAGACACTGCCAGCCTGAGTCAGGTCATTCCCCTCATCAGGCTTTTGCAGAAGAAGCTGGAGACATTGAAGGAGGAGCTAACACGGAGCGATTCCGCTAGGCATGTGGGACTTGTGGATGGAGCCCTTAATTCGCTTAACAAGGATTCACGGGTGGTCAATCTGTTGAAATCAGAGCACTACATTTTGGCCACCGTGCTCGATCCTAGATTTAAAGCCTACCTTGGATCTCTCTTTCCGGCAGACACAAGTCTGCTGGGGTTGAAAGACCTGCTGGTGACAAAATTGTCAAGTCAAGCGGAACGCGACCTGTCAACATCTCCTCCTTCACATTCTCCCGCAACTGGGGGTGCGAGGAAAAGGCTCAGAATTCCGAGCCCACCCGCTGGCGGTGATGCAGGGCAGTCTGGAGCGACTGCTGATGCTGACATCTGGTCCGGACTGAAGGACCTGACAACGATTACGGACATGTCGTCTACTGTCACTGCATATGATTCTCTCACCATTGAAAGAATGGTGGAGGATTATATGAGTGACCGCATCCAAGTAGGCACGTCACACAGTCCGTACTTATACTGGCAGGAAAAAGAGGCAATTCGGAGGCCCTTGCACAAACTGGCTTTATTCTACCTAAGTTGCCCTCCCACAAGTGTGTACTCCGAAAGAGTGTTTAGTGCCGCCGCTCACCTTGTCAGCAATCGGCGTACGAGGTTACATCCAGAAAATGTGGAGAAGATGATGTTCATTAAAATGAATTATAATCAATTCCTCCGTGGAGACATTGACCAGCAGCAATTGCCTCCACAAAGTACACAGGGAGCTGAGATGGTGGATTCCAGTGGGGACGAATTGATAATCTGTGAGGAGGGGGATGTACACGGTGATATATCGGAGGATGATGATGAGGTGGACATCTTGCCTCTGTAGAGCCAGTTTGTGCAAGGAGAGATTAATTGCTTCTTTTTTGGTGGGGGTCCAAACCAACCCGTCATTTCAGTCACAGTCGTGTGGCAGACCCTGTCACTGAAATGATGGGTTGGTTAAAGTGTGCATGTCCTGTTTATACAACATAAGGGCGGGTGGGAGGGCCCAAGGACAATTCCATCTTGCACCTCTTTTTTCTTTAATTTTTCTTTGCGTCATGTGCTGTTTGTGGAATGTTTTTTGGAAGGGCCATCCTGCGTGACACTGCAGTGCCACTCCTAGATGGGCCCGGTGTTTGTGTTGGCCACTAGGGTCGCTTATCTTACTCACACAGCTACCTCATTGCGCCTCTTTTTTTCTTAGCGTCATGTGCTGTTTGGGGAGGGTTTTTTGGAAGGGCCATCCTGCGTGACACTGCAGTGCCACTCCTAGATGGGCACGGTGTTTGTGTCGGCCACTAGGGTCGCTTATCTTACTCACACAGCTACCTCATTGCGCCTCTTTTTTTCTTTGCGTCATGTGCTGTTTGGGGAGGGTTTTTTGGAAGGGCCATCCTGCGTGACACTGCAGTGCCACTCCTAGATGGGCCCGGTGTTTGTGTCGGCCACTAGGGTCGCTTATCTTACTCACACAGCTACCTCATTGCGCCTCTTTTTTTCTTTACGTCATGTGCTGTTTGGGGAGTGTTTTTTGGAAGGGCCATCCTGCGTGACACTGCAGTGCCACTCCTAGATGGGCACGGTGTTTGTGTCGGCCACTAGGGTCGCTTATCTTACTCACGCAGCTACCTCATTGCGCCTCTTTTTTTCTTTGCGTCATGTGCTGTTTGGGGAGGGTTTTTTGGAAGGGCCATCCTGCGTGACACTGCAGTGCCACTCCTAGATGGGCCCGGTGTTTGTGTCGGCCACTAGGGTCGCTTATCTTACTCACACAGCTACCTCATTGCGCCTCTTTTTTTCTTTGCGTCATGTGCTGTTTGGGGAGGGTTTTTTGGAAGGGACATCCTGCGTGACACTGCAGTGCCACTCCTAGATGGGCCCGGTGTTTGTGTCGGCCACTAGGGTCGCTTATCTTACTCACACAGCTACCTCATTGCGCCTCCTTTTTTCTTTGCGTCATGTGCTGTTTGGGGAGGGTTTTTTGGAAGGGCCATCCTGCGTGACACTGCAGTGCCACTCCTAGATGGGCACGGTGTTTGTGTCGGCCACTAGGGTCGCTTATCTTACTCACACAGCTACCTCATTGCGCCTCTTTTTTTCTTTGCGTCATGTGCTGTTTGGGGAGGGTTTTTTGGAAGGGCCATCCTGCGTGACACTGCAGTGCCACTCCTAGATGGGCCCGGTGTTTGTGTCGGCCACTAGGGTCACTTATCTTACTCACACAGCTACCTCATTGCGCCTCTTTTTTTCTTTGCGTCATGTGCTGTTTGGGGAGGGTTTTTTGGAAGGGCCATCCTGCGTGACACTGCAGTGCCACTCCTAGATGGGCACGGTGTTTGTGTCGGCCACTAGGGTCGCTTATCTTACTCACACAGCTACCTCATTGCGCCTCTTTTTTTCTTTGCGTCATGTGCTGTTTGGGGAGGGTTTTTTGGAAGGGCCATCCTGCGTGACACTGCAGTGCCACTCCTAGATGGGCCCGGTGTTTGTGTCGGCCACTAGGGTCGCTTATCTTACTCACACAGCTACCTCATTGCGCCTCTTTTTTTCTTTGCGTCATGTGCTGTTTGGGGAGGGTTTTTTGGAAGGGCCATCCTGCGTGACACTGCAGTGCCACTCCTAGATGGGCACGGTGTTTGTGTCGGCCACTAGGGTCGCTTAGCTTAGTCATCCAGCGACCTAGGTGCAAATTTTAGGACTAAAAATAATATTGTGAGGTGTGAGGTATTCAGAATAGACTGAAAATGAGTGGAAATTATGGTTTTTGAGGTTAATAATACTTTGGGATCAAAATGACCCCCAAATTCTATGATTTAAGCTGTTTTTTAGTGTTTTTAAAAAAAAACACCCGAATCCAAAACACACCCGAATCCGACAAAAAAAATTCGGTGAGGTTTTGCCAAAACGCGGTCGAACCCAAAACACGGCCGCGGAACCGAACCCAAAACCAAAACACAAAACCCGAAAAATTTCAAGTGCACATCTCTAGTATATACAGTACCCCTTTCACAAACGTCTGAACTTCAGGGACTGAAGCTAGTTCTTTTTGGAAGAAAATTGACAGGGCCGAAATTTGAACCTTAATGGACCCCCATTTCAGGCCCATAGACACTCCTGTTTGCAGGAAATGTAGGAATCGACCTAGTTGAAAATTCCTCCGTCGGGGCCTTACTGGCCTCGCACCACGCAACATATTTTCGCCAAATGCGGTGATAATGTTTTGCGGTTATATCTTTCCTGGCTTTGATCAGGATAGGGATGACTTCATCCGGAATGCCTTTTTCCTTCAGGATCCGGCGTTCAACCGCCCTGCCGTTAAACGCAGCCGCAGTAAGTCTTGGAACAGACAGGGTCCTTGCTGGAGCAGGTCCCTTCTTAGAGGTAGAGGCCACGGATCCTCCGTGAGCATCTCTTGAAGTTCCGGTTACCAAGTCCTTCTTGGCCAATCCGGAGCCACGAATATAGTGCTTACTCCTCTCCATCTTATAATTCTCAGTACCTTGGTTATGAGAGGCAGAGGAGGGAACACATACACTGACTGGTACACCCACTGTGTTACCAGAGCATCTACAGCTATTGCCTGAGGGTCCCTTGACCTGGCGCAATACTTGTCGAGTTTTATAAACATGTGGAAGACTTCTGGGTGAAGTCCCCACTCTCCCGGGTGGAGGTCGTGTCTGCTGAGGAAGTCTGCTTCCCAGTTGTCCACTCCCGGAATGAATACTGCTGACAGTGCTATCACATGATTTTCCGCCCAGCGAAGAATCCTTGCAGCTTCTGCCATTGCCCTTCTGCTTCTTGTGTCACCCTGTCTGTTTACGTGGGTGACTGCCGTGATGTTGTCCGAATGGATCAACTCCGGGTGACCTTGAAGCAGAGGTCTTGCTGAGCTTAGAGCATTGTAAATGGCCCTTAGCTTCAGGATATTTATGTGAAGTGATGTCTCCAGGCTTGACCATAAGCTCTGGAAATTCCTTCCCTGTGTGACTGCTCCCTAGCCTCGCAGGCTGGCATCCGTGGTCACCAGGACCCAGTCCTGAATGTGCGGCCCTCTAGAAGATGAGCACTCTGCAACCACCACAGGAGAGACACCCTTGTGCTTGGTGACAGGGTTATCCGCTGATGCATCTGAAGATGCGACCCAGACCATTTGTCCAGCAGGTCCCACTGGAAAGTTCTTGCGTGGAATATGCCGCATGGGATTGCTTCATAGGAAGCCACCATTTTTCCCAGAACCATCTCATTGATGTACTGAGACTTGGCTCGGTTATAGGAGGTTCCCGACTAGCTCGGATAACTCCCTGACTTTCTCCTCCGGGAGAAACACCTTTTTCTGAACTGTGTCCAGGATCATCCCTAAGAACAGAAGACGAGTCGTCGGAATCAGCTGCGATTTTGGAATATTGAGAATCCAATCGTGCTGCCGCAACACTACCTGAGATAGTGCTACACCGACCTCCAACTGTTCCCTGGATCTTACCCTTATCAGGGAATCGTCCAAGTAAGGGATAACTAAAATTCCCTTCCTTCGAAGGAGTATCATCATTTCGGCCATTACCTTGGTAAAGACCCGGGGTGCCGTGGACCATCCATACGGCAGCGTCTGAAACTGATAGTGACAGTTCTGTACCATAAACCTGAGGTACCCTTGGTGAGAAGGGTAAATTGGGACATGAAGGTAAGCATCCTTGATGTCCCGAGACATCATGTAGTCCTCTTCTTCCAGGTTCGCAATCACTGCTCTGAGTGACTCAATCTTGAATTTGAACCTCTGTATGTAAGTGTTCAAAGATTTTAGATTTAGAATCGGTCTCACCGAGCCGTCCGGCTTCGGTACCACAACAGTGTGGAATAATACCCCGTTCCCTGTTGCAGGAGGGGTACCTTGATTATCACCTGCTGGGAATACAGCTTGTGAATGGCTTCCAAAACTGTCTCCCTGTTAGGAGGAGACATCGGTAAAGCCGACTTTAGGAAACGGCGAGGGGGAGACGTCTCGAATTCCAATTTGTACCCCTGAGATATCACCTGAAGGATCCAGGGGTCTACTTGCGAGTGAGCCCACTGCGCGCTGAAATTCATTGAGACGGGCCCCCACCGTGCCTGATTCTGCTTGTAAAGCCCCAGCGTCATACTGAGGGCTTGGCAGAGGCGGGAGAAGGTTTCTGTTCCTGGGAACTGGCTGATTTCTGCAGCCTTTTTCCTCTCCCTCTGTCACGGGGCAGAAATGAGGAACCTTTTGCCCGCTTGCCCACGAAAAGACTGCGCCTGATAATACGGCGTCTTCTCATGTTGAGAGGCGACCTGGGGTACAAACGTGGATTTCCCAGCTGTTGCCGTGGCCACCAGGTCTGAAAGACCGACCCCAAATAACTCCTCCCCTTAATAAGGCAATACTTCCAAATGCCGTTTGGAATCCGCATCACCTGACCACTGTCGTGTCCATAACCCTCTACTGGTAGAAATGGACAACGCACTTAGACTTGATGCCAGTCGGCAAATATTCCACTGTGCATCACGCATATATAAAAATGCATCTTTTAAATGCTCTATAGGCAATAATATACTGTCCCTATCTAGGGTATCAATATTTTCAGTCAGGGAATCCGACCACGCCAACCCAGCACTGCACATCCAGGCTGAGGCGATTGCTGGTCGCAGTATAACACCAGTATGTGTGTAAATACCTTTTAGGATGCCCTCCTGCTTTCTATCAGCAGGATCCTTAAGGGCGGCCATCTCAGGAGAGGGTAGAGCCCTTGTTCTTACAAGCGTGTGAGCGCTTTATCCACCCTAGGGGGTGTTTCCCAACGCACCCTAACCTCTGGCGGGAAAGGATATAATGCCAATAACATTTTAGAAATGATCAGTTGTTATCGGGGGAAAACCACGCATCATCACACACCTCATTTAATTTCTCAGATTCAGGAAAACTACAGGTAGTTTTTCCTCACCGAACATAATACCCCTTTTTGGTGGTACTCGTATTATCAGAAATGTGTAAAACATTTTTCATTGCCTCAATCATGTAACGTGTGGCCCTACTGGAAGTCACATTTGTCTCTTCACCGTCGACACTGGAGTCAGTATCCGTGTCGGCGTCTATATCTGCCATCTGAGGTAACGGGCGCTTTAGAGCCCCTGACGGCCTATGAGACGTCTGGACAGGCACAAGCTGAGTAGCCGGCTGTCTCATGTCAATCACTGTCTTTTATACAGAGCTGACACTGTTACGTAATTCCTTCCAACAGTTCATCCACTCAGGTGTCGACCCCCTAGGGGGTGACATCACTATTACAGGCAATCTGCTCCGTCTCCACATCATTTTTCTCCTCATACATGTCGACACAAACGTACCGACATACAGCACACACACAGGGAATGCTCTGATAGAGGACAGGACCCCACTAGCCCTTTGGGGAGACAGAGGGAGAGTTTGCCAGCACACACCAGAGCGCTATATATATACAGGGATAACCTTATATAAGTGTTTTTCCCCTTATAGCTGCTGTATCTTTAATACTGCGCGTAATTAGTGCCCCCCCTCTCTTTTTTAACCCTTTCTGTAGTGTAGTGATACTGCAGGGGAGAGCCAGGGAGCTTCCCTCCAACGGAGCTGTGAGGGAAAATGGCGCCAGTGTGCTGAGGAGATAGGCTCCGCCCCCTTATCGGCGGCCTTATCTCCCGTTTTTCTATGTATTCTGGCAGGGGTTAAATTCATCCATATAGCCCAGGAGCTATATGTGATGCATTTTTTTGCCATCCAAGGTGTTTTTATTGCGTCTCAGGGCGCCCCCCCCCCCAGCGCCCTGCACCCTCAGTGACCGGAGTGTGAAGTGTGCTGAGAGCAATGGCGCACAGCTGCAGTGCTGTGCGCTACCTTGTTGAAGACAGGACGTCTTCTGCCGCCGATTTTCCGGACCTCTTCTGTCTTCTGGCTCTGTAAGGGGGCCGGCGGCGCGGCTCTGGGACCCATCCATGGCTGGGCCTGTGATCATCCCTCTGGAGCTAATGTCCAGTAGCCTAAGAAGCCCAATCCACTCTGCACGCAGGTGAGTTCGCTTCTTCTCCCCTTAGTCCCTCGATGCAGTGAGCCTGTTGCCAGCAGGTCTCACTGAAAATAAAAAACCTAAAACTAAACTTTTCACTAAGCAGCTCAGGAGAGCCACCTAGTGTGCACCCTTCTCGTTCGGGCACAAAAATCTAACTGAGGCTTGGAGGAGGGTCATAGGGGGAGGAGCCAGTGCACACCAGGTAGTTCTAAAGCTTTACTTTTGTGCCCAGTCTCCTGCGGAGCCGCTATTCCCCATGGTCCTTACGGAGTCCCCAGCATCCACTTAGGACGTTAGAGAAAGGTACTTTGGGGGACATTTACTAAGCAGTAATAAAAGTGGAGAAGTGAGCCAGTAGAGAATTTTCCCATGGCAACCAATCAGCATTGACGTAGCATTTATAATTTTCATACTATAAACATATACAGAGCAGCTGATTGGTTGCCATGGGCAACTTCTCCACTGGCTCACTTCTCCACTTTTATCACTGCTTAGTACATGTCCCCCTTAGTGAGGATACGCAGCAGTAGCTCAGTAGCGCTGTGATGCTGCACTCTCTAGTACCACTGCCTAGCTCACGCAGAAGCTCAGAGAAAGTGGTATGGAGTTGCTTGTGAGCTACAGTGGCGTCCATGTAACTTAAGAGTAATTAGGGGAAGTAAGCTTTAATTTATTTTTAAAAATATAAGTTTAAGTTATGTATTCTGTATGCATACATGGGGGACAGGAGAAAGAAATCACCAGCTACACAGGCAGGGATACAAACAAATACCAATGGGAAATAGAGACACATATGGGCAGGGGAAGAGGCATACATAATTATAGACAGAGGTACACATGGGCAGGGGTAGAGGTACACATGGGTATAGATAGGCACATGTGGGTATGGGCAGAGACAAACACGGGTACGGGCAAGGTAAAACATGGGTACGGGCAGAGGTACACATGGGTAGGGACAGAGGTATACATGGGTATAGACAGGCACACATGGGTAGGGGCAAAGGTACATATCGGTATAGACAGGCACACATGGGCAAGGGCAGAGGTACACATTGGTATAGACTGGCACACACTGCAGACAGAGAGGGGGGGGGGGGGTGCTCTGTGCTCCACCCCCCTAGTATCCCCCCAGCACACTAGAAATTACCTGTAACCATATCTGAACCTATCTGGTAATAGAATTTCAGAGAAATTGGTTGCATGCATTTGCAAAGACATGTTTAGCAGCTAAACCCCTCCCCTTTTCTAGCACCTGATATATAATTATCTCCAGGAATGATTGAGCAGCTACCACTGTTTGTACACATGGGTAGGGGCAAAGGTACACATGGGTATAGACAGGAACACATAGGTAGAGGCAGAGGGATACATGGGCGGAGCAGAGGTACACATGGGTATAGACAGGCACACATGGGTGGGGGCAGAGACATACATGGGCAGGGGTAGAAGTATACATGGGTATAGACAAACACAAATGGGCAGTTGCTGGAGTACACATGGGCAGGGGCAGAGGCACACAGGGACGGATTGGGATCGAAAAACAGCGGGTAAATTTATGGAAGAAGCCCTAATAGGAGCGGGGGTCTGTTGAGGGGGTGGAGTCTGTCAAGTGGGCTGGATTATTGCTCAGAAGGCCTGAGCACACGAGACTACAAGCACGGATAGAAAGTGTGCGCCGCAGGTGCGCAGCAAAATTTTTGGGGCGTAGCTTTGTGGGGAAGGGGCGTGGCCACATAATAGTGCCAATTCACATTACATCATACAGTAGTGCCGCTTATACACATTGCACCAGGTAGAACCTCCTATACACACTGCGCCAGGTACAGCATGTTATACATATTGCGCCAGATAGAGCACGTTCTACACCTTGTGCCAGGTAGAGCACGGTGTACACTTTGCGCCAGGCAGAGCACATTATACACATTGCACCAGGTAAAGTAATTATACACTTTGCGCCAGGCAGAGCACATTATACACATTGCACCAGGTAAAGCACATTATACACTTTGCGCCAGGCAGAGCACATTATACACATTGCACCAGGTAAAGCGCATTATACACTTTGCGCCAGGCAGAGCACATTATACACATTGCACCAGGTAAAGCACTTTTTTACATATTGCACCAGGTAAAGCACGTTATACACTTTGCGCCAGGCAGAGCACATTATACACATTGCACCAGGTAAAGCACATTATACACACTGCACCAGGTAAAGCACATTATACACATTGCACCAGGTAGAGCCAGGGAGACAGAGCGGGGACATTACACAGGTTACGCAGCAATGGCCATCCCTAGTGAGTGAGGGGCACGTACCCAGGTGAGGTGTGAGAGGGGGGAGACAGGGTGGGGGAATTACACAGGTAATGCAGCATTGGCCATCTTTAGCGGGCAATTAGAGGCATGTACCCAGGTGGGCTGTGAGAGGGGGGAGACAGGGCGGGGGCATTACACAGGTAACGCAGCGATGGCCATCCCTAGCAGGCAGTGAGGTGAGGGGCATGTACCCAGGTGAGGTGATCACTGTTACCCCCGTCCTCCTCCCTTGTCACTGGGCATTAGCACAATCATAGTATTACTCCCCCTCCCCCCACATCAGCGCTTCCTGCCCCTGTACACACCTCAAACACAGGACAGCATCAGGATGGGACAGGCGCCATGTTGCTGGCTCACTATGGGCGCCACAATGTTGGCTTAGTCTGTGTGAGCAGCATCTGGCACTCTGTACCCCTGCTCAGCCCGCCAATGCTCCTGGGTATGACCCATTCCACCCAGGATAATCCTACGTAGTGCGCCCAAGTCAGCTGCCTCACCTGGCACCTTTCATGGGTGGAATATATAACCCATAGAAGTTATTACTCAAAATGTCTGCCCCAACCCTGCATTATTCTCATTATGCTCTTTAGGTTTAGTTGCTCTTAATTATTTCTGTATGTTTTTCAACTTTCAGGAATTTTAATGGCATTGTACAATGTACCATGTTTTGATGTATGTAGAGCAAATCTGAGTCCTGTGGGAGAAAAGTGCTATATAAATAAAAATATTAATTATTATTATTTATGGCACACAGGGCACTCTGGGAAAGTAGTACTGAACTATCACATAACTACTTTTCTCCCCAAACCTGCCGGCAGGGTTATAAGGAAGAGCAGGGCCGGTTCTGGCGCTCTGAGCGCCCCGGGCGGCAATAGGGGCGTGGCTTCATGCAGGGGGCGTGGTCATTTACGCCCCCTGTACATACTGAAATTATGTGCGGTGCGCGATGACGTCATCGCGCACCGCACTGCAAAGGTTCTCTCCACGAAGGGAACTACGCGGCAGCAGGCGGGCAGCGGGGGGCACACAGCAGCAGCGGATCTTGCCCTGGTGCGGCGCCCTCCGGATGGCGCCCTGCGCCCTCCTGAAGGCGGCGCCCCGGGCAAAAGTCCTGCTTGCCCGTGGCAAGATCCGCTACTGAGGAAGAGCCCAAGAGCTTCAGAATAGGGCGGTGCTAACCCAACTGCCCTAGTAAATTCAGCCCTGTACTAAACATGTTGGGGCTCTGTCACATTATAGGAGGAGGAGGAGAAAGAGAATTCCTCTGTTATAGTGTGACAAGCTCAGCCTATTGTAGCTTGGTGCTGGCTGCCGTATGTGGGGAGACAACGGGGGTCATTCCAAGTTGGTCGCTAGATAAAAATGTTTGCTGCGCAGCGATGATGCAAAAAAAATGGCACTTCTGCGCATGCGCATGCGCCGCATTGCGCTCGCGCGACATACTTTCACAACAGCCGATGTAGTTTTACACAAGGTCTAGCGAAGCATTTCTGTCACACTGCTGGCCGCAGAGTGATTGACAGGAAGAGGGCGTTCTGGGTGTCAACTGACCGTTTTCAGGGAGTGGTCGAAAAAACGCAGGCGTGCCAGGAAAAACGCAGGTGTGCCTGGGAGAATGCAGGCATGGCTGGCCGAACGCAGGGCGTGTTTGTGATGTCAAATCCGGAACTGAACAGTCTGAAGTGATCGCAAGCTAGGAGTAGTTCTGGAGCTACTCTGAAACTGCACAAATTATTTTTGTAGCCACTCTGCGATCCTTTCGTTCGCACTTCTGCGAAGCTAAGATACACTCCCAGAGGGTGGCGGCTTAGCGTTTGCACGGCTGCTAAAAACAGCTAGCGAGCGTTCAACTCGGAATGACCCCCAACATGCGATATAAGACCCAGCAAATGCCACAACCAGTCCAGGCTATAATTGCTGATGCATTTTTTTTTGGGGGGGGGGCATGCCAACTTTTTTATTATTATTATTATTACTTACTTCAACATAAACAAATAAAAAACAAACACCGTTCAACATCATCATCAAGTTGTTGATGAGGCATGGTGTACGTACAACTCAAAATAATATTTTGCTTTAATTGCACAAAGGTTATTATATGTCTGTGCTTTTATGTGAGCATTAGTGTGTTGGAAAGGCCGGCATCATGTTTTCTGGACTAAGTTTACACTTATATAGAAAAATGTATGGGCCCCATCATTGCTTCCTATAAATCCCATGATGCTTTGCTTCATCATTTCACCTACCACTGGTTTAAATAATGACGCCACGTTGCAACCGTGTCATTTTGTGAAACTCCGCCCACCGAGCGGAGTACTAAGGGAGGGAGGAGGGGGAACAGGATAGGAACCAGCAAGTGCTGCGGTGGGCGCACTGTGCGATAGCATTGCACGAAGTTTCCATCTCAAAGTGACACTACGTTTTGGAGACAACCTTAGCAAATGAGGGAGCCGAAAGGGGATTTCCAGTTTTGTGCAGTGGTGCTTGGGTTTGCTAGGAATATATGGGTAAGGACAGTTTACCTAACCTTTGGCACAGAGAGTGAGTACCAATGCAAGGAAGCAGCAACCTGGCCAGGAGCTAGTGGTCAATGTACCTTCTAAGGAGCAACTGTCATCCAGCAACTGCCTCTCCTCCCAACTGCTGATCTTACACTGCGTCATGAGCTGTCCAGCAGAACCATAACTCCAGGCCAGTACTACCCTGCTCCCTTCCCCATTACCGAAAACAGAAGAGTTTTCAGCAATAGTTTATTATAGTCACTGAATTCTGAAACATTTAGGGGGAGATATATCCAATTCTTGGAGAGAGATAAAGTAGAGAGGGATAAAGTACCAGCCAATTAGCTTGTCATTTTACAGGCTGTGCTAAATGACAGTCAGTAGCTGATTGGTTGGTGCTTTCTCTCTTTCCACTTTATCTCTCTCCAAGAATTGATAAATCTCCCCTTAGTAATTTGTGCCTAAGATTTCCATCTGGTCAAAGCATCTACGTATGCATTTGACCCCTCCACCTCCTTGCACTTAGAAACGTGCAACAGAGTATGGAGGGGTGATGCAAATGATTGAAAGAGTGGCAGAAGGCATTATGTATGCCTGGCCAGAAATTAGACCCTAAGGGTGGATTGTTTCACACTGGCAAAGCAGAGGTTCTGATTTTAGTGGGGAGGTTTACACATGTGTTCCATGGATTTAAATGGGAGGAGATTTGTGGGTGGGCTTTTTGATGGATAGTGAGTTTCTGAAATTCTGTCCTTCGTTTGGCATTCCAATCCCCTCCACCCCCCTTGGTTGTGTGCCGGCTTTCCGGTGGGTGGAGAGAACAATAGCAGTGCCTGTCTCTCCCTGTCAATAGATGTGTTAGGCTGATTTTTAACCTACTGGGGTCAGTGGCACCCACCCGTCCAGGTGGGCATTCCATGGGTGTCATTGGGAGGGGATACCATGAGCATTGTGAGATGGGTTGGGCAACTGGCCTCCCATCTTGGCCCAATGAGTACACCAGGCAGATGGCGGTACTGTTAGTGAGGTCATTCCAGGGCCGTAACTGGTGTGTGTGTGTGGGGGGGGGGGGGGGGGGGCATGTGCCCCGGGTGCAGGATTTGAGGGGGCGCCAAGGAGTTACAGAGGAGCAGGTTTTTTTTGTTTCGTTTTTTTACCGGCAATGCTGTGCTGCTCCAGTGAGACAGTAGACAGCTCCCCAGGCAATGTATCTGACTCACCTGTCTGCCCGCAGCTGGCTCCAACGCTGTGCGGGTGAGCTCCAGTACCTGGGATCTCTCCTATGTCGGCTACTGTCTTAAACTCTCTTCTTTGCCATGCAGTGCTGTGACTAGCGTGCGGTGCACCATACAAGCTACTATAGAAGCGCACTGTGCACCCAGTTAGCAGTATCAACCTACGCTTTGCCCCCCAGATGGGGGAATTTGGTGTAGCTTATAGGGGGGTGTAGTGCAGTGATATAGTGTACCATATAGGGTATGTAGTGTGGTCATGTATTGTAGTATATAGGGGCATGTAGTGCACCGATGTGGTGTAGCATATAAGGGGATGTAGTGTAGTGATGTAGTGTAGCATATAGGGTATGTAGTGGAGTGCATAGGGGCATGTAGTGTAGTGATGTAGTTCAGCGTGTAGGGGATGTAGTATAGTGATGTAGTGCAGTGGATAGGGGAATGTAGTGCACTGATGAAGTGTTATGATATAGTGCAGTGATGTAGTGCAATGTATGGGGACACACAGGGGGACATGTAGTTGAACACGCTGGCGGGGCATGTGACGCATAGAGCATTTGACACAGGGGAATATTGTCCAGTAGTATCCCCTTTTTTCAAAATCTTTGATAATCTGATTATTTTAGTCTGATAGGGTTTTTTTTTTGTGGGGGTGGGTGGGGTGGGGTAGGGGGGTTCCAAATTACTGCCTTGCCCCGGGTGACAAAAATCCTAGTTTCGGCCCTGGGTCATTCTTTCTTCCTGATAATCTCTAATTCTTTCAGTTTTAATTTAAGTTCAAATAAATTCATAAATAAAGCTGACCCCTTTTTCCCTCCACATATATTGGTGTCCCTTTTAAAGCATAAACAGCAAATGTAAGGATCTACAGTATTCTAATTAAAATCACCCAAAGGCGGGTGCATAGTTTATTATATTTGTTTTGCTCACTAGTATTCTTAGTAGATATATGAGGTTTGGTTTTGTTGAAAACTGAACACACCTAAAATTTGGGGTTTCAAGTCGAACCAAGTCCTGGAATGGCTCATTCCCTCAAGATCTCAGTTCTAAAAAATTAATCTTCCATGTTTGGATTGCATATAAGTCCCTCACTCATGATTTCAAGTTCCATTTCACTATGGAAATGACAGTAAATTAATGATATTGATGTTAATAATACCATAGGAACAAAACACATGATTTTAGCAGTTTTTATAAATTTTTAAAGAAATCCAGATCCAGATCTAAATACAAAAGAAGATTATATAGAACCAAAACCTAAACCAAAACAATGGGATCTTTGTACAGTTCTAATTCTTAGTGCGTAGAGCAGTGATTTTCACCCTTTTTAAACTCGCGGCACACAAAACAAGATTTCAAAATGCCAAGGCACACCATCAGTTTTTTTTTTTATGAAATATATAATAAAAAATATCAACATATATTAAATGCAATGGCCCCTGCAGTGATAAAACACATTTTTCACCCACAGCATTTAAACACACTGTCCCCACAGTAATTACACACATTGTGCCCCCACATTAATAAAACATATGCACTGGCCCCCACAGTAATGACACACACTGTCCCTCCACATTAATAAAACATGCACTGGCCCCCACAGTAATGGCACACATTGTCCCCCACAGTAATGACACACAGGGTAATTTAAGCCCTTTGATTAGATGTCCAATTGGCTTTAGCTGTAGCTTTTGTTATTTAGACCTAGTATATCTTAGCATTCAGTTATGGGGCAGTTGTCTGATGGGGCAGTTGTCTGAGTTAGGAAATATACGAAGTTTGGAAATTACAAAGTTAGGAAATTTTTAAAAGAAAAGTTAAACCAAGTTGAACAAAATGTTCCAAAACTGTTTTTCCTAATAGCACTTCATGGTATCCTCTATAAAATGGCATCATCCTTCACTATTCCTGTTATTCATCGTTCTGTACACATGGCAGCCTCATTAATCTACTCCCCTCTTATTAACACTCATGGGCTTTTAAACTATCTATGTACACTAACTGTAACATCCTCAACCTGTCACCATAAGAAACTATCACACACCTCCCACAGCTATACCTACCTCTCTCTTCTTCTGCTTCTACTAGCTGGTGACATATCCCCAAATCCAGGTCCCATCCACATACTATGCTCACATTCAGCTGATTCACAATGGAATGTCAATCCAACAAACCTTATCAATATCACATGTCTCCCATCTCCCTCCAAGTCACTAAAATGTGCTTTATGGAATGCACGATCTGTTTGCAACAAATTAACTTCTATTCATGACCTTTTCATAGCAAAAAAACTCAATATGCTAGCTATAATGGAAACATGGCTCACACAATCAGACACTGCCTCCCCTGCAGCACTGTCACATGGTGGCCTCCACTTCACACACACACCCAAGCCTGGTAACAGTAAAGGAGGTGGGGTTGGAATATTACTGTCCAAATCTTACGCTCACATTGTTTTACCACCTGTTCCCTCACTCACATTTACATCATTTGAAGTATACTCTATTAGGATTTTCTCCCCTTTCTCTCTGCGTGTTGCAGCTATCTATCGCCCACCTGGGCAACCTAGAAAGTTTCTGGAAGATTTTTCAGCTTGGCTTCCTCACATATTATCCTCTGACATCTCCACCATCATCATGGGCGATTTCAATATTTCTATTGACAGTCCACAATCTCCCCATGCCTCTAAACTACTCTCTCTAACCTCCTCTCTTGGACTCTCCCAATGGACTGACTCCCCTACTCACCAGGAGGGCCACTGCCTTGATCTTGTATTCACCAGACTATGCTCTGTTTCTGAACTCACTAACACTCCTTTCCCTCTCTCAGATCACAACCTTATCACCTGCATGCTCTCTTCCATTATTTCAAACTCAATGTCCCTGAAGTCTACCAAGCCGCCTCTAACCCGCAGAAATATTAATGCTATTAATTTTCAACAACTCTCTACCTCACTGCAACCACTGCTCTCACCAATTTCTACATTCACTTATCCTGAGACTGCTGTGTTACACCTTAACCAAACTCTAGAAACAGCACTTGATGAAGTGGCTCCAGCTACCCATCACACTCTACGTAGACTTAGATGTCAACCATGGCACTCTAAATACACTAGACACCTACAAAAATTCTCACGTAAAGTAGAACGCCAGTGGCGTAAATCTCGTAGTACAAGTGACTTTCTCACATATAAGACCGTGTACCACTCTTATCGTAATGCTCTGGACACTGCCAAACAAACATATTTCCAATCTCTCATCTCTGCTCAAGCCTCTAACTCCAAGTGACTTTTTAATACATTTAAATCACTTTTTGTCCCTCCATCCCTCACCCATCCCACCAGCCACTATCAGTGCACAAGATCTTGCTTCCTATTTCAAGGACAAGATTGAAAAGATCCAAAATGAAATGGTATGCTCTTCCACAGCCAGTGACCTGCTCAATTCCCTGCCTGAACCCTCTGATACCTTCTCTTTATTTGATCCTACAAATAAAGATGAAGTATCTGCACTCTTTTCATCTGCCTACTCTGCTACCTCTCCCCTTGATTCTTTACCCTCACAAATTAGTAAAGCTCTGTCTGCTGTGATCATCCCAACCTTAACTAAAATCTGTAATCTCTCTCTCTGTCTACTGGTATCTTTCCTTCTCTGTACAAGCATGCAGCGATTACTCCCATTCTGAAAAAAAACAAAACTCTGACCCTAACTCTCTCTCAAACTACTATCCCATCTCTCAGCTCCCATGCCCCTACAAGCTACTTGAGGGACTTGCCTACACTCACCTCACACACTTTCTTAACTCACACAGCCTACTGAACCCACTTCAGTCAGGATTTCGTGCCCAACACTCCACAGAGACAGCACTGACTAAGGTAGTGAATGATTTGGTCACTGCTAAATCTAAAAGGTCATTACTCACTACTTATTCTCCTTGATCTGTCTGCTGCTTTTGACACTGTTGACCACTCTCTTCTCATACAAACACTACAATTCCTAGGTATTCAGGACACAGCCCTTTCTTGGTTCTCATCCTACCTATCTAATCGCTTCTTCGGTGTTCGTTTCTCTGATTCCACCTCCTCTTCGCTACCTCTCTCAGTTGGAGTACCGCAAGGCTCAGTCCTAGGTCCTCTGCTTTTCTCTATCTATACCACACTCTTGGCAAACTAATCAACTCTTTCAGATTTCAGTACCATCTGTATGCGGATGATACTCAAATCTAACTATCCTCCCCAGATTTGTCACCTTCTGTATTGGGCCGTGTCACTGAATGCCTTTCTCCCATTTCATCTTGGATGGCATCTCGCCACCTCAAACTTAATATTTCCAAAACAGAATTAATTATTTCTCTGACGTCCTAGTGGATGCTGGGTACTCCGTAAGGACCATGGGTACTCCCAGCATCCACTACGGACTACGAGAAATAGAATTACCGGTGAGTAAATTCTTATTTTCTCTGACGTCCTAGTGGATGCTGGGTACTCCGTAAGGACCATGGGGTATAGACGGGCTCCACAGGAGACTGGGCACTCTTAAAAGAAAGATTAGGTACTATATCTGGTGTGCACTGGCTCCTCCCTCTATGCCCCTCCTCCAGACCTCAGTTAGTATCTGTGCCCGGCCAGAGCTGGATGCACCCTAGGGGCTCTCCTGAGCTTCCTAGAAAAGAAAGTATTTGTTAGGTTTTTTTATTTTCAGTGAGATCTGCTGGCAACAGACTCACTGCTATGTGGGACTGAGGGGAGAGAAGCCAACCTACCTGCTTGCAGCTAGCGTGGGCTTCTAAGGCTACTGGACACCATTAGCTCCAGAGGGATCGAACACAGGCCCAGTCCTCGGTCGTCCGGTCCCGGAGCCGCGCCGCCGTCCCCCTTGCAGAGCCAGAAGAACGAAGAGAAGTTGAAAAATCGGCGGCTGAAGACTCCGGTCTTCATTAAGGTAGCGCACAGCACTGCAGCTGTGCGCCATTGTTCCCTTAGCACACCACACACTCCGGTCACTGATGGGTGCAGGGCGCTGGGGGGGGGGGGGCGCCCTGGGCAGCAATTAGATTACCTTACTTGGCGAAAAGCACATAATACAGTCTGATAAACTGTATATGTGCATTAACCCCCGCCATTAAAGTACATAAAAGGACAGAAGCCCGCCGCTGAGGGCAGCCGGGCCTTCTTCCTCAGCACACCGGCGCCATTTTCTCTTCACAACTCAGCTGGAAGGAAGCTCCCCAGGCTCTCTCCTGCAGTATCCTGGTACACAAAGGGTAAAAAAAGAGAGGGGGGGCACATAAATTTAGGCGCAAAACTGTGTATATAAGCTGCTATAGGGGAAAAATCACTCAGTATAGTGTACATCCCTGTATTATATAGCGCTGTGGTGTGTGCTGGCATACTCTCTCTCTGTCTCTCCAAAGGGCCTGGTGGGGGAACTGTCTTCAAATAGAGCATCCCCTGTGTGTGTGTGGTGTGTCGGTACGCGTGTGTCGACATGTCTGAGGTAAAAGGCTCCTCTAAGGAGGTGATAGAGCGGATATGTGTGGGGGAGGGTGTCTCCGTCGACAACGCCGACACCTGTTTGGATATGTGTAAGTGCTGAGGTAAAATTATTGCACAAAATGTTAGGGAACAGAAAGGAAATATACCCTGGTCTGTCCCTATGTCACAGAGTGCTTCAGAGTCTCTCTATGTTCACTATCCAAAATAACAAAGTATCGACACGGAGTTTAACTCCACTGTCGACTACGATAATGCAAAGTTACAGCCAAGAGGGCTAAAAGATATTCAATATATGATTATTGGAATAAAAGATGATTTGCATATCACTGATGACTCATCTGTCCCTGACACGAGAGTACACATGTTAAGGGGAAGAATGCTGAGGTAAATTTCCCTCCTCTCATGAGGAAAAAGAGCGGGAATCTCCAGACAAGAGACGGCAGCTTCCCACAAGAGAATTCTCAGGCTGTATCCTTTCCCCACTAGGGCCAGGATGTGTTGAGAATCTTCCCCTTGGGTGTCCTGTTTGCACTAGCTATTCTCAGGGATCCTGCAGATAGTGTGCACATTCTAGTATACTACCCAGACCGGCGATTGTGACGGCATGGGTTTATAGCGCTGTGGCAGCGTGTACAGGTACCTTATCAGCAGAGATTGAGACCCTAGTATGCATATAAATATTTTAAGATGCTGTCTTAAGTGATAGATATATAATTATAAAGCATGCCCAAAGGGACAATGAGTATACTGGGTCCTAGAGACAAAAGCTATGTCGATTTCTGCTTGACGTGTCCTGTAGAATATACATTGGACAGATGATGCCGACTTAAGAGGCATATGGAAGGCTGAGGATTGTGTGGAGAAAGGTTCTCGGGCCTGGTCTCCACAGCTATAGCTGGTATTTCTGATATTTTGCCTTATATTCCTGCACAGCCTAGGAAAGCACGACATTATTAAATGCAGCTTTTCGAATAAATAAACAAGAAAGTCTGAGGTGCGTCCTTTCTTGTCAGAGCCGGGGGCAGAGGAAAGAAGCTGTACAACACAGCTAGTCCCCAGTAACAGAAGTCCTCCCCGGCCTCTACAAAAATCCACCGCATGTCGCTTAGAGATGAGCGGGTTCGGTTTCTCTGAATCCGAACCCGCCCGAACTTCATGTTTTTTTACACGGGTCCGAGCGACTCGGATCTTCCCGCCTTGCTCGGTTAACCCGAGCGCGCCCGAACGTCATCATCACGCTGTCGGATTCTCGCGAGGCTCGGATTCTATCGCGAGACTCGGATTCTATATAAGGAGCCGCGCGTCGCGGCCATTTTCACACGTGCATTGAGATTGATAGGGAGAGGACGTGGCTGGCGTCCTCTCCGTTTAGAAATTAAAATAGATGTGAGAGTGAGACACTTCATTTACTTACTGGAGCTTAGGAGGAGTTATACTAGTGACTGATGACCAGTGACCTGACCACCAGTGCAGTTTTATAATTTATTATTATTTAATAATCCGTTCTGTTCTTGTTCTCTGCCTGAAAAAAACGATACACAGTGACTCAGTCACACTCACATACCATATCTGTGCTCAGCCCAGTGTGCTGCATCATCTATGTATAATATCTGACTGTGCTCACACAGCTTAATTGTGGGGGAGACTGGGGAGCAGTTATAGGTTATAGCAGGAGCCAGGAGTACATATTAAACAGTGCACACTTTTGCTGCCAGAGTGCCACTGCCAGTGTGACTGACCACTGACCACTGTGACCAGTGACCTGACCACACTGACCACCAGTATAGTATATTGTGATTGAATGTCTGCCTGAAAAAGTACACTCGTCGTGTGACTTGTGTGGTGTTTTTTTATTCTATAAAAATTAAAAAACTCATTCTGCTGACAGACAGTGTCCACTCCAGCAGGTCCGTCATTATATAATATATACCTGTCCGGCTGCAGTAGTGATATATATATATATTTTTTATATCATTATTTATCATCCAGTCTACTAGCAGCAGACACAGTACGGTAGTTCACGGCTGTAGCTACCTCTGTGTCGGCACTCGGCAGTCCATCCATAATTGTATACCACCTACCCGTGGTTTTTTTTTCTTTCTTCTTTATACATACTACATCTCATTATCATCCAGTCTATATTAGCAGCAGATACAGTACAGTACGGTAGTCCACGGCTGTAGCTACCTCTGTGTCGGCACTCGGCAGTCCATCCATAATTGTATACCACCTACCCGTGGTTTTTTTTTTCTTTCTTCTTTATACATACTACATCTCATTATCAACCAGTCTATATTAGCAGCAGACACAGTACGGTAGTTCACGGCTGTAGCTACCTCTGTGTCGGCACTCGGCAGTCCATCCATAATTGTATACCACCTACCCGTGGTTTTTTTTTTCTTTCTTCTTTATACATACATACTACATCTCATTATCATCCAGTCTATATTAGCAGCAGACACAGTACAGTACGGTAGTCCACGGCTGTAGCTACCTCTGTGTCGGCACTCGGCAGTCCATCCATAATTGTATACCACCTACCCGTGGTTTTTTTTTTCTTTCTTCTTTATACATACTACATCTCATTATCATCCAGTCTATATTAGCAGCAGACACAGTACAGTACGGTAGTCCACGGCTGTAGCTACCTCTGTGTCGGCACTCGGCACTCGGCAGTCCATCCATAATTGTATACCACCTACCCGTGGTTTTTTTTTTCTTTATTCTTTATACATACTACATCTCATTATCAACCAGTCTATATTAGCAGCAGACACAGTACAGTATGGTAGTCCATGGCTGTAGCTACCTCTGTGTCGGCACTCGGCAGTCCATCCATAATTGTATACCACCTACCCGTGGTTTTTTTTTTCTTTCTTCTTTATACATACTACATCTCATTATCATCCAGTCTATATTAGCAGCAGACACAGTACAGTACGGTAGTCCACGGCTGTAGCTACCTCTGTGTCGGCACTCGGCAGTCCATCCATAATTGTATACCACCTACCCGTGGTTTTTTTTTTCTTTCTTCTTTATACATACTACATCTCATTATCAACCAGTCTATATTAGCAGCAGACACAGTACAGTATGGTAGTCCACGGCTGTAGCTACCTCTGTGTCGGCACTCGGCAGTCCATCCATAATTGTATACCACCTACCCGTGGTTTTTTCTTTCTTTCTTCTTTATACATACTACATCTCATTATCAACCAGTCTATATTAGCAGCAGACACAGTACAGTACGGTAGTCCACGGCTGTAGCTACCTCTGTGTCGGCACTCGGCACTCGGCAGTCCATCCATAATTGTATACCACCTACCCGTGGTTTTTTTTTTCTTTCTTCTTTATACATACTACATCTCATTATCAACCAGTCTATATTAGCAGCAGACACAGTACAGTACGGTAGTCCACGGCTGTAGCTACGTCTGTGTCGGCACTCGGCAGTCCATCCATAATTGTATACCACCTACCCGTGGTTTTTTTTTCTTTCTTCTTTATACATACTACATCTCATTATCATCCAGTCTATATTAGCAGCAGACACAGTACAGTACGGTAGTCCACGGCTGTAGCTACCTCTGTGTCGGCACTCGGCAGTCCATCCATAATTGTATACCACCTACCCGTGGTTTTTTTTTTCTTTATTCTTTATACATACTACATCTCATTATCAACCAGTCTATATTAGCAGCAGACACAGTACAGTACGGTAGTCCACGGCTGTAGCTACCTCTGTGTCGGCACTCGGCAGTCCATCCATAATTGTATACCACCTACCCGTGGTTTTTTTTCTTTCTTCTTTATACATACTACATCTCATTATCATCCAGTCTATATTAGCAGCAGACACAGTACAGTACGGTAGTCCACGGCTGTAGCTACCTCTGTGTCGGCACTCGGCAGTCCATCCATAATTGTATACCACCTACCCGTGGTTTTTTTTTTCTTTCTTCTTTATACATACTACATCTCATTATCATCCAGTCTATATTAGCAGCAGACACAGTACAGTACGGTAGTCCACGGCTGTAGCTACCTCTGTGTCGGCACTCGGCAGTCCATCCATAAGTATACTAGTATCCATCCATCTCCATTGTTTACCTGAGGTGCCTTTTAGTTGTGCCTATTAAAATATGGAGAACAAAAATGTTGAGGTTCCAAAATTAGGGAAAGATCAAGATCCACTTCCACCTCGTGCTGAAGCTGCTGCCACTAGTCATGGCCGAGACGATGAAATACCCGCAACGTCGTCTGCCAAGGCCGATGCCCAATGTCATAGTACAGAGCATGTCAAATCCAAAACACCAAATATCAGTAAAAAAAGGACTCCAAAACCTAAAATAAAATTGTCGGAGGAGAAGCGTAAACTTGCCAATATGCCATTTACCACACGGAGTGGCAAGGAACGGCTGAGGCCCTGGCCTATGTTCATGGCTAGTGGTTCAGCTTCACATGAGGATGGAAGCACTCAGCCTCTCGCTAGAAAACTGAAAAGACTCAAGCTGGCAAAAGCACCGCAAAGAACTGTGCGTTCTTCGAAATCCCAAATCCACAAGGAGAGTCCAATTGTGTCGGTTGCGATGCCTGACCTTCCCAACACTGGACGTGAAGAGCATGCGCCTTCCACCATTTGCACGCCCCCTGCAAGTGCTGGAAGGAGCACCCGCAGTCCAGTTCCTGATAGTCAGATTGAAGATGTCAGTGTTGAAGTACACCAGGATGAGGAGGATATGGGTGTTGCTGGCGCTGGGGAGGAAATTGACCAGGAGGATTCTGATGGTGAGGTGGTTTGTTTAAGTCAGGCACCCGGGGAGACACCTGTTGTCCGTGGGAGGAATATGGCCGTTGACATGCCTGGTGAAAATACCAAAAAAATCAGCTCTTCAGTGTGGAGGTATTTCAACAGAAAAGCGGACAACAGGTGTCAAGCCGTGTGTTGCCTTTGTCAAGCTGTAATAAGTAGGGGTAAGGACGTTAACCACCTTGGAACATCCTCCCTTATACGTCACCTGCAGCGCATTCATAATAAGTCAGTGACAAGTTCAAAAACTTTGGGCGACAGCGGAAGCAGTCCACTGACCAGTAAATCCCTTCCTCTTGTAACCAAGCTCACGCAAACCACCCCACCAACTCCCTCAGTGTCAATTTCCTCCTTCCCCAGGAATGCCAATAGTCCTGCAGGCCATGTCACTGGCAATTCTGATGAGTCCTCTCCTGCCTGGGATTCCTCCGATGCATCCTTGCGTGTAATGCCTACTGCTGCTGGCGCTGCTGTTGTTGCTGCTGGGAGTCGATGGTCATCCCAGAGGGGAAGTCGTAAGCCCACTTGTACTACTTCCAGTAAGCAATTGACTGTCCAACAGTCCTTTGCGAGGAAGATGAAATATCACAGCAGTCATCCTGCTGCAAAGCGGATAACTGAGGCCTTGACAACTATGTTGGTGTTAGACGTGCGTCCGGTATCCGCCGTTAGTTCACAGGGAACTAGACAATTTATTGAGGCAGTGTGCCCCCGTTACCAAATACCATCTAGGTTCCACTTCTCTAGGCAGGCGATACCGAGAATGTACACGGACGTCAGAAAAAGACTCACCAGTGTCCTAAAAAATGCAGTTGTACCCAATGTCCACTTAACCACGGACATGTGGACAAGTGGAGCAGGGCAGGGTCAGGACTATATGACTGTGACAGCCCACTGGGTAGATGTATGGACTCCCGCCGCAAGAACAGTAGCGGCTTGTCTCTGGGCCTGCCCTGTCATCCAAAAATTCTGGCATACCTTACACCACTATGGCACCTCAACGCTAGGCATCCCCTTTCAATGCACTGCTCCCTGGGCCCTCTTTGGTCATCTGTCGGACCAACCTGGAATTCCACGCACTGATAAAAAATTGATAGTGCTACTTTCAGCAGTGGGGAAAAAAGCTATATTGCAACAGTGGATCCATCCTACCTCTCCTACTCTCCCTATGGCTACTTCTAGGTTACTCTTCTTATTTAATATGGACTGGCTGGAGGCCTCTATCCACAAGGAAACCCTGACTCCTGCACTCTTTAAGTGCTGGGATAAATACATTTGTACCCTCCCTGCCCACACTAAACTAGCAATACATAAATGTTTCCAATCTAACTTTTGGTACTCTCTCCGACAACTTGATAGCCAACTTTCTCTAACTGACTGAGCCTCCTATCTTCCCCTCCCCCTCTTCTTCTTCATCCGTACTTCCCTCTCCACACACTTCTTCTTTTCTTTCCCCTTTCTTCTTATTTCTCCTGTTTCTTCCCTGGCGGATTGGTTGGACACTTCTATGGACGGATCGGTGGCCTGTGGCTCTTGGTAGGTGTTTTTGCCTATTTTTGTTCTAACGTTTTTGTGATGTTCTTTTTTACCTCCCCTTTTTTTTTTTTTTTTGTTATTTGAACTGCCGGAATTGAGTGTCAGTTTTTAGTCAGTCATATTCAGTCCCATTCTCAATATATTATAGCCTGACCGCCGCTCTTCTGGTGGTTTACAGTTTGTTCTTGTTGATTGTTTTGGAAAATTGGAAAATTTCCTCCACCTACTCATATATGCTGTGTACTTTTACCTTTCTTATTTGCCTACTTTGATGTAGATATGTTTGATATGTATGCAGTTTTTTCCTTACTTCTGTACCATGTTTTGGAGGTATTTAATAAACATATTTGGAAAAAAAAAAAAGAACAGTAGCGGCGGCACCAGTAGCAGCATCTCGCAAACGCCAACTCTTTCCTAGGCAGGCTACGCTTTGTATCACCGCTTTCCAGAATACGCACACAGCTGAAAACCTCTTACGGCAACTGAGGAAGATCATCGCGGAATGGCTTACCCCAATTGGACTCTCCTGTGGATTTGTGGCATCGGACAACGCCAGCAATATTGTGTGTGCATTAAATATGGGCAAATTCCAGCACGTCCCATGTTTTGCACATACCTTGAATTTGGTGGTGCAGAATTTTTTAAAAAACGACAGGGGCGTGCAAGAGATGCTGTCGGTGGCCAGAAGAATTGCGGGACACTTTCGGCGTACAGGCACCACGTACAGAAGACTGGAGCACCACCAAAAACTACTGAACCTGCCCTGCCATCATCTGAAGCAAGAAGTGGTAACGAGGTGGAATTCAACCCTCTATATGCTTCAGAGGTTGGAGGAGCAGCAAAAGGCCATTCAAGCCTATACAATTGAGCACGATATAGGAGGTGGAATGCACCTGTCTCAAGTGCAGTGGAGAATGATTTCAACGTTGTGCAAGGTTCTGATGCCCTTTGAACTTGCCACACGTGAAGTCAGTTCAGACACTGCCAGCCTGAGTCAGGTCATTCCCCTCATCAGGCTTTTGCAGAAGAAGCTGGAGACATTGAAGGAGGAGCTAACACGGAGCGATTCCGCTAGGCATGTGGGACTTGTGGATGGAGCCCTTAATTCGCTTAACAAGGATTCACGGGTGGTCAATCTGTTGAAATCAGAGCACTACATTTTGGCCACCGTGCTCGATCCTAGATTTAAAGCCTACCTTGGATCTCTCTTTCCGGCAGACACAAGTCTGCTGGGGTTGAAAGACCTGCTGGTGAGAAAATTGTCAAGTCAAGCGGAACGCGACCTGTCAACATCTCCTCCTTCACATTCTCCCGCAACTGGGGGTGCGAGGAAAAGGCTCAGAATTCCGAGCCCACCCGCTGGCGGTGATGCAGGGCAGTCTGGAGCGACTGCTGATGCTGACATCTGGTCCGGACTGAAGGACCTGACAACGATTACGGACATGTCGTCTACTGTCACTGCATATGATTCTCTCACCATTGAAAGAATGGTGGAGGATTATATGAGTGACCGCATCCAAGTAGGCACGTCACACAGTCCGTACTTATACTGGCAGGAAAAAGAGGCAATTTGGAGGCCCTTGCACAAACTGGCTTTATCCTACCTAAGTTGCCCTCCCACAAGTGTGTACTCCGAAAGAGTGTTTAGTGCCGCCGCTCACCTTGTCAGCAATCGGCGTACGAGGTTACATCCAGAAAATGTGGAGAAGATGATGTTCATTAAAATGAATTATAATCAATTCCTCCGTGGAGACATTGACCAGCAGCAATTGCCTCCACAAAGTACACAGGGAGCTGAGATGGTGGATTCCAGTGGGGACGAATTGATAATCTGTGAGGAGGGGGATGTACACGGTGATATATCGGAGGATGATGATGAGGTGGACATCTTGCCTCTGTAGAGCCAGTTTGTGCAAGGAGAGATTAATTGCTTCTTTTTTGGTGGGGGTCCAAACCAACCCGTCATTTCAGTCACAGTCGTGTGGCAGACCCTGTCACTGAAATGATGGGTTGGTTAAAGTGTGCATGTCCTGTTTATACAACATAAGGGTGGGTGGGAGGGCCCAAGGACAATTCCATCTTGCACCTCCTTTTTTCTTTAATTTTTCTTTGCGTCATGTGCTGTTTGGGGAGGGTTTTTTGGAAGGGACATCCTGCGTGACACTGTAGTGCCACTCCTAGATGGGCCCGGTGTTTGTGTCGGCCACTAGGGTCGCTTATCTTACTCACACAGCTACCTCATTGCGCCTCTTTTTTTCTTTGCGTCATGTGCTGTTTGGGGAGGGTTTTTTGGAAGGGACATCCTGCGTGACACTGCAGTGACACTCCTAGATGGGCCCGGTGTTTGTGTCGGCCACTAGGGTCGCTTATCTTACTCACACAGCTACCTCATTGCGCCTCTTTTTTTCTTTGCGTCATGTGCTGTTTGGGGAGGGTTTTTTGGAAGGGCCATCCTGCGTGACACTGCAGTGACACTCCTAGATGGGCCCGGTGTTTGTGTCGGCCACTAGGGTCGCTTATCTTACTCACACAGCTACCTCATTGCGCCTCTTTTTTTCTTTGCGTCATGTGCTGTTTGGGGAGGGTTTTTTGGAAGGGACATCCTGCGTGACACTGCAGTGACACTCCTAGATGGGCCCGGTGTTTGTGTCGGCCACTAGGGTCGCTTATCTTACTCACACAGCTACCTCATTGCGCCTCTTTTTTTCTTTGCGTCATGTGCTGTTTGGGGAGGGTTTTTTGGAAGGGACATCCTGCGTGACACTGCAGTGACACTCCTAGATGGGCCCGGTGTTTGTGTCGGCCACTAGGGTCGCTTATCTTACTCACACAGCTACCTCATTGCGCCTCTTTTTTTCTTTGCGTCATGTGCTGTTTGGGGAGGGTTTTTTGGAAGGGACATCCTGCGTGACACTGCAGTGACACTCCTAGATGGGCCCGGTGTTTGTGTCGGCCACTAGGGTCGCTTATCTTACTCACACAGCTACCTCATTGCGCCTCTTTTTTTCTTTGCGTCATGTGCTGTTTGGGGAGGGTTTTTTGGAAGGGACATCCTGCGTGACACTGCAGTGACACTCCTAGATGGGCCCGGTGTTTGTGTCGGCCACTAGGGTCGCTTAGCTTAGTCATCCAGCGACCTAGGTGCAAATTTTAGGACTAAAAATAATATTGTGAGGTGTGAGGTATTCAGAATAGACTGAAAATGAGTGTAAATTATGGTTTTTGAGGTTAATAATACTTTGGGATCAAAATGACCCCCAAATTCTATGATTTAAGCTGTTTTTTAGTGTTTTTTGAAAAAAACACCCGAATCCAAAACACACCCGAATCCGACAAAAAAAATTCGGTGAGGTTTTGCCAAAACGCGGTCGAACCCAAAACACGGCCGCGGAACCGAACCCAAAACCAAAACACAAAACCCGAAAAATTTCCGGCGCTCATCTCTAATGTCGCTTGGGCTCCACAGGCGGAGCTAGGCCCGGTGGGGACACGCCTTCGTAAGTTCAGCCACAAGTGGGTTCACTCCCTGTTAGATCCCTGGGCAATAGAAATTGTATCGCAGGGATACAGGCTGGACTGTGAGAAGATGCCCCCTCACCGAGGACCCGGCAGGCTTCCCCCCAAGAGAGGGAGCCAGTGTTAACTGCAATTCGTAAATTGTATCTTCAACAGGTGGTGGTCAAGGGTCCCCTCCTTCAACAAGAGGGTGTTATTATTCGACCATGTTATAATCCCGAAACCAGACGGTTCGGTTAGACCCATATTGTATTAAAATCCCTGAACATATACCTGAAAAGGTTCAGGTTCAAGATGGAATCGCGGTCATTGCAAGCCTGAAATGAATCGGGACATAAGGGATGCATACCTTCGTGTCCCCATTTATCCACCTCATCAGGCGTACCTCAGAATTGCGGTACGGGATTGTCATTACCAATTTCACCAAGGTAATGGCGGATATGATGGTGCTCCTGCGGAAGCAAGGTGTCACTATTATCACATACTTGGATGATCTCCTCATAAAAGCGAGATCAAGAGAGCAGTTGCTGGACAGCGTATCACCTTCTCTGGAAGTGAAACGGCAACACGACTGGATTCTATATATTCCGAGGTCGCAGTTGGTTCCTACAGCTCATCTGCCTCGCCTAGGCATGATCCTAGACACAGACCAGAAGAGGGTTTATCTCCCGATAGAGAGAGCTCAGGAGCTCATGACACTGGTCAGGAATCCATTGAAAACCAAAACAGGTGTCAGTGCATCACTGCACTCGAGTCCTGGGAAGGATGATGGCATCATACGAGGCCATCCCCTTCGGCTGGTTCCATGCAAGGACAATGGAACTTACTGGACAAGTGGTCCGGATCACATCTTCAGATGCATCGGTTAATCACCCTATCCCCCTGTGGTGGCTGCGGAGTGCTCACCTTCTTGAGGGCCGCAGATTCGGCATTCAGGACTGGGTCCTGGTGACCACGGATGCAAGCCTCCGAGGGTGGGGGGCAGTTACACAGGGAAGAAAATTCCAAGGTTTGTGGTCAAGCTAACAGACTTGCCTTCACATCAATATCCTGGAACTAAGGGCCATATACAACGCCCTAAGTCAAGCGGAGTTCCTGCTTCGCGACCAACCGGTTCTGATCCAGTCAGACCGCAGGGGCTCATGTAAACCGCCAGGGCGGCACAAGGAGCAGGGTGGCGAGGGTAGAAGCCACCAGAATTCTTCGCTGGGCGGAGAATCAAGTTAGCGCACTGTCAGCAGTGTTCATTCCGGGAGTGGACACGACCTCCACCCGGGAAAGTGGTGACTTCATCAGGAAGTCTTCACGCAGTTTTGCAAATTGATGGAAACTGCCTCAGGTGGACTATATGGCGTCCCACCTCAATAAAAAGATAAAAAAGGTTTTACGCTGGGTCAAGGGACTCTCAGGTGATAGCTGTGGTCGCACTAGTAACACCAGGGGTGTTCCAGTCGGTCTATATATTCCCTCCTCTTCCTCTCAGACCCAAGGGCTGAGAATTGTAATAAACGGAGGAGTGTGAACAATATTCTTTGCTCCGGATTGGCCAAGAAGGACTCGGTACCCGGAACTGCAAGAAATGCTCTCAGAGGACCCATGGCCACTGCCTCTCAGTCAGGACATGTTGCAACAGGGACCCTGTCTGATCCAAGACTTACCGCGGCTGCGTTGGACGGCATGGCGGTTGAACGCCGGATCCTAGCGGAAAAGGGCATTCCGGGTGCAGTTATTCCTACGCTGATAAAGGCTAGGAAAGACGTGACAGCAAGACTTTTTCACTGTATATGGCGAAAATAGGTTGCTTGGTGTGTGGCCGGGAAGGCCCTACAGAGGAATTCCAGGGGGGTCGATTCCTGCACTTCCTACAGTCAGGAGTGACTATGGGCCTAAAATTAGGATCCATAAAGGCCAAGATTTCGGCCCTATCCCTTTTTCTCTCAAAAAGAACTGGCTTCACTGCCTGAAGTTCGGACGTTGTTACAGGGGTGCTGCATATTCAGCCCCTTTTGTGCCTCCAGTGGCACCTTGGGATCTTAACGTGTGTTGGATTCCTAAAATCCCACTGGTTTGAGCCACTTAAGACCGTGGAGCTAAAATATCTCACGTGGAAAGTGGTCATGCTTTTGGCCTTAGCTTGGACTAGGCGTGTGTCAGAATTGGCGGCTTTGTCATGTAAAAGCCCATATCTGATCTTCCATATGGAAAGGGCAGAATGGAGGACTCGTCCCCAATTTCTCCCTAAGGTGGTATCATCGTTTCATTTGAACCAACCTATTGTGGTGCCTGCGGCTACTAGGGACTTGGAGGATTCCAAGTTGCTGGACGTAGTCCGGTCCCTGAAACTTTATGTTTCCAGGACGGCTAGAGTCAGAAAAACTGACTCGCTATTTATCCTGCATGCACCCAACAAGCTGGGTGCTCCTGCTTCAAAGCAGACTATTGCTCGCTGGATCTGTAGCACGATTCAGCTTGCACATTCTGCGGCTGGACTGCCGCATCCTAAATTAGTAAAAGCCCATTCCACGAGGAAGGTGGGCTCTTCTTGGGCGGCTGCCCGAGGGGTCTCGGCTTTACAACTTGCCGAGCTGCTACTTGGTCGGGTTCAAACACTTTTGCAAAATTCTACAAGTTTGATACCCTGGCTGAGGAGGACTTTGAGTTTGCTCATTCGGTGCTGCAGAGTCATCCGCACTCTCCCGCCCGTTTGGGAGCTTTGGTATAATCCCCATGGTCCTTACGGAGTACCCAGCATCCACTAGGACGTCAGAGAAAAGAAGAATTTACTCACCGGTAATTCTATTTCTCGTAGTCCGTAGTGGATGCTGGGAGCCCGTCCCAAGTGCGGACTCTCTGCAATACATGTATATAGTTATTGCTTAACTAAAGGGTTATTGTATGAGCCATCTGTTGAGAGAGGCTCAGTTATTGTTCATACTGTTAACTGGGTATAGTTATCACGAGTTGTACGGTGTGATTGGTGTGGCTGGTATGAGTCTTACCCTGGATTCCAAATCCTTTCCTAGTAATGTCAGCTCTTCCGGGCACAGTTTCCCTAACTGAGGTCTGGAGGAGGGGCATAGAGGGAGGAGCCAGTGCACACCAGATATAGTACCTAATCTTTCTTTTAAGAGTGCCCAGTCTCCTGCGGAGCCCGTCTATACCCCATGGTCCTTACGGAGTACCCAGCATCCACTAGGACGTCAGAGAAAATAAGAATTTACTCACCGGTAATTCTATTTCTCGTAGTCCGTAGTGGATGCTGGGAGTACCCATGGTCCTTACGGAGTACCCAGCATCCACTACGGACTACGAGAAATAGAATTACCGGTGAGTAAATTCTTATTATTTCCACCAGCCAATAGAAGTTACCAACCTGATATCTCTATCACTGTTGAGAACTCAGCAATCATCCCTACCCCACAAGCTCGCTGCCTAGGTGTCATTCTTGACTCTGAACTGTCCTTTGTTCCCCACATTCAATCCGTCTCAAGATCATGTTACATACATCTAAGAAACATATCCAGAATACGACCTTATCTTACACAAGACACAGCTAAAACTCTAATCCATGCTCTCATTATCTCCCGCATTGATTATTGTAATAGTCTCCTGACCGGTCTTCCCAAACATAGGCTCTCACCACTACAATCCATTTTGAATGCAGCTGCGAGGCTAATCTTCCTCGCTAGACGTTCATCGTCTGCAGATCCGCTCTGTCAGTCCCTCCATTGGTTACCGGTATTCTATCGTATTAATTATAAAATACTTTAACTGACATACAAGACTATTAACCAAACTGCACCAACATACATCTCTTCACTCATCTCAAAATATCTTACTACCCGACCTCTCCGCTCTGCACAAGATCTGCGTCTCTCATCCACACGCATCACTTGTTCACACTCAAAATTACAGGACTTTATCCGGGCTTCACCCACTCTGTGGAATGCCCCCCCATGCACAATAAGACTCGCCTCTAGTCTCCAAACTTTTAAACGTTCCCTGAAAACTCACTTCTTCAGACAAGCCTATCAAATTCCAGACCCACCCACATAGCCTTCAATGCTTCCCTATCCAATTACATCCTCTGTACAGTACATATAACATCACATATCTTGTCTTTCTTTACTCTCACACCCTCCTGACCCTTGGCCAACATTGCTGAGTGACCATATCATACAACCCATTAAGAAGAACCTAGTAATCTGGTGGACCATTATGCAATAGGTAGCATCTATTCTTGTGTATCAATGCCTATTTCCCTATAGATTGTAAGCTTGCAAGCAGGGCCTTCCTACCTCTGTCTGTCTGATTTTACCCAGTTTTATTCTATTACTGTTCTAATTGTAAAGCACAAAGGAAAATGCTGCACTATATAAGAAACTGTTAATAAATAAATAAATTGTCCCTCCACATTAATAAAACATGCACTGGCCCCCACAGTAATGACACACATTGTCCCTCCACATTAATAAAACATGCACTGGCCCCCACAGTAATGTCAAATATTGGCCCCCACAGTAATGGCACACATTGTCCCTCCACATTCATAAAACTTGCATTGGCCCCCACAGTAATGGCACACATTGGCCCCCACAGTAATGACACACATTGTCCCTCCACATTAATAAAACTTGCACTGGCCCCCACAATAATGGCACACATTGGCCCCCACAGTAATGGCACACATTGGCCCCCACAGTAATGGCACACATTGGCCCCCACAGTAATGGCACACATTGGCCCTCCACATTAATAAAACATGCACTGGCCCCCACAGTAATGGCACACATTGGCCCCCAAGGTAATGGCACACACTGGCTCCCACAGTAATGGCACACATTGGCCCCCACAGTAATGGCACACATTGGCACCCACAGTAATGACACACATTGTCCCTCCACATTCATAAAACTTGCACTGGCACCCACAGTAATGGCACACATTGGCACCCACAGTAATGACACACATTGTCCCTCCACATTAATAAAACATGCACTGGCCCCCGCAGTAATGGCACACATTGGCCCCCACAGTAATGGCACACATTGTCCCTCCACATTAATAAAACATGCACTGGCCCCCACAGTAATGTCAAACATTGGCCCCCGCAGTAATGGCACACATTGGCCCCCACAGTAATGGCACACATTGTCCCTCCACATTAATAAAACTTGCACTGGCCCCCACAGTAATGGCACACATTGGCCCCCACAGTAATGGCACACATTGTCCCTCCACATTAATAAAACATGCACTGGTCCCCACAGTAATGTCAAACATTGGCCCCCACAGTAGTGGCACACACTGGCCCCCACAGTAATGGCACACATTGTCCCTCCACATTAATAAAACTTGCACTGGCCCCCACAGTAATGGCACACATTGGCCCCCACAGTAATGGCACACATTGGCCCCCACAGTAATGACACACATTGTCCCTCCACATTAATAAAACATGCACTGGCCCCTGCAGTAATGGCACACATTGGCCCCCACAGTAATGGCACACATTGTCCCTCCACATTAATAAAACATGCACTGGCCCCCACAGTAATGTTAAACATTGGCCCCCACAGTAATGGCACACATTGTCCCTCCACATTAATAAAACTTGCACTGGCCCCCACAGCAATGGCACACATTGTCCCTCCACATTAATAAAACATGCACTGGCCCCCACAGTAATGTCAAACATTGGTCACCACAGTAATGGCATACACTGGCCCCCACAGCAATGGCACACATTGGCCCCCACAGTAATGGCACACATTCGTCCCCACAGTAATGGCACACACTGGCCCCCACAGCAATGGCACACACTGGCCCCCACAGTAATGGCACACATTGGCCCCCACAGTAATGGCACACATTAGCCCCCACAATCAGTAATGGCACACATTAGCCCCCACAGTAATGGCACACATTGGCCCCCACAGTAATGGCACACATTGGCCCCCACAGTAATGGTACACATTGGCCCCCACAGCAATTACAAATATTGTCCCCTAATGTAATAAAATAAATACAAATACACTGACCCCAACAGCAGCTTTGAAAGAAACTTTCCCAACGCCAGCAGCGCGAGTGTCCAGGCAGAGCCTGTCTATGCAATGGAGCAGGGAAGACCGGGGAGCAGCATGGATCAGCAGCGAGGAGCAGGAAGCAACACAGGGCAGACGGAGGGGAAGGAGTGTCCAGGCAGAGCCTGTCTATGCAATGGAGCAGGGAAGACAGGGAGCAGCATGGAGCAGCAGCGAGGAGCAGGAAGCAACACAGGGCAGACGGAGGGGAAGGAGTGTCCAGGCAGAGCCTGTCTCTGCCATGGAGCAGGGAAGACCGGGGAGCAGCGTGGAGCAGCAGCGAGGAGCAGGAAGCAACACAGGGCAGACGGAGGGGAAGGAGTGTCCAGGCAGAGCCTGTCTATGCAATGGAGCAGGGAAGACCGGGGAGCAGCAGCGAGGAGCAGGAAGCAACACAGGGCAGACGGAGGGGAACGAGTGTCCAGGCAGAGCCTGTCTCTGCCATGGAGCAGGGAAGACCGGGGAGCAGCAGCGAGGAGCAGGAAGCAACACAGGGCAGATGGAGGGAAAGGAGTGTCCAGGCAGAGCCTGTGTCTGCCATGGAGCAGGGAAGACCGGGGAGCAGCAGCGAGGAGCAGGAAGCAACACAGGGCAGACGGAGGGGGAAGGAGTATCCAGGCAGAGCCTGTCTCTGCCATGGAGCAGGGAAGACCGGGGAGCAGCATGGAGCAGCAGCGAGGAGCAGGAAGCAACACAGGGCAGACGGAGGGGAAGGAGTGTCCAGGCAGAGCCTGTCTCTGCCATGGAGCAGGGAAGACCGGGGAGCAGCATAGAGCAGCAGCGAGGAGCAGGAAGCATCACAGGGCAGACGGAGGGGAAGGAGTGTCCAGGCAGAGGATGTCTCTGTTATGGAGCAGGGAAGACCAGGGAGCAGCAGTGAGGAGCAGGAAGCAACACATGGCAGACGGAGGGGAAGGAGTGTCCAGGCAGAGCCTGTCTATGCAATGGAGCAGGGAAGACCGGGGAGCAGCATGGAGCAGCAGCGAGGAGCAGGAAGCAACACAGGGCAGACGGAGGGGAAGGAGTGTCCAGGCAAAGCCTGTCTCTGCCATGGAGCAGGGAAGACCAGGGAGCAGCAGTGAGGAGCAGGAAGCAACACAGGGCAGACGGAGGGGAAGGAGTGTCCAGGCAGAGACTGTCTCTGCCATGGAGCAGGGAAGACCGGGGAGCAGCGTGGAGCAGCAGTGAGGAGCAGGAAGCAACACAGGGCAGACGGATGGGAAGGAGACGTGGTGTGCGTGACCTATGAAGTCATGCTGTGTATCCACAGGTCACGATCCGGGCTGCGTCTGGGCAACCCAGAAGATCCCAGCGCTGCCCGAGCATGAAATTATAAAGTAAGGTGATGATGGGCATCTCTGGCGGCACATTTGAGAACCGCAGTGTTCGCAAATACGCGCTATAGCGCGTATTTTACCCGTTAATTGACAGCGGTGACTCAAAAAAACAAAAACGCAGGGTCCCACAGGACGCGCTCTGACCAATCAGCAGCGCTGTCCTGTGCTGTCCGTCACTTTAACTTTCCAATGGCAGAGAAAGGGGAGGAGACCATGGAGAGCGTGATCTCCCGCCTTCCCCTCTCTGCTCTGTACGGGACCCGGCCGGAACATCCAGCCCGCTGTGTGGCTGGGGGCCGTCATCTCCGGCCGGGCATGAAGCTCTGCCACATCGGTCAGCGGAGGAAGCCGTTCGAGGGATCAAGACCGGGGAAGATGCAGCGGCAGGTGGCTGGGGGCACTGGCGCACGTAGGGGAAATGTTGTGTGCTCTGAGTACCTACCCCCCGCAAGTCCGATCCATGCTGCTGCTGCACCGATAGTTTATTTCTTCAGATGCAGCCGCAGTGAGGCACTCGGGGCTTTAGAATCAGGGTTCGCGGCAGGGGGGTAGCCATGGAGTTTTAGGAAAGCTGCTGCAGAGCAAACTGTAGCTTTTTACAGCGCAGCAGCTGACTGACTGCACTCCTCTCCTCAGCTCCGGACACAGGGTGAGAGTGCGGCACCAGTGAGTGAAGTGGGTGGTGGCTGGTCTTGCTGTAGGGGTGACTGGGGGTCTGTGGTGGTGGCTGCAACTTGTAAGTGCTCTACCTGGCGCAATGTGTATAACGTGCTATACCCGGCGCAGTGTGTATAACGTGCTGTACCCGGCGCAGTGTGTATAACGTGCTGTACCCGGCGCAGTGTGTATAACGTGCTGTACCTGGCGCAATGTGTATAAAGTGCTGTACCCGGCGCAATGTGTATAAAGTGCTGTACCCGGCGCAGTGTGTATAACGTGCTGTACCCGGCGCAATGTGTATAACGTGCTGTACCCGGCGCAATGTGTATAACGTGCTGTACCCAGCGCAATGTGTATAACGTGCTTTACCCGGCGCAATGTGTATAACGTGTTCTACCTGGTGCAATGTGTATAACGTGCTCTGCCTGGTGCAAAGTGTATGACGTGCTGTACCTGGTGCAAAGTGTATGACGTGCTGTTCCTGGTGCAAAGTGTATGACGTGCTGTACCTGGAGCAAAGTGTATGACGTGCTGTACCTGGAGCAAAGTGTATGACGTGCTCTACCTGGCGCAGTGTGCATAGGAGGTTCTACCTGGTGCAATGTGTATAAGCGGCACTACTGTGTGGTGTAATGTGAATTGACACTATTATGTGGTCACGCCCATTCCCTATGAAGCCACGCCCTAAAATGTTGCAGCGCGCCTACGGCGCGCACTACCTATGCTTTAAGGTCTGAGTGGTGGAACACCAATTCACTTTCTGCCTAAGGGCACCAAAATGTCTAGTTACAGCTCTGGTGCAGGGTGTCCTGCATGCTACACAGCCCAGCAGCACTGTCACCCCCATCCCCCCATCTTGCAACACTTTTGTAGTGTCCAAACAAGATTAAAATAATAAGAACCTTCATTCCGATGGGACCCAGAAAAAGACTGGTAGGACCCCAATTTTTAAAAGTGAAGGGTCCCTGGGACCCACTTTTTTTTTGGCTCAGCGCGATCACTGGAACCGCCCGCGTCACACTAGTGTGCTGCGGCACAGCGGTTGAAAAATGCTGGCGTATGGTATGCAATAGTAACATAGTAAAACAGAAGCTGTTTCCCGGTTTGCACATTATTTATTATTTATTAGCAAGTATTTATATAGCGCACACATATTCCGCAGCGCTTTCCAGAGGATATTTGACCATTCACATCAGTCCCTGCCCCAGTGAAGCATACAATCTAGGGGGGTTATTCAGCATCAACAGCAGTTTTGCTGAAATCGCGAAACTGCTATTGTTTAAAATCGCAAGCTGGGAGCCGACTGGCACAGGGCAAGTCCGCCCAGTATGTGTAGCGCCACCCTGCATTGCGACTGCATTTCAAATTCTATTGCATCGCAGAAATCGGGAAATAGAGGTAGCCTCCCTGCATACGCAGCCAGGCTGCATGTGCAGGTGCCCTGACGCTATGTTTCCCAACACAGGAAAGACAGGCGATATATCATCCATCCGCCCAGAAAATGGCCATGCAACGCCTGTGTTTCCCACACCACTCCCCACCAACACCACGCCAATTTATCCACCCCTGGACCCCCGCCACCTGTCAATCACAATGCGATCACATCATGCCAGGATCGCATTGTCAAACCCTGCGTACGCGCAATGCAAATGCGCAATGGACAGTTGATAATCGTCTGTTTGCGATTCACACAAAAACACAAACACATTCATGCTAGGGTAAATTCTGTTGGAAGCCAATTAACCTACCAGAATATTTTTGGATTAGCCAGATAATATGTATATAAAATCCACCCAAAAGAAGTGGTAGTAAAACTTTTGCCCTTTACAACAGCAATAAGTCAGGAAATGATCACCATATAAAAGGTCTTTCGTTGTGTAATGGGGTAATAATAACTGGAACTCTCAGATGGATTAGGGAACTGGTCAGACTTGGATCTGGATACCAAGTCCGCCTCAGGATACTGCCCGCCGTAACCCGCAAGTCACTCAGAGTCCAAAAGTGAGCCACGTTTAATGCGTTTCTGACCTTCTTGCTCCTTCATTAGAAGCGTACTTGGATCTCTTTCTGATCCCTCTTAAATACCCTATCAAACACGCAACAGCTGATGGCCACCACCCCTAATCTGTGTTTTCCGTTCTCTGCGCATGTGCAGAAATAGCAAAAACCGGAACTAGTATGGCTGCATGCGTTCCATTGATGCGTTCCACCGTCCCCAGAATTCATCAAGTAGCAAGTCCTCATAATAAATAAATAAATCCATAATACATATGATTAATCATTTAAAATCATGATAATCAGAGTTACAAAAAATAAAAACCAGAAAACTAGAATAATAAAACAAACAGAAAGTGCTAAAAAAAAAATAATACTACAGCATTAAAAACATTACATTAAAGAGGATATATACAGTAACACTTGAGTTCAAACTGATGAATTTCAACATGATAGTGTAACTGCCTCTGGTCAGGGCCATTTTCTGGTGAGTTTCTGCCACAAATTACTGAAACGTGGTTGATTTTCATACTAAAGGCCAAGTAAGGGTCATGGCGAGATTCTGTCAACTTTGACCTAAAAGTCATCTGAAGCTGAATTTGGGGCTAAAGGGCCCCATACACTACCGCGACATGTCCGTCTGACATGTTGCGGGAGTTCACCCCCCGGCAGCCTCAATCTGGAGGATCCGATCCGATGCTCACGGGAACGCGCATCGGATCGGAAACGTCTCCAAAATGCCCAATTTCATCTGATATATCGGGCCGAATGCCTGAAATTGGATTAAATCGGGCATTATTGTCCTAGTGTATGGGGCCCTTTAGTATGAAAGTCGTCAGCAAGTTTCAGTGATTCTTGGGTGGCAAGAAGGACAAACTCACCAGAAAATCGCTGAAAATTTGCAGCAAATTCACCAAAAACACACTGAAAAATGGCTATGGACAGAGAAATTGCACAAACTAACTATATACATTTGAGCTGTCTGTCCAAACAGAACATAATAGTCACATTAAACGTATTACTTTGCCACAAAGTACTAATCAATTAAGGTGACCCAAAATTATTTCAACTAATGATTCGCCATAATTATTTAAAGGTTTTATTATTGTGGCCAATAATGTCAAATAATAACATTTAAAATTGTGCATTAAAAAATATTTTGTGTTCATTGGAGCCATATTAATGAATTAATGAATGATAGACTACAAACTTGTGGCACTACAACATAAAATATTACTGTCTTCATAATTTAAAATGTTCCTGTTGTTAAATGTTCTTGCCCAATACTATATTAAATAATTATGACCCATCAAGAGATTTATTGTTTTCGGAGGCCCTGTAATGGAGTAATAAGCAGTGGCACAGTAATACATGTGTGTTTAATGAGGCTCGTTGTTATGTTCTGCCTGGACAGACAGCATAAAATGCATACAAGTTGAGTAATCTTTCTGGCCCGAGTCATCTCTTCTATTCGGCGAGTTTTTCTGTCATATTTCCGTCAAGTTTACCAGTCGCAGACTGTTATATCTGCCGACTTGTACGGTTGACACAACAAAAACCGGGACGGCAGCTTGTAACTACTGGAGAGCAGGGCCGGATTAAGCCTTGGTGGTGGGTGGGGTGGGGTGGGGGTGGGGGGCTGGGGCACTTAAGACAGGGGGGCCCTGGTGGAGGGGGAGGGTGTACATTAGATTGTGCATACCTCTCAACATGACTCATTCTGGGAGGGACAAAATGCTCTTTACCTGGACTTCCCTTTTAATATACGATTGTCATTTTCATTGATAAAAAAGGTATTTCAATAAAAATGATTACAATAATAATTAAGAGGGAAGTCCAGGTAGAGCGCATTTTGTCCCCCCTAGAATTGGAGGTATGGATTGTGTATATTAAATGTAAACCAGTGGTGTATATTAGATTTAAATTACCGTATATACTCGAGTATAAGCCGACTTTTTCAGCACTTTTTTTTGTGCTGAAAAAGCCACCTCGGCTTATACTCGAGTCAGCTTTAGTGCCAGATATGCCCCACAGTGCCAGGTGTGCCAGATATGCCCCACAGTGCTAGATACTTACCCTCCGTCGCTCCCGCGCTGTCTTCTGAAGGAGGGACATTGAGAGCGCAGCGCGCGGCTCTCCTGTGTCCCTCCTGCATCTCCAGCGGCAGCGGCGTCTGAGTGGTAAAGGAAGTGCACGAACCGGCACTTCCTTTAACACACGCCGCTGCCGCCGGAGATGCAGGAGGGACACAGGAGAGCCACGCGCTGCGCCCTCCATGTCCCTCCTTCAGAAGACAACGCGGGAGCGACGGAGGGTAAGTATCTAGCACTGTGGGGCATATCTGGCACACCTGGCACTGTGGGGCATATCTGGCACACCTGGCACTGTGGGGCATATCTGGCACACCTGGCACTGTAGGGCATATCTGGCACACCTGGCACTGTGGGGCATATCTGGCACTCCTGGCACTGTGGGGCATATCTGGCACATCTGGCACTGTGGGGCATATCTGGCACTGTGGGGCACGTCTGGCACATCTGGCACTGTGGGGCATATCTGGCACATCTGGCACTGTGGGGCATATCCGGCACTGTGGGGCATATCTGGCACTGTGTGGCATATCTGGCACTGTGGGGCATTTCTGGCACTGTGGGGCATATCTGGCACTATGAGGTCTGTGTACGGGTAGAGCTGCATTTCCCACCCTAGGCTTATACTCGAGTCAATAAGTTTTCCCAGGTTTTTGTGGTAAAATTAGGTGCCTCGGCTTATATTCGGGTCGACTTATACTCGAGTATATACGGTAATAGTTTAATAAGGCCTGGGTACTGTTTATATCTCCACCTAATAGAGATACAAATATTTTATAATGTTTTCCTGTAGTGGAACAAAGACAAATTAAAATACCTTAAAATACACATAGAAAAATTAAATCTACAATTTATCTTGCAAAAATGCAGTAGCAGCAGCCTCTGTACTACTAACACACTGGGACAGGACTCAGGAGGATGCTCTGTGTGTGTCTTTCTCTAGACGTGAACACTCTCATTAGATAACAGGTTACACAGGACCCGGACACCCAGATGGAAGGAGGAGAAGCTAGGATCCCTGGGTCACTTACAGCTTTCTTCCCTCTGCTATCTCCCCTCTGGTAAGGAAGCTCCATCGGTATCTCTTGAAACCTGATACTCCTGAGTGGGGTCAGTACTAAATGCCGCCGGCCGGAATCCCGGCGGTCGAAATACCGACGCCGGAATCCCGACCACACATACCCGGCAGGGGTGGCGAGCGGAACGCAGCCCCTTGCGGGCTCGCTTCGCTCGCCACGCTGCGGGCACGGTGCCTCGCTACGCTCGGCACACTATTATATTCTCCCTCTATGGGTGTCGTGGACACCCACGGAGGGAGAATATGTCGGGATTGTGGCGGTCGGGATTCCGGCGGCATCTTGACTGCATCCCTCCTGAGTCTCTGCCTGCAATGCATACTGTCCTGCTCACATCCTGGCAGCCTCCTGGTTCTACTGCTGCACTAGAGGGAGAGCTAGTGATGTGTTATGCACACCAGTGCCTGCAGGAATGTACTGGTGTCTGAACAGAGAGGGATGCAAAACAAATGAACTAACAGACAGACTGGGAAATATGACATCACGTACACAGAAAGTGATAGGGTAACAAAACCAACACAAAGTGAACAGAGAAGCCCAGAGGCTAAGAAACTGGGTGTCTCCCTAGTATTACAAATGCTCAGATGGAAAAAGCAAGATGTTGTGTTTTAATACGTAGAGAACCCGAAATGCTGTTGCTAAGGGCAACAGCAAAACCCTAAAGGGTTACCAACGGGTGTGGCAGCAAACTCCTTGGTCAGAGATGGAATAGTAGACACAAGGAGAGTCTCCACAATCCTAATTCTCACTTGCAGGGCCCAGGTTCAGCTTACTGCCACTAAACTGACACATGGACGCCCTGCACAGTGAGAGAGGATTAAGCATGCAGGTCTGAAAGTACAGCCACAAACTTGCTGGGTTCACAGAATAGCAAAAGAACCTCAGCAGGCTAAACGACTGACTCCAGTCTTACTGCTAGGTCTGGATTGACAGAGTGTAGTACCAAATCCCCAGGCCTATATGCAGTAAGCAATAACAAATACAAAGCTACACAGTACTGGCTAATTTTCAGGAACTGACTAACCAACAAAGATTCAGCAGCATCTGCTTAATCTGAGAAGAGGCCTTATAAAGCAGGTGCTGTCCACGCCCCACTCAGACCTCACAGACTGTGAGCACAAAAACCAGCACCGGATCCCCTGCCTGTAACCACTGCACAGCAAAAGACCCGAACCGGAGTATCAGCTGCGCTCAGGTTACTCCGCTAGTACTTGTCTCCCGGTTGCCATGACGACGTGGCAGCACAGGGCAGGAGACCCTAACAGTACCCCCCCTCTGACGAGTGGTCAAAGAACCCCTACCACCGGGTTTATCGGGGAACTGCGAGAAGAAAGAGCGTATCAGTCTGGGGGCATGAAGATCACAACTGCGCACCCACGACCGCTCCTCCGGGCCATACCCCTTCCAGTGCACCAAAAATGACAGCCGACCCCGAACCATCGTGGAGTCAAGAATCCTTTCAACAACAAACTCCCTCTGGCCACGTATCAGAAGAGGGGAAGGTCTTCCTCTGGAAGAAGGATTACTAATCGCCCGTTTTAAAAGGGAACAATGAAATGTTTTATTGATACCCAAAGAACGGGGCAGATCTAACTGAAATGCCACTGGATTGATAACCCTGGTGATCTTATAAGGGCCGATGAACCGGGGGCCTAACTTATGAGATGGCTGTCTCAACTTCAAATTCTTGGTAGACAACCAGACGAAGTCTCCTAATTTGAAGCTGCAGGGTCTTTTCTGCTTATCAAAAACCCTTTTGGTCACTAATGACACAGACACAAGGGCTTTCTTCACTCTCCTCCAAATACCTCTAAGGACCGAAACGACAGAGGAACCACCAGGCGTGGAGTCCAGGGGGTCAAAAGAATTGGCCTTAGGATGATGCCCATACACACAAAGGAAGGGAGATATCCCTGTAGCAGAGTGAGCCGCGCTGTTATAGGCAAACTCCGCCATGGACAGATGAGCAACCCAGTCAGTCTGACACTTGGAGACATAACACCTGAGGAACTGCTCCAAGGACTGGTTCACCCTTTCAGTCTGCCCATTAGACTGTGGATGGTAGCCTGACGACAAGCTGACAGAAATCTGGAGATCGGAACAAAATGCCCTCCAGAATTTGGCCACAAACTGGGATCCGCGGTCAGAGACCACATCAAGTGGCAACCCGTGGAGACGCACAACATGCAGCATAAATAATTCAGACAGGCGTCTGGCCGATGGCAGCCCAACCAGTGGAACGAAGTGCGCCATCTTCGAAAACCTGTCAACGACAACCCAGATGGCTGTCATCCCCGAGGATTTGGGCAAGTCCACCACAAAATCCATTGAAATGTGGGTCCATGGCTTAGATGGAATAGAGAGTGGATGTAATGGGCCAACAGGAACCCCTCTAGGAGTCTTATTTCGGGCACAGATGTCACATGCCCGAACCCACTGATCCACATCCTTAGCCACCGAGGGCCACCACACCGCCCTAGATAGCAACTCCCGAGTTCTGGCAATACCCGGGTGACCTGCCGACTTCTTGGCATGGAATTCCAGGAACACTCGCTGTCTTAACCTAGGAGGCACAAACAAAAGACCTACCGGAAGGTCTGGAGGAGCCTGCTCCTGTGCTCTAAGGACTAATGACAAGAGGTCCTGGGTAATGCCCACTTTAATACATGATGGGGACACAATGGGCAACGGCTCCTCGGTGGTCTCTTGGATTGGAGCAAAACTCCGCGAGAGCGCATCAGCCTTGATGTTTTTTGACCCAGGGCGATATGTTATCAAAAAATTAAAGCGAGCAAAAAACAAAGCCCATCGTGCCTGCCTGGCATTGAGATGCTTCGCTGACTCTAAATATGCCAAATTCTTATGGTCGGTGAGAATTGAGACCACAAACTTAGCCCACTCAAGCCAGTGTCTCCACTCCTCGAGTGCATCCTTAATAGCCAACAATTCCCGGTTACCCACGTCATAATTCATCTCGGCAGGCGAAAATTTACGGGAAAAGTAAGCACAGGGATGAAGGCGATTATCAGACACTCCCATCTGAGAGAGCACTGCCCCAATACCCATCTCAGAGGCATCCACCTCCACCACAAAAGGACGCTCTGGATCTGGGTGTCGCAGCACTTTGGCCGAGACAAATGCCCTTTTGAGACGGGCAAAAGCCGATTTGGCCTCACGAGACCAGTGAGCAACATCCGCCCCTTTCTTAGTGAGTGCCACCAAGGGCGCCACTATAGACGAAAATCCAGCGATAAATCGTCTATAAAAATTTGAAAAGCCCAGGAAACGCTGAAGCGCCTTCAAACTAGTGGGCTGCACCCAATCCAGGACTGCCTGTACCTTGGAACCCTCCATTTGGAAACCTTCTGGGGAGATAATATATCCTAGAAATGCGATTTGCTGAACTTCAAATTCGCACTTCTCCAGCTTCGCCCCAAGCCGGTGGTCTCTGAGTTTCTGGAGGACTAAGCGTACATGCTTCCGATGTTCCTCCAGGGAATGGGAGAAGATTAGGATGTCATCTAAGTATACGACTAAGAATCTATCCAAATATTCCCTGAGCACATCGTTCATGAAATCCTGGAAGACTGCCGGGGCATTACAGAGCCCAAAAGGCATCACCAAATATTCATAATGCCCTGAGTGGGTATTAAAGGCAGTCTTCCATTCATCCCCCTCTCTTATTCGGATTAGATTGTACGCACCGCGTAGGTCAATCTTAGAAAAAATGGTGGCAGTACGAAGCTGGTCAAACAAGACCGAAATGAGAGGCAGTGGGTATGAGTTTTTAATCGTGATACGGTTCAATTCCCTGAAGTCGATGCAGGGTCGCAATGAACCGTCCTTTTTACCCACGAAGAAGAACCCCGACCCAACTGGAGACTGTGAAGGTCTGATAAATCCTTTAGCCAAGTTCTCCTGAATGTACTCTGCCATAGCCTGAGTCTCAGGACGTGACAGGGAGTACAACCTGCTCTTGGGAAGCTTAGCATTCGGCAACAAATTAATGGCACAGTCATAGGGGCGATGGGGAGGTAGTACCTCTGCAACTTTTTTGGAGAACACGTCCGCAAAATCTGCATAACACCCTGGCAATCCTGGCAAACTTATCTGCGAGAGCCTGACTGGAAGGCTCAAGCAACTCCTGAAACAATCAGTACCCCAACTAAGAATCTCCCCAGAGACCCAGTCAAATTGAGGATTGTGGGCCCTTAACCAGGGTAACCCCAACACCAATGGGGCAAAAGTACAGACAGTCACATAAAAGGACAATTTTTCAGAGTGTGTGGCTCCAATAAACAAAGAAATCTGGCTAGTGCAAGAGGTAATTTTACCCTGGGATAATGGTTCCCCGTTTAACCCACAAATTTCAATTTCCGACACCAAGGGTACTAAGGAAACAGAGTGTTTCAGGACGAATTGGCGGTCCATAAAAACCCCGTCGGCCCCACTGTCCACAAAGGCCTCAGTCATGACAGTTTGACCGAGGATCTTCAAGGTCACCGGAATGATAAAAGTCTTCTTGGGAAATTCTGACTTCTGGCCTGACAGGATATTTCCCATCACCCTCAGGCCCTGAAGTTTTCCGGCTTTTCTGGGCATGATACTACCACATGACCCTTATTCCCACAGTACAAACACAACCCCTGCTGTCTCCTCCGCGTCTTCTCACGCGAGGAGAGGCGGGTAGCCCCAATCTGCATAGGCTCCTCGGAAAATTCCTCAGAGTCTGAGGTTCCCTTGGGAAAGAAGGAAACCTCGGTCTCCCTTTCAAGCCTACGCTCTCTCAGCCGTCTATCCACCCGGATGGATAACTGCATGAGCTGATCCAAGCTATCAGGCAAGGGATATTGTACCAGTTGGTCTTTTATCTGGTTAGAAAGACCTCTTCGGTACTGGTGTCTCAGGGCTGGGTCATTCCACTGGGTATCATGGGCCAACCTCCGAAACTCCGTACAGTAAACCTCAACTGGCCTTCGCCCTTGCTTAAGGATCGAAATCTGAGCCTCGGCTGAGGCCGTCTTGTCAGGGTCATCATACAACATGCCCAGTGCCGTAAAAAAAGCATCAACACTTTTAAGCGACGGACAGTCAGGCTGCAACCCATATGCCCAGACCTGTGGGTCTCCTTGTAGCAAGGAAATCACTATGCCCACCCGCTGAATCTCTGACCCAGAAGACTGAGGCCTAAGCTGGAAATATAGCTTGCAGCTCTCCTTGAAACAAAAGAACTGCGAGCGATCTCCAGAAAAACGATCCGGAAGATTTACTTTCGGCTCCTTAACCCCTGAAGGTGCTGCTGCTGCGGGAGCTCCGCCAGCGGCCTGGGAGGTGTGCATTTTAATGGACAAATCACTAAATTGACGAGTCAGGACCTGCACCTGATCGACCACCTGTTGCAACGTATTTTGAGGGGTATGCTCCATATTCCCACAAAATTTCAACAGGAGTATTGGGCTGCTGAATATGTTATGCACACCAGTGCCTGCAGGAATGTACTGGTGTCTGAACAGAGAAAGATGCAAAACAAATGAACTAACAGACAGACTGGGAAATATGACATCATGTACACAGAAAGTGATAGGGTAACAAAACCAACACAAAGTGAACAGAGAAGCCCAGAGGCTAAGAAACTGGGTGTTTCCCTAGTATTACAAATGCTCAGATGGAAAAAGCAAGATGTTGTGTTTTAATACGTAGAGAACCCGAAATGCTGTTGCTAAGGGCAACAGCAAAACCCTAAAGGGTTACCAACGGGTGTGGCAGCAAACTCCTTGGTCAGAGATGGAATAGTAGACACAAGGAGAGTCTCCACAATCCTAATTCTCACTTGCAGGGCCCAGGTTCAGCTTACTGCCACTAAACTGACACATGGACGCCCTGCACAGTGAGAGAGGATTAAGCATGCAGGTCTGAAAGTACAGCCACAAACTTGCTGGGTTCACAGAATAGCAAAAGAACCTCAGCAGGCTAAACGACTGACTCCAGTCTTACTGCTAGGTCTGGATTGACAGAGTGTAGTACCAAATCCCCAGGCCTATATGCAGTAAGCAATAACAAATACAAAGCTACACAGTACTGGCTAATTTTCAGGAACTGACTAACCAACAAAGATTCAGCAGCATCTGCTTAATCTGAGAAGAGGCCTTATAAAGCAGGTGCTGTCCACGCCCCACTCAGACCTCACAGACTGTGAGCACAAAAACCAGCACCGGATCCCCTGCCTGTAACCACTGCACAGCAAAAGACCCGAACCGGAGTATCAGCTGCGCTCAGGTTACTCCGCTAGTACTTGTCTCCCGGTTGCCATGACGACGTGGCAGCACAGGGCAGGAGACCCTAACATGATGTCAATGTGCTGTAGCTGGGGGCCCCTATACAGAGGGGGGGGGGTGCGGGGTACAGTATGCACTGCATCCCCCTTTTTATCCGTCTATGGTGGAGAGTGATTCTGGTGGATTTCTGGTGTGTGACTCTAGTTACATTCTATTACATCCATCGACTTGAAACTCAACAGTAAAAATCACCAGTTTTTCAACATCAGAGGCTATTACATTTACTCCCAAGTCAGTGGCAAACGCAGGATTTGCATGGGGGGGTTTCCAGAACTGGGTGGAGCCAATCACGGGGGTGGGGACTGAGGTGACCCAGTATATGCTGGGTCCGTAAAACTAGTGTGTCTGTGTGTGTGTGTGTGTGTGTGTGTGTGTGTGTGTGTATATTTATATATATATATATATATATATATATATATATACTGTACATATACATATCTACACATATATATACTGTGTATATATATATATATATATACACACATAAATATACATAGCATATTAAACATTAATATATATATATACACACATACAGTACACATAACAGTACACATATATATACACATGTATATATATCATATGTATGTGTGTGTGTGTGTGTGTTTATATGTATGTATGTATATACATGTGTATATATATGTATGCACATGGATATATATGTACTAAAATTAAAATAAAGTAAACTTTGATTGAATTTACAAGTGCCACCAGGAAGACAGCAGGCTGCAGAGGACGCTAGACAGCCATTAATAATACTCATGCAACTTTAAAAAAAAAAAAATAATTTTTTTTTAGTGGAGGGGGGTTTCTGGGTGCTCGGAACCCCCCCCCCCTGGGTGCGCCACTGCAAGTCTTAACATTCAGTTACATCTGCTAGCTTTGAGCGAAAATTCTTTAAAATCTCATTATGATTTCTGGAGAATTTAAGCTCAAAGAAAATTTGCAACCTATTACCTATTATATTCCTCCCTAAGCATAGGCACTGGAACAGGGGTAGGCAAGGAGGCGGCCTGCCTCCCCCAAACATTTTAGGGGCAAAAATGTACTGGGTCAGTGTGTGTACAGAGATAATCCCACCCCCTCCCCCTCTACAGCACTTCACCACCTTCCTCCAGGGCCCTTATCTGCCAACCTCCAGGGCCCTCCTCTCCCCCTGCACATGGCTTCAGCCCCTACAGTGTGTGGCTAGTACTCAGAGCCGACCATAACCAATATGATGCCCTAGGCAAGATTTTGGCTGGTGCCCCCTAGCACCACCACTAATTCCGCCTCTGACCCTGAGCCCCTTTCCCAGCACCATCAGAATCAGAATCAGCTTTATTGGCAAGGTGTACTCACGTACACTAGGAATTCTTTGTGGTACAATGCATCGCCAAGCAGCAACATGGAGGAAAAAACGTAGCATACATTACAAACATTACACATATGAGTTCATACTGCACATATGCAACTGTACAGTAGACATATTATACATTTAAGACTAAAAACTAAGGCTGCTTGGCAGAGCAGCACCGAGGCAGCCATCTACGGCGCCAACTAGAACTCACACAATGCACATAATACAGAAGATTTAAGTATTACATCAAAAGATAAACCACACAGACAAAGACACAGAAAGAATAATGCATGATTGGTGTAGGCATTTTGAGTAATAACCTCCAGGGGTTGTGTATTCCACCATCACAAGGCACCAGGTGCGGCAGCCATCTTAGGCGCACTGCGTAGGATTACCCAGGGTGGAATAGTCCACCCCTAGAAGAGAACACAAAATGGGGAAATTGCAGAGTCCTTAAGTTCAGAGTAGGGTTCCAATAAAAACATCAGGTCCACGCATTTTTCATCCCATCCACAAGCGCACCAGATAAGGCAGCCATGTTGGGCGCACTACAAGGTTACACAGTGGGAGATGAGCCATATAGGGGCCAAATGCATGTATGGGAGAACTGACACGTGTGTAGGCGTATGCTATACCCTGCATGGAAAGATCCAAATGAAGCACACCCCGCCCACAGGGGAACCATCCGAGGCAGCCATGTGGGGCGCACTGCATAGGTTACTGCTGGCAGGGTGTGCAACCAATGGAGGTACACATTACGGGAATAGCACACAGTGGGGGGAAAGTACCCTGTAAGAAGAAAGAGAAGAGAAAGACACATTTGCAGGAAAAAAACTGTACTAACATTATTTTGTGAAAAAGATAAATGTCCTGGTCTCATGAGAGCAGTGCGGGTGGGTGTGAGATTGTGGGGTGCACACTAATGTCCAATGGAACTGACCCAGCAAAGTCTGGTCCTGATGCGCACGTCCCTCAGTTCCATGCTGAGCTTGAGGGGTAGTCCCGGGGGCAGTCATGATGTTCTTGGACAGAGAAGTAGTAGGCATTGGTCCTGGTGTTCACATGGCAGAGGTGAGGAGAGGCCACATAATATTCCAGATTTCTTTCTTGATGCTGTTCAATGTTTGTTTAACTGTTTTTTTAACTGTTCATCACCCATAGCAGTACTCATTTTGGTGTTCTCTTACGCCCCTAAATTTTAAATAAAAACAGTGCACACATTCGGTGCACAGCCCTAAAAGGGGTGTGTTCTTGATGGGAAGGGGCATGGCCATACCCCCAATTTAAATTACGCCACACAGTACTGCAACTTTATTCACAATTTATCATGCGATAATGGTGGTCATTCCGAGTTGTTCGCTCGTTGCCGATTTTCGCTATGCTGCGATTTGTTGCTAAATGCGCATGGTACGCAGAGCGCATGCGCTTAATTATTTAACTAAAAACTTAGCAGTTTTGCTGTTGTTCGTGCAGCGCTTTTCACTCGCACTGCTGATCGGTGACTGATTGACAGGAAAGGGGCGTTTCTGGGTGGTAACTGAGCGTTTTCAGGGAGTGTGCTAAAAAACGCAGGCGTGCCAGCTAAAAACGCAGGAGTGGCTGGCCGAACGCAGGGAGTGTTTGTGACGTCAAACCAGGAACTAAACGGACCGAGCTGATCGCAATCTAGGAGTAGGTCTGGAGCTACTCACAAACTGCAAAGAATTATTTAGTAGCAGTTTTGCTAATCTTTCGTTCGCTATTCTGCTAAACTAAGATACACTCCAGAAGGGCGGCGGCCTAGCGTTTGCAATGCTGCTTTAAGCAGCTAGCGAGCGAACAACTCGGAATGAGGACCAATGTCCCTAATTTATGTTACATCACACAGTGGTACCACTTTACCGTATAAATGTTGCTCCTCACAGTAGTGCCCCTTATTCACATTACACCACACCATATTGCTCTTTATTCACAATAGACCACACAATAGTGCCTTTTCTATACACTATGCCACACAGTAGAGCACCTTATACACATAATGCCACACATTAGTAATGCCTTTATACACATAATACCATACAGTAATGTCCCTTACACATTGGTGGTCATTCCAAGTTGTTCGCTCGTTATTTTTTTTCCGCAATGGAGCGATTAGTCGCTATTGCGCATGCGCAATGTCCGCAGTGCGACTGCGCCAAGTAAATTTGCTTTGCAGTTAGGTTTTTTACTCACGGCATTACAAGGTTTTTTCTTCGTTCTGGTGACCGTAATGTGATTGACAGGAAGTGGGTATTTCTGGGCGGAAACTGGACGTTTTATGGGAGTGTGTGAAAAAACGCAACCGTTTCTGGGAAAAACGCGGGAGTGTCTGAAGAAACGGGGGAGTGTCTGGGCGAACGCTGGGTGTGTTTGTGACGTCAAACCAGGAACGAAACTGACTGAACTGATCGCAGTTGCCGAGTAAGTGTGGAGCTACTCAGAAACGGCTAAGAAGTGTCTATTCGCAATTCTGCTAATCTTTCGTTCGCAATTTTGATAAGCTAAGATTCACTCCCAGTAGGCGGCGGCTTAGCGTGTGCAATGCTGCTAAAAGCAGCTTGCGAGCGAACAACTCGTAATGACCACCATTATGCCAACCTTTATTAATGCCCTTATACACATAATGTCCCTTACACATATGCCACACATTATTAATGCCCTTATACATCTAATGACACACATAGTGCCCCTTACACATTTGCCGCACATTATTAATGCATTTATAGTATACATCATAACACATAATGCCCCTTATACATATGCCGAACACTACTGCACAACCAACCCACCCGCACACAGCACTCACATGGCCGCTAACACTGTGGCCTCTGCCACTGCTTGGATACAGATGTGTCCTCTAGAGATGAGCGCCGGAAATTTTTCGGGTTTTGTGTTTTGGTTTTGGGTTCGGTTCCGCGGCCGTGTTTTGGGTTCGACCGCGTTTTGGCAAAACCTCACCGAATTTTTTTTGTCGGATTCGGGTGTGTTTTGGATTCGGGTGTTTTTTTCAAAAAACCCTAAAAAAAACAGCTTAAATCATAGAATTTGGGGGTCATTTTGATCCCAAAGTATTATTAACCTCAAAAAACATAATTTCCACTCATTTTCAGTCTATTCTGAATACCTCACACCTCACAATATTATTTTTAGTCCTAAAATTTGCACCGAGGTCGCTGTGTGAGTAAGATAAGCGACCCTAGTGGCCGACACAAACACCGGGCCCATCTAGGAGTGGCACTGCAGTGTCACGCAGGATGTCCCTTCCAAAAAACCCTCCCCAAACAGCACATGACGCAAAGAAAAAAAGAGGCGCAATGAGGTAGCTGACTGTGTGAGTAAGATAAGCGACCCTAGTGGCCGACACAAACACCGGGCCCATCTAGGAGTGGCACTGCAGTGTCACGCAGGATGTCCCTTCCAAAAAACCCTCCCCAAACAGCACATGACGCAAAGAAAAAAAGAGGCGCAATGAGGTAGCTGACTGTGTGAGTAAGATAAGCGACCCTAGTGGCCGACACAAACACCGGGCCCATCTAGGAGTGGCACTGCAGTGTCACGCAGGATGGCCCTTCCAAAAAACCCTCCCCAAACAGCACATGACGCAAAGAAAAAAAGAGGCGCAATGAGGTAGCTGACTGTGTGAGTAAGATAAGCGACCCTAGTGGCCGACACAAACACCGGGCCCATCTAGGAGTGGCACTGCAGTGTCACGCAGGATGTCCCTTCCAAAAAACCCTCCCCAAACAGCACATGACGCAAAGAAAAAAAGAGGCGCAATGAGGTAGCTGACTGTGTGAGTAAGATAAGCGACCCTAGTGGCCGACACAAACACCGGGCCCATCTAGGAGTGTCACTGCAGTGTCACGCAGGATGTCCCTTCCAAAAAACCCTCCCCAAACAGCACATGACGCAAAGAAAAAGAAAAGAAAAAAGAGGTGCAAGATGGAATTGTCCTTGGGCCCTCCCACCCACCCTTATGTTGTATAAACAAAACAGGACATGCACACTTTAACCAACCCATCATTTCAGTGACAGGGTCTGCCACACGACTGTGACTGATATGACGGGTTGGTTTGGACCCCCCCCAAAAAAGAAGCAATTAATCTCTCCTTGCACAAACTGGCTCTACAGAGGCAAGATGTCCACCTCATCATCATCCTCCGATATATCACCGTGTACATCCCCCTCCTCACAGATTATCAATTCGTCCCCACTGGAATCCACCATCTCAGCTCCCTGTGTACTTTGTGGAGGCAATTGCTGCTGGTCAATGTCTCCGCGGAGGAATTGATTATAATTCATTTTAATGAACATCATCTTCTCCACATTTTCTGGATGTAACCTCGTACGCCGATTGCTGACAAGGTGAGCGGCGGCACTAAACACTCTTTCGGAGTACACACTTGTGGGAGGGCAACTTAGGTAGAATAAAGCCAGTTTGTGCAAGGGCCTCCAAATTGCCTCTTTTTCCTGCCAGTATAAGTACGGACTGTGTGACGTGCCTACTTGGATGCGGTCACTCATATAATCCTCCACCATTCTTTCAATGTTGAGAGAATCATATGCAGTGACAGTAGACGACATGTCCGTAATCGTTGTCAGGTCCTTCAGTCCGGACCAGATGTCAGCATCAGCAGTCGCTCCAGACTGCCCTGCATCACCGCCAGCGGGTGGGCTCGGAATTCTGAGCCTTTTCCTCGCACCCCCAGTTGCGGGAGAATGTGAAGGAGGAGATGTTGACAGGTCGCGTTCCGCTTGACTTGACAATTTTCTCACCAGCAGGTCTTTCAACCCCAGCAGACTTGTGTCTGCCGGAAAGAGAGATCCAAGGTAGGTTTTAAATCTAGGATCGAGCACGGTGGCCAAAATGTAGTGCTCTGATTTCAACAGATTGACCACCCGTGAATCCTTGTTAAGCGAATTAAGGGCTCCATCCACAAGTCCCACATGCCTAGCGGAATCGCTCCGTGTTAGCTCCTCCTTCAATGTCTCCAGCTTCTTCTGCAAAAGCCTGATGAGGGGAATGACCTGATTCAGGCTGGCAGTGTCTGAACTGACTTCACGTGTGGCAAGTTCAAAGGGCATCAGAACCTTGCACAACGTTGAAATCATTCTCCACTGCACTTGAGACAGGTGCATTCCACCTCCTATATCGTGCTCAATTGTATAGGCTTGAATGACCTTTTGCTGCTCCTCCAACCTCTGAAGCATATAGAGGGTTGAATTCCACCTCGTTACCACTTCTTGCTTCAGATGATGGCAGGGCAGGTTCAGTAGTTTTTGGTGGTGCTCCAGTCTTCTGTACGTGGTGCCTGTACGCCGAAAGTGTCCCGCAATTCTTCTGGCCACCGACAGCATCTCTTGCACGCCCCTGTCGTTTTTTAAAAAATTCTGCACCACCAAATTCAAGGTATGTGCAAAACATGGGACGTGCTGGAATTTGCCCATATTTAATGCACACACAATATTGCTGGCGTTGTCCGATGCCACAAATCCACAGGAGAGTCCAATTGGGGTAAGCCATTCCGCGATGATCTTCCTCAGTTGCCGTAAGAGGTTTTCAGCTGTGTGCGTATTCTGGAAAGCGGTGATACAAAGCGTAGCCTGCCTAGGAAAGAGTTGGCGTTTGCGAGATGCTGCTACTGGTGCCGCCGCTGCTGTTCTTGCGGCGGGAGTCCATACATCTACCCAGTGGGCTGTCACAGTCATATAGTCCTGACCCTGCCCTGCTCCACTTGTCCACATGTCCGTGGTTAAGTGGACATTGGGTACAACTGCATTTTTTAGGACACTGGTGAGTCTTTTTCTGACGTCCGTGTACATTCTCGGTATCGCCTGCCTAGAGAAGTGGAACCTAGATGGTATTTGTTAACGGGGGCACACTGCCTCAATAAATTGTCTAGTTCCCTGTGAACTAACGGCGGATACCAGACGCACGTCTAACACCAACATAGTTGTCAAGGCCTCAGTTATCCGCTTTGCAGCAGGATGACTGCTGTGATATTTCATCTTCCTCGCAAAGGACTGTTGGACAGTCAATTGCTTACTGGAAGTAGTACAAGTGGGCTTACGACTTCCCCTCTGGGATGACCATCGACTCCCAGCAGCAACAACAGCAGTGCCAGCAGCAGTAGGCGTTACACGCAAGGATGCATCGGAGGAATCCCAGGCAGGAGAGGACTCGTCAGAATTGCCAGTGACATGGCCTGCAGGACTATTGGCATTCCTGGGGAAGGAGGAAATTGACACTGAGGGAGTTGGTGGGGTGGTTTGCGTGAGCTTGGTTACAAGAGGAAGGGATTTACTGGTCAGTGGACTGCTTCCGCTGTCGGCCAAAGTTTTTGAACTTGTCACTGACTTATTATGAATGCGCTGCAGGTGACGTATAAGGGAGGATGTTCCGAGGTGGTTAACGTCCTTACCCCTACTTATTACAGCTTGACAAAGGGAACACACGGCTTGATAAATGTTGTCCGCATTTCTGGTGAAATACTTCCACACCGAAGAGCTGATTTTTTTGGTATTTTCACCAGGCATGTCAACGGCCATATTCCTCCCACGGACAACAGGTGTCTCCCCGGGTGCCTGACTTAAACAAACCACCTCACCATCAGAATCCTCCTTGTCAATTTCCTCCCCAGCGCCAGCAACACCCATATCCTCCTCATCCTGGTGTACTTCAACACTGACATCTTCAATCTGACTATCAGGAACTGGACTGCGGGTGCTCCTTCCAGCACTTGCAGGGGGCGTGCAAATGGTGGAAGGCGCATGCTCTTCACGTCCAGTGTTGGGAAGGTCAGGCATCGCAACCGACACAATTGGACTCTCCTTGTGGATTTGGGATTTCGAAGAACGCACAGTTCTTTGCGGTGCTTTTGCCAGCTTGAGTCTTTTCAGTTTTCTAGCGAGAGGCTGAGTGCTTCCATCCTCATGTGAAGCTGAACCACTAGCCATGAACATAGGCCAGGGCCTCAGCCGTTCCTTGCCACTCCGTGTGGTAAATGGCATATTGGCAAGTTTACGCTTCTCCTCCGACAATTTTATTTTAGGTTTTGGAGTCCTTTTTTTACTGATATTTGGTGTTTTGGATTTGACATGCTCTGTACTATGACATTGGGCATCGGCCTTGGCAGACGACGTTGCTGGCATTTCATCGTCTCGGCCATGACTAGTGGCAGCAGCTTCAGCACGAGGTGGAAGTGGATCTTGATCTTTCCCTAATTTTGGAACCTCAACATTTTTGTTCTCCATATTTTAATAGGCACAACTAAAAGGCACCTCAGGTAAACAATGGAGATGGATGGATACTAGTATACAATTATGGATGGACTGCCGAGTGCCGACACAGAGGTAGCTACAGCCGTGGACTACCGTACTGTACTGTGTCTGCTGCTAATATAGACTGGTTGATAATGAGATGTAGTATGTATAAAGAAGAAAGAAAAAAAACCACGGGTAGGTGGTATACAATTATGGATGGACTGCCGAGTGCCGACACAGAGGTAGCTACAGCCGTGGACTACCGTACTGTACTGTGTCTGCTGCTAATATAGACTGGATGATAATGAGATGTAGTATGTATAAAGAAGAAAGAAAAAAAAACCACGGGTAGGTGGTATACAATTATGGACGGACTGCCGAGTGCCGACACAGAGGTAGCTACAGCCGTGGACTACCGTACTGTACTGTGTCTGCTGCTAATATAGACTGGTTGATAATGAGATGTAGTATGTATAAAGAAGAAAGAAAAAAAAACCACGGGTAGGTGGTATACAATTATGGACGGACTGCCGAGTGCCGACACAGAGGTAGCTACAGCCGTGGACTACCGTACTGTACTGTGTCTGCTGCTAATATAGACTGGTTGATAATGAGATGTAGTATGTATAAAGAAGAAAGAAAAAAAAACCACGGGTAGGTGGTATACAATTATGGATGGACTGCCGAGTCCCGACACAGAGGTAGCTACAGCCGTGGACTACCGTACTGTACTGTGTCTGCTGCTAATATAGACTGGATGATAATGAGATGTAGTATGTATAAAGAAGAAAAAAAAAAACCACGGTAGGTGGTATACAATTATGGATGGACTGCCGAGTGCCGACACAGAGGTAGCTACAGCCGTGGACTACCGTACTGTACTGTGTCTGCTGCTAATATAGACTGGATGATAATGAGATGTAGTATGTATAAAGAAGAAAGAAAAAAAAACCACGGGTAGGTGGTATACAATTATGGACGGACTGCCGAGTGCCGACACAGAGGTAGCTACAGCCGTGGACTACCGTACTGTACTGTGTCTGCTGCTAATATAGACTGGTTGATAATGAGATGTAGTATGTATAAAGAAGAAAGAAAAAAAAACCACGGGTAGGTGGTATACAATTATGGATGGACTGCCGAGTGCCGACACAGAGGTAGCTACAGCCATGGACTACCGTACTGTACTGTGTCTGCTGCTAATATAGACTGGATGATAATGAGATGTAGTATGTATAAAGAAGAAAGAAAAAAAAAACCACGGGTAGGTGGTATACAATTATGGATGGACTGCCGAGTGCCGACACAGAGGTAGCTACAGCCGTGGACTACCGTACTGTACTGTGTCTGCTGCTAATATAGACTGGATGATAATGAGATGTAGTATGTATAAAGAAGAAAGAAAAAAAAACCACGGGTAGGTGGTATACAATTATGGACGGACTGCCGAGTGCCGACACAGAGGTAGCTACAGCCGTGGACTACCGTACTGTACTGTGTCTGCTGCTAATATAGACTGGTTGATAATGAGATGTAGTATGTATAAAGAAGAAAGAAAAAAAAACCACGGGTAGGTGGTATACAATTATGGATGGACTGCCGAGTGCCGACACAGAGGTAGCTACAGCCGTGGACTACCGTACTGTACTGTGTCTGCTGCTAATATAGACTGGATGATAATGAGATGTAGTATGTATAAAGAAGAGAAAAAAAACCACGGGTAGGTGGTATACAATTATGGATGGACTGCCGAGTGCCGACACAGAGGTAGCTACAGCCGTGGACTACCGTACTGTACTGTGTCTGCTGCTAATATAGACTGGATGATAATGAGATGTAGTATGTATAAAGAAGAAAGAAAAAAAAAACCACGGGTAGGTGGTATACAATTATGGATGGACTGCCGAGTGCCGACACAGAGGTAGCTACAGCCGTGAACTACCGTACTGTGTCTGCTGCGACTGGATGATAAATAATGATATAAAAAATATATATATATCACTACTGCAGCCGGACAGGTATATATTATATAATGACGGACCTGCTGGACACTGTCTGTCAGCAGAATGAGTTTTTTATAGAATAAAAAAACACCACACAAGTCACACGACGAGTGTTTAACTTTTTCAGGCAATCACAATATAGTATACTATACTGGTGGTCAGTGTGGTCAGGTCACTGGTCAGTCACACTGGCAGTGGCACTCCTGCAGCAAAAGTGTGCACTGTTTAATTTTAATAATATGTATGTACTCCTGGCTCCTGCTATAACCTATAACTGCTCCCCAGTCTCCCCCACAATTAAGCTGTGTGAGCACAGTCAGATATTATACATAGATGATGCAGCACACTGGGCTGAGCACAGATATGGTATGTGACTGAGTCACTGTGTATCGTTTTTTTCAGGCAGAGAACGGATTATATTAAATAAAACTGCACTGGTGGTCACTGGTCAGTGGTCAGTCACTAGTAAACTCTGCACTCTCTAGTACTCCTAAGCACCAGTAAATCAAGTGTCTCTGTCTCAATCTCACTCTCTCTCTTCTAATCTAAATGGAGAGGACGCTAGCCACGTCCTCTCCCTATCAATCTCAATGCACGTGTGAAAATGGCGGCGACGCGCGGCTCCTTATATAGAATCCGAGTCTCGCGATAGAATCCGAGCCTCGCGAGAATCCGACAGCGTCATGATGACGTTCGGGCGCGCTCGGGTTAACCGAGCAAGGCGGGAAGATCCGAGTCGCTCGGATCCGTGTAAAAAAAGCTGAAGTTCGGGCGGGTTCGGATTCCGAGGAACCGAACCCGCTCATCTCTAGTGTCCTCATACATCTTGCCTCAATACGCCATGCAGCAGCAGATTCCTGCTGGCAGCTTTGCTAACGTTGGGTGCCTTTTTTTTATGAAAATGCGTCTTACTTACATTACTATGTGGCTAGCAATTTAGGATGCACAAGCAGCTTCTGCTGATTCAAATTATATGTGGCATACTGTACCTATATTCTGTGTGCGACTGTGACTGTATCTGCATATGAAATGCTGTGTTACAATGATTTCCATGAATACACTGTCACTGTAACGTAGCATTTCGTATGCAAATACAGCCGCAGTAACACACAGAATATAGGCATGCTGCATATCATTTTAATCAGCAGAAGCTGCTTGTGCCCCATGGCATATCAAATGCCCTAAGTATTTGCCTAGTTTGCCTATGCCTAGGGCCGGCCCTGCTAGTACTGTGTGACCAGCCCTGCACCCTTCTCACCTCCCACTTCATATGTTCCTCCCCTCTTCCCCCTTAGTTCCTCCTTCGTCATTTCCCTTCCAACTTCCTTGTGGCAACCCCGAATAGCGGTGATAAGAAATTCTATGTATCGTGTCTAAAACTCAATAAAAAAGAAATGGGCCCCTTATTGTGGTTTAATACACTATTATCTGCATTCTCTATAGTGTCCTCTATAATGTTCTTAACATAAATTTGTGTGTATATGTGGATAGATAGATAGATAGATAGATAGATAGATAGATAGATAGATAGTAACATTGTCCAGACGCAGACAAACTCTTTCAAATATAGTACACTTCATTAAAATATTATTACATTCCTATTGGCTGAGGGGTGTCCCCTATGCCAGCCAGATCATTTATCTTACAGCTTTAACTGATACCTAATATAAGATTCACGTACTAAAATAAAGACACAGGGGGATTTTCAATTGTTTGAAAATAAGATTTTACTCACCGGTAAATCTATTTCTCGTAGTCCGTAGTGGATGCTGGGACTCCGTAAGGACCATGGGGAATAGCGGCTCCGCAGGAGACTGGGCACAACTAAAGAAAGCTTTAGGACTACCTGGTGTGCACTGGCTCCTCCCACTATGACCCTCCTCCAGACCTCAGTTAGGATACTGTTCCCGGAAGAGGTGACACAATAAGGAAGGATTTTGAATCCCGGGTAAGACTCATACCAGCCACACCAATCACACCGTATAACTCGTGATACTATACCCAGTTAACAGTATGAAATATAACTGAGCCTCTCAACAGATGGCTCAACAATAACCCTTTAGTTAAGCAATAACTATAAACAAGTATTGCAGACAATCCGCACTTGGGATGGGCGCCCAGCATCCACTACGGACTACGAGAAATAGATTTACCGGTGAGTAAAATCTTATTTTCTCTGACATCCTAAGTGGATGCTGGGACTCCGTAAGGACCATGGGGATTATACCAAAGCTCCCAAACGGGCGGGAGAGTGCGGAAGACTCAGCAGCACCAAATGAGCTACCTCTAGGTCCTCCTCAGCCAGGGTATCAAACTTGTAGACTCTTGCAAAAATGTTTGAACCCGACCAAGTAACAGCTCGGCAAAGTTGTAAAGCCGAGACCCCTCGGGCAGCCGCCCAAGAAGAGCCCACTTTCCTCGTGGAATGGGCTTTTACAGATTTAGGGTGCGGCAGTCCAGCCGCAGCATGTGCAAGTTGAATCGTGCTACAGATCCAGCGAGCAATAGTCTGCTTAGAAGCAGGAGCACCCAGCTTGTTGGGTGCATACAGGATAAATAGCGAGTCAGTTTTCCTGACTCCAGCCGTCCTGGAAACATATACTTTTCAGGACCCTGACTACTTCCAGTAACTTGGAATCCTCCAAGTCCCAAGTAGCCGCAGGCACCACAACAGGTTGGTTCACATGAAAAACTGATACCACCTTAGGAAGGAATTGGGAACGAGTCCTCAATTCCGCCTTATCCATATAAAATACAGATAAGGGCTTTTGTATGACAAAGCCGCCAATTCTGATACACGCCTGGCCAACGCCAAGGCCCACAGCATGATCACTTTCCACGTGAGGTATTGTAGCTCCACGGATTTAAGTGGCTCAACCCAATGCGACTTCAGGAAATCCAACACCACGTTGAGATCCCACGGTGCCACTTGAGGCACAAACGGGGGCTGACTATGCAGCACTCCCTTAACAAACGTCTGAACTTCAGGCAGTGAAGCCAGTTCTATTTTGGAAGAAAATCGATAGAGCCGAAAACTGGACCTTAATGGAACCCAATTTTAGGCCCATAGTCACCTCTGACTGTAGGAAGTGCAGAAATCGACCTAGCTGAAATTTCTCCTTTGGGGCCTTCCTGACCTCACAGCACGCAACATATTTCCACCATATGCGGTGATAATGGTTTGCGTTCACTTCTGTCCTAGCTTTAAATAGCGTAGGGATAACTTCCTCCGGAATGCCCTTTTCCTTCAGGATCCGGCGTTCAACCACCAGGCCGTCAAACGCAGCCGCGGTACGTCTTGGAACAGACAGGCCCCCTGCTGCAGCAGGTCCTGTCTGAGCGGCAGAGGCCATGGGTCCTCTGAGATCATTTCTTGGAGTTCTGGGTACCAAGCTCTTCTTGGCCAACCCGGAACAATGAGTATAGTTCTTACTCCTCTCCTTCTTATTATTCTCATTACCCTGGGTAAGAGAGGCAGAGAAGGGAACACATACACCGACTGGTACACACACGGTGTTACCAGAGCGTCCACAGCTATCGCCTGAGGGTCCCTTGACCTGGCGCAATATCTTTGTAGCTGTTTGTTGAGGCGGGACGCCATTATGTCCACCTGTGGCCTTTCCCAACGGTTTACAATCATTTGGAAGACTTCTGGATGAAGTCCCCACTCTCCCGGGTGGAGGTCGTGTCATCTGAAAAAGTCTGCTTCTCAGTTGTCCACTCCGGGAATGAACACTGCTGACAGTGCTAACACATGATTTTCCGCCCATCAGAGAATCCTTGTGGCTTCTGCCATCGCCATCCTGCTTCTTGTGCCGCCCTGTCGGTTTACATGAGCGACCGCCGTGATGTTGTCTGACTGGATCAGCACCGGCCGGTGTTGAAGCAGGGTCTAGCCTGACTTAGGGCATTGTAAATGGCCCTTAGTTCCAGAATATTTATGTGTAGGGAAGTCTCCTGACTTTTCCATAGCCTTGGAAGTTTCTTCCCTGTGTGACTGCCCCCCAGCCTCGAAGGCTGGCATCCGTGGTCACCAGGACCCAGTCCTGTATGCCGAATCTGCGGCCCCCTAGAAGATGAGCACTCTGCAGCCACCACAACAGCGACACCCTGGCCCTTGGAGACCGGGTTATCCGCCGATGCATCTGAAGATGCATCCCGGACCATTTGTCCCACAGATCCCACTGGAAGATCCTTGCATGGGACCTGGCGAATGGAATTTCTTCGTAAGAAGCTACCATCTTTCCCAGGGCTCGCGTGCATTGATGCACCGATACCTGTATTTGTATTAGGAGGTCTCTGTCCAGAGACGACAACTCCTTGGACTGAACCATACCCAGGAACAGTAGACGCGTCGTAGGAACCAGCTGCGACTTTGGAATATTCAGAAACTAGCCGTGCTGTTGTAGCACTTCCCGAGATAGTGCTACTCCGATGAACAACTGCTCCCTGGACCTCGCCTTTATAAGGAGATCGTCCAAGTACGGGATAATTATTTCGGCCATTACCTTGGTAAATACCTCGGTGCCGGGGACAGACCAACGGCAACGTCTGGAAATGGTAATGACAATCCTGTACCACAATTTTGAGGTACTCCTGGTGAAGAGGGTAAATAGGGACATGCAGGTAAGCATCCTTGATGTCCAGTGATACCATGAAATTCTCCAGGCTTGCAATAATCGCCCTGAGCGATTCCATTTTGAACTTGAACCTTCGTATATAAGTGTTCAAGGATTTCAATTTTAGAATGGGTCTCACCGAACCGTCTGGTTTCAGTAGTACCACAACATTTTGGAATAGTAACCCCGGCCTTGTTGAAGGAGGGGTACCTTGATTTCACCTGCTGGAAGTACAGCTTGTGAATTGCCGCCAGTACTACCTTCCTCCGAGGGCAGCAGGCAAGGCTGATGTGAGGTAACGGCGAGGGGGAGTCGCCTCGAACTCCAGCTTGTATCCCTGTGATACTACTTGCAGAACCTAGGGATCCACCTGTGGGCGAGCCCACTGGTCCCTGAAGTTCCCGAGACGCGCCCCCACCGCACCTGTCTCCACCTGTGGAGCCCCAGCGTCATGCGGTGGACTCAGAGGAAGCGGGGGAAGATTTTTGATCCTGGGAACTGGCTGTCTGGTACAGCTTTTTCCTTCTTCCCTTGCCTCTGTGCAGAAAGGAAGCGCCTTTGACCCGCTTGCTTTTCTGAAGCCGAAAGGACTGTACCTGAAAATACGGTGCTTTCTTAGTCTCTAAGGAAACCGGAGTTAAAAAAATTTCTTCCCAGCTGTTGCTGTTGATACGAGGTCCCAGAGACCCTCCCCAAACAATTCCTCACCCTTATAAGGCAGAATCTCCATGTGCCTTTTAAAGGCAGCATCACCTGTCCACTGCCGGGTTTCTAATACCCTCCTGGCAGAATGGACATTGCATTAATTCTGGATGCCAGCCGGCAAATATCCCACTGTGCATCCTACTTTAATATGCTCTATGTTAGCAAAACAGTTAGCAGTGCCACCTTTTTTGACAAACGTGTGAGCGCCTTATCCACCCTAGGGGATATCTCCCAACGTGACCTATCCTCTGGCGGGAAAGGGTACGCCATCAGTAACTTTTTAGAAATTACCAGTTTCTTATCGGGGGAACCTACGCTTCTTTACACACTTCATTCATTCATCTGATGGGGGAACAAAACACTGGCTGCTTTTTCTCCCCAAAAATAAAACCCCTTTTATGTGGTACTTGGGTTCATGTCAGAAATGTTTAACACATTTTTCATTGCCGAGATCATGTAACGGATGTTCCTAGTGGATTGTGTATATATCTCATCCTCGTCGACACTGGAGTCAGACTCCGTGTCGACATCTGTGTCTGCCATCTGAGGTAACGGGCGCTTTTTGAGCCCTTGATGGCCTTTGAGACGCCTGGGCAGGCGCGGGCTGAGAAGCCGGCTGTCCCACAGCTGTTACGTCATCCAGCCTTTTATGTAAGGAGTTGACATTGTCGGTTAATACCTTCCACCTATCCATCCACTCTGGTGTCGGCCCCACAGGGGGCGACATCCCATTTATCGGCCTCTGCTCCGCCTCCACGTAACCTTCCTCATCCAACATGTCGACACAGCCGTACCGACACACCGCACACACACAGGGAATGCTCTGACTGAGGACAGGACCCCACAAAGTCCTTTGGGGAGACAGAGAGAGAGTATGCCAGCACACACCAGAGCGCTATATAATGCAGGGATTAACACTATAACTGAGTGATTTTTCCCCCAATAGCTGCTTGTATACATATATTGCGCCTAAATTTAGTGCCCCCCCTCTCTTTTTAACCATTTGAGCCTGAAAACTACAGGGGAGAGCCTGGGGAGCTGTCTTCCAGCTGCACTGTGAAGAAAAAATGGTGCCAGTGTGCTGAGGGAGATAGCCCCGCCCCTTTTTCGGCTGACTTTTCTCCCGCTTTTTTATGGATTCTGGCAGGGGTAATTTATCACATATATAGCCCTGGGACTATATATTGTGATGATTTGCCAGCCAAGGTGTCTTAAATTGCCCTCAGGGCGCCCCCCCCCCCCCCCCCGGCGCCCTGCACCCATCAGTGACCGGAGTGTGAGGTGTGCATGACGAGCAATGGCGCACAGCTGCAGTGCTGTGCGCTACCTTGTTGAAGACAGAAGTCTTCTGCCGCCGATTTTCCGGAACACTTCTTGCTTCTGGCTCTGTAAGGGGGCCGGCGGCGCGGCTCCGGGAACGAACACCAAGGTCGGGTCCTGCGGTCGATCCCTCTGGAGCTAATGGTGTCCAGTAGCCTAAGAAGCCCAAACTACCACCTGTTAGGTAGGTTCGCTTCTTCTCCCCTTAGTCCCTCGCTGCAGTGAGTCTGTTGCCAGCAGATCTCACTGTAAAATAAAAAACCTAAATATACTTTCTTTCTAGGAGCTCAGGAGAGCCCCTAGTTTGCATCCAGCTCAGCCGGGCACAAGATTCTAACTGAGGTCTGGAGGAGGGTCATAGTGGGAGGAGCCAGTGCACACCAGGTAGTCCTAAAGCTTTCTTTAGTTGTGCCCAGTCTCCTGCGGAGCCGCTATTCCCCATGGTCCTTACGGAGTCCCAGCATCCACTTAGGACGTCAGAGAAAAGTCAGTTGAGTGTCTGTTTTTTCCTATCTAATAGACAGAAAAAAACAGACACCCACCAACTTTTCAAACATTTGAATTCCCCCGATAGACATAACTGTGGCAGAAATTGGTCAGATTTATGATGTAATCAATTATTTCTGTATGGTGGCAAAGAAAGGACGGCCAGACCTGAGCAAACAAAAAAACACTAGCAACAGGCAATGGAGGATGGAATGCTTCACCAACCACAGAGGCCGGGGCCTACAGTACGAAACACTACACTAACAGTATCACCTAACACACCCCTAACTCACCCATAGGCTGGAACAACCATGTGATCAGCACCAGGGCCAGCTCCAGCCTTGTGGTTTAAGCCACATCCGGCATATCTGCCTTCAATTCTTCTATTAAACCGGTACAATAGAGGACCTGGACCAGAACCGGTACAATAGAATAGTGCTCACTATGACCACTATTAAGCCTGGTATAAACCACATTTTACATCTGCGTTTTTGGTGTATAAGGCATCAACTCAGCTTGAGATCAGAGCCGACGCGAACCACTCAACAGCTCCTGCAAAGCAGGGAAGCGTTGTGCTGAAGAGGCACTCTCCCTGCTCTGCTGTCTTCTACCACTATGTCTGTCACACTGTAGGACAGGCAACAGGCCAGTAGCATGAAGCGCTGCTCCAGTGCAGGTCTCTCTGGCTTGGTCCCTCATCTCTCCTCCTACCTGCTACACCTTTGGCAGTGGCAACGGCAGCACTCTCTCGCTGTGTGCAGTAAGTACCGCACTCCCCCCTCTTTCCCCTCCCATCCTCCTGAGGACATAAGTGTAAGGGGCACTTCTAGTGTAAGGGGAATTATATGTGGCACTACTACTGTGGGTGTTATGTGTGGCAATACTACTGTGGGCATTATGTGTAGCACTACTACTGTGGGCATTATGTGTGTCACTACTACTGTAGGCATTATTGTGTGGCACTACCGCTGTGGGCGTTATGTAAGGCGCTACTACTGTGGGCTTTATGTGTGGCACTACTACTGTGGGCATTATGTGTGGCACTACTACTATGAGCAATATCTGTAAGGGGCACTACTACTGTGGGTGTTATGTTTGGCACTACTACTGTGGACATTATGTATAAGGTGCACTACTACTGTGAGCGTCATGTGTAAGGGGCACTACTACTGTGGACATTATGTATAAGGTGCACTACTACTGTGAGCGTCATGTGTAAGGGGCACTACTACTGTGGGCATTATGTGTGTAAGGGACAATACTGTGGGTATTGTGTATAAGAGGCACGTGTATAGGGTACACTACTATGTGGTGTAATATGAATATGGGGCACTATGTGCGATTTAATGTGAATAAGATTGTGATACTATGTGGCGTAATTTGAGTTGGGGGTCACTATTGTGTGGCCACACCCCTTCCTTGTGAGACCACACTCCTTTTGTGGTGCACGCTGTCCATTTATGTATGGGAGGGCGCAATTTTTTTATTTGCAGGGGGGTGCCAAACACCCTAGCCCTGGCCCTCCTTGAGACCCTCAGTTCAATAGGTTTATTTGGATTTTCCCCATTGTACATCTTGCCCGGTAGTTATATGGCTAACTAAGTAGGATATATAATAACTAATACGCAAATCATCGCCCCTCATGAAATTCCTCCTTCACTTGGTCTTGCAGAATGTATACAATGAGTTCCTATGGAGTAAAACCTCAGCACCCACAATATTTCATGTCAGTTGGTGGGAAGGAGCAGATGCTGGGATAGCACAGGCCATCTTCAGACTGGACAAGGAAGAAGACACGTCAGTGCCCCAAACCAGCAAAATGGAGTGCAAAATGAGCTCGATGGCCTGCTGTATTTTTCTTAAATTGAGACTGGAGGGAAAACTGTGCGATGTTGTGATCAAAGTCAACGGACATGAGTTCAAGGCTCATAAGAACATCTTGTGCGGCTGTAGTCCTTATTTTAGGTCAGTATATATAGTGACTCATTACAGTAAGTAGTAGAATCTTGTGGGGAGCTGTGAGCTGTCCTGATCTGTGTGATTGTGTTAGTGATGGGAATGGGACAAGACAATGAGTTACTGTAGATCGAGGAAAGAGCAGGGTCCCCGAGCAGCACAGAGCAGTGATCCCGGCCTCTGTCACACTGGTGTGGGAATATTGGCCCTCATTCCGAGTCGTTCGCTCGGTAATTTTCTTCGCATCGCAGCGTTTTTCTGCTTAGTACGCATGCGCAATGTTCGCACTGCGACTGCGCCAAGTAATTTTGCTATGAAGATAGTTTTTTTACTCACGGCTTTTTCTTCGCTCCGGCGAACGTAATGTGATTGACAGGAAATGGGTGTTACTGGGCGGAAACACAGCGTTTTATGGGCGTTTGGATGAAAACGCAACCGTTTCCGGAAAAAACGCGGGAGTGGCTGGAGAAACGGGGGAGTGTCTGGGCGAACGCTGGGTGTGTTTGTGACGTCAAACCAGGAACGACAAGCAGTGAAATGATCGCAGATGCCGAGTAAGTCTGAAGCTACTCTGAAACTGCTAAGTAGTTTGTAATCGCAATATTGCGAATACATCGTTCGCAATTTTAAGAAGCTAAGATTCACTCCCAGTAGGCGGAGGCGTAGCGTGTGTAACTCTGCTAAAATCGCCTTGCGAGCGAACAACTCGGAATGAGGGCCATTGTGTTCCCAACACACCTCTGTATGGGAGAACGTTCCTGCATCTACTTCTGTCCTACAGCGCCCTCCATTATATTCTGCACAAAACACAAATTAGGAGCAATTTGCAAGCATTGAGATCATGTAGCTGAATGAAGCATGAAGCAAATGTAAAGACATTGGGGGTCATTCCGAGTTGATCGTAGCTGTGCTAAGTTTAGCACAGCTACGATCCTTAACTCAGACATGCGGGGGGACGCCCAGCACAGGGCTAGTCCGCCCCACATGTCAGTGCCGGCCCCCCCACACAAATACAAAAGCATCGCACAGAGGCGATGCCTTTGTACTTGAGGAGTAACTCCCGGCCAGCGCAGCTTCTGCGGATGGCCAGGAGTTACTCGTCGCTCCCGCTGGCCGCAGCGGCTGAGTGACACGTCACGCAGTCGCCGCGGCCCGCCCCCCCCCCCCCCGAACGGTCTGGCCACGCCTGCGTTGGCTGGACCACTCCCCCTAAACGGCGGCTAAATGCCGCCATTCAGCCCCCTCCCGCCTAGCGACCGCCTCTGTCTCAGAGGCGATCGCTAGGCAACGATGACTGCCATGTGCCGGCGCACTGCGGCGCCGGCGCATGCGCAGTTCCGACCCGATCGCATGGCTGCGAAGAAGTGCAGCGTGCGATCGGGTCGGAATGACCCCCATTGGTGGAGAAGGCAAATGCTGACGCCTGTGCTACTGTGTTATTCTTCCCTATATTGTAAATTGGTAAAGCTGAGCATGGATTTTTATATATGTACTGGCATTTCTATATATAGATATAACATGTGCAGGGAGAGATTGATTTGGGTGTGGTGAGTTCAATCTGCAATCTAAATTGCAGTATAAAAATAAAGCAGCCAGTATTTACCCTGCACAGAAACAAAATAACCCACCCAAATCTAACTCTCTCTGCAAATGTTATATCTGCCCCCCCTGCACTGCACATGGTTTTGCCCAACTGCTAAAAAATTTCCTGCTGCGATCAACTTGGAATTACCCCCAAAGTATAAATCAGATGCTAATTGCCATGTTTCAGAAAAATGACAGTTAGGAGCTAATTAGTTTTATACTAGTTTATCTCTCTCCACTTCATCACTCTCCAAGGCTTACTAAACTGCCCTGATAGGGTTAGTATTAGGAAAATCAATCTCCTATATAATAGCCCTATTCTGTGACCTTGTGATTCATTTGCTAACGCTGGGCGGAGTCACAACAGTGGGCGGAGTTATTCAAATGAGTCACAGAGATCTGGCCAAATCTACAGGAGACTAGGAGCAGAAGCAGATAGCATGGGCATTGGGCATGTCACAGGCAGGGCTGCATACCTCCCAGCTTTCTGCAGGAGATTTCACCAGGCAGAAGGAGGGAAACACACTCGGCGAAAAGGGGGCGTGGCTTCACGGGAGGGCCCCCGTTTTCGTCAGTGAGGGGGCTTGCCCAGCGCTCTGTGAGCTGCTGGCATGCCCCCAGGGGCTGATTATGAGTCCGGGGGGCACAGGGCACTTGAGACAGGGGAGCCCTATCTCATTGCTGTGCCTACTGTGGGTTGGGGGCGTGGCCTAATTGCGGCCCGCGCGGCCACGCCCCCTTATGCAAATTCCGATTTTTATTTTTTTATGGGATTTTGACCCCTCAGCTAGGGCTAAATCCAGAGGACGTGGTCGCTCCCCCTACACACCCGCACAGGGAGAAGAAAGCAGGGAGACTGCTGCCTCCCTGCCACACCACAGACCTGCCAATATGCAGCAGCGTGTGCTGACTGTAGCACAATGCTGCCGCTGTTGCTGGCAGGACGGGGGGAGCTTCTGAGCTGGGACAGAGCTACTCCAGCCGGGGGGCCCCCTAAAACTGTGGGGCCAACGGTGCGTATCCCCTGGCCACCCCCCCCCCCCCCTTAATCCGGCTCTGCTGCTGGAACCCCCCCCCCGTAATCCGTACCCCCTGATGCCCCCTCTCCCTCTGTCTCCACTATTCACCGCTGCTCTGCTAAGCAGAACAGCGAGTACAGGAGCTTTCCAACTGCCCCCCCCCCCCACCGCCGGACACTGCGACCCGCGGGTGGGACAGCGGGACAGACCCCAAAAAATGGGACTGTCCCGCGAAAATCGGGACATTCGGGAGGTATGGGGGTGTGTGAGGGGTATGTCATACAGACAGACGGGCACCGGCTCACTGTGTGCTTGACCCCCCACATCGGCATACTCAGCAGGGTCCCTCTGGTGCGGAGGAGCGTCACTTTCTGACACACTCCACGCTTCTTAGCTGCAGTTTAGTGGGGCACCTGCCGCTGTGCAGGTTCCATACTGCCTCTGTTATCTCCAGCCCCGGCAACCCCACCGCTAGCTGCAGCGCTGCCACCCGCAGTGGAGTGCGCCCAGCTCATTCACACACTTTAGCTGGCGGGTAGCGCTGCAGAAATCCGAGCTGCTTGCAGGCTCTGACCCACTCCTCCCTCCAGCCGCAGCGTCTCCTGGGAGCTAACCAGTCACTCCCAGTCTCCCCTTACCACAGTGCCCGGAAGCCGTGAGGTCCGCGCCACGTGCATGCTATGACCCCCTCCTCCCTCCAGCCGCAGCATCTCCTGGGGGCTAACCAGTCATTTCCAGTCTCACCTTACCACAGTGCCCGGCAGCTGCGCGAGGTCTGCGGTGTGTGACTGAGGAGGGGGGGAGGGATGCAGACTGGCAGAGAAAGCAGGACTCCAGCCTGAGAGAGTCAGCCATGCCAAGTCTCCAGCAGCAGCAGATCCCAACAGGTTGGAATGGAACAGCAGCAGCCAGCAGCAGTGACTCCGGTAAGACACATCTGTCTGTCACCACTGTTTTGTCCCTAATACCAAGCTCTCCCGTGCCCTGTGTTCTGTCATGTCCCTGTCACCCCTGGCCTTGCCCTGCCACCCTTATTCTGGCCCTTTCACCCTTATCCTGGCCCTTTCACCCTTATCCTGGCCCTGTCACCCTTATGCTGGCCCTGTTACCCCTATCCTGGCCCTGTCACCCCTGTGCTTGCCCTGTCAACCCTATACTGGCCCCGTCACCCCTGTCCTGGTCCTGCCGCCCCTACCCTGGCCCTGTCACCCCTATCCTGTCCCTATCATTTCTGTCCTGGCCCTGTCACCCCTGTCCTGGCCCCGTCACCCCTGTCCTGGCCCCGTCACCCCTGTCCTGGCCCCGTCACCCCTGTCCTGGCACCGTCACCCCTGTCCTGGCCCCGTCAACCCTGTACTGACCCTGTCACCCCTGTCCTGGCCCTGTTACTGCATACCCTCCAACTACCTTTTATGGCATGTACAGTACCCGCAGCGCCTCCAGACCTCTCCCCAATGCACTACACCTCCGCACCTTCCCCTCCACCACATGCGGCACTCCACCCCTCCCCCACATGCTGTGCCTCCAGACCCCCTACACCACCCGTGGCTCCCACTCCTCCACCCCTTCACCACCCACAGCACCTCCAGGCCCCTTCCACCATTCACCCCCCTTATACGTCTCCCCCCACACCTGCCCCCCTCCACCCGCAGCATCTGCAGACACCCTCCTCCATCAGCGGTCCCCCCCTCCCCCACCCCTCCCCCACCAATGGCACCCCCGCACCTGCCCCTCCACCACCTGCAGCACCTCCGGACCTCCTTTCCCATCCGCCGCAACACCCGTACCTGCCCCTACCCTACCCATGGTGCCTGCGGTCCCCTACCCAACCCCCGGCACACCCATCCCACAGCACCTCCGGAACTCTTTACCCATCCACAACATCCCCACACCTGCCCCTCTCCCACCCGTGGCACCCCTGCCCCTCCCCCACCTGCAGTGCCTCCGGACCCCTCCCCCATCTGCATCCCCCACTCCTCTGCCCCTCCCCCACGCGCAGCACCTCCCGAACCTTCCCCATCCGGGCCCCACCCCCACTTCTGCCTCCCCTCCACCCGCAGCATCTACAGACACCATCCGCAATCCCCCCCGCACCCGCTACATTCTGTACATCGTGCCCTGCAGGTGCTGTTCACGCCGTCGCAAGGGGCTGCGCCTCCTTCACCATCGCACGCCCTTTCATTGTGCAATATTTAACCACTAACAAAGGAATCCAGGTAATACTCCATATAATACAAATATTAAACCCCAGAAAGGCATGCAAGGGTTAAGGGGGCGTAGCCCCTTGCGACGGTGTGAAGAGCGCCCGTAGGGTGCGATGAAGCACCTAGTAAGATATATGTATATGGGGCTCTCCCTTCTCTCTGTCCTCAGTTCCATCCTGATTTTGTAATCTCCTGATGCAGAAACATGGAAACTGAGTGTAGCCGGACATGCATGAACATAACGCTATGCCCATGTATATGATTATACTGTACTTATTACAGTCATTTACTATGCAAAGTGCATGTACTGTACATAAGGGGCTGCTATTACACTCAGCTAACACTAATGTGCTGACTTGTTAGTAGATTTATCACCCAACATTCCTGAATTCCATAGCGGGACATTTCTAAACTGGTGAAACACAACTCTCTCATTGTATTTTGACTAATGCCAGCGGCTGTACGACAGCAGTCTCCTCCTGGGCTTTAGGAGGGAGCCTAGAGTGCTTCATGGATCATTCTGGTGCTGGCAAATGGATTGATGGAGACACAGTAGTAGCAGCAGCGGCTGCAGGGTGGGGCTGCAGCACAGTCCATCATTCAAGTAGGAGAGCCACACGCTGGCAAACATCGCCAGCCGGGCTCACTGGCAGTTGGTGTGGCTACCCTATTTGAATTTTGGACTGTGCTGCAGCCTCTGGAGCTGCCACTGGTAGTAGTGTTTACATAGGCTGAGGGGAAGAGTTGAGTGTATTGATGCTGTTCTATGCTAAATTTGGCGTAAGCACACTGGCTTAGGGATGGCCCTCGACCAGCGATGAATCAAGATAATCGATGGTTTATGGCTGATGTAGAATACTTTTGCAATTGATGGGTGAGCACCAGATGGTTTCCCTCCATCAATGGAAAGGTATAACCAAATACTTTTTTTTTCCTAATGTGGTGCCAGGACACGGAGCATAGCTCTGCCCCCTGACCTGCTAAGTCCCGCCCCTGTTTTTTTATTGGTCCGCGGACCAGCCAGCACCTTTCAGTAGTGGCCATCGAGTGGTGCAAACCATTGATGGATCACCATAGATGGTTGTGTACCATCGATGCTTATAATCGATTGTATCATCGATGGCAACCATCGTTGGACACCCCACCGATGGCCATCCCTACTCTGGATGGATAGCCTAGTTTCTCCAAGTGAGAGAGTTTATTGGTCATACATAACTCCCAACAACAGTCAATGATAATTTGGGATGGGTGGAGTGGCTATGACATGCCAGAGGTGTGTCCGTATCATGGTGTGTGTGGCTTCACACTCAGTGGGTGTGTCCACCTCCCGGTACTGTCATAATGGCATGATACAGAACGCATCATATGTGGGACAGTTACAAGGTAATAATACGATTCCTCTCCTTCCCGGCAGAGCTTTGTTTTCCAGTAGTTGGAGCAACTCAGAGAAGAAACTATATAACATCCCTGGCATCTCCCCGGATATAATGAGTCTGATCGTAGAGTATGTGTACACCCGGTCTGTGACCATCACCACCAACAACGTGGAGGAACTCCTCATTGCAGCTGACCAGCTAAACATCATGGGCATTGTACAAGCTTGCTCCGAGTTCATGATAGGCCAACTGTTTTTGGAAAATTGCATTGGCATCTGTAAGTTCACAGAACATTATTATTGCCCGGACCTCCAACAGAAAGCCTACCTGTACATCCTGCACAACTTTGAGGATATAGTGAAGACCTCACACGAGTTCCTGGAGCTGTCAGCGATGGAGCTTAGAGATTTCATATCGAGAGATGAGCTGAACATTAAGCAGGAGGACGTTCTATTTGAGGCCATCATTAAGTGGATTGATTATGATCCAACAGCACGGAAGCAGTATATGTCCACTCTTCTCTCTGAGGTATCTCCATCCTACTTCCTATCTGTTCCCGCTAAGCTGCGTGATCTGGAACTAGTACTGCTAAAAACTTTTCAAATGTAAAAAAAAAATCCATTGTGTGAGGTTGCACTGAACATCACATTCACAACACTTTATCATTTATTATATTCTCTTACAAAAGTGTAAAGCATGTTGTATTTCTCTGACGTCCTAGTGGATGCTGGGAACTCCGTAAGGACCATGGGGAATAGCGGCTCCGCAGGAGACTGGGCACATCTAAAGAAAGCTTTAGGACTATCTGGTGTGCACTGGCTCCTCCCCCTATGACCCTCCTCCAAGCCTCAGTTAGATTTTTGTGCCCGACCGAGCAGGGTGCAATCTAGGAGCTCTCCTGAGCTTCTTAGAAAAAGTTAGTTTTAGGTTTTTTATTTTCAGTGAGACCTGCTGGCAACAGGCTCACTGCATCGAGGGACTAAGGGGAGAAGAAGCGAACCTGCCTGCTTGCAGCCAGCTTGGGCTTCTTAGGCTACTGGACACCATTAGCTCCAGAGGAACCGAACACAGGCCCAGCCTCGGAGTCCGGTCCCAGAGCCGCGCCGCCGGCCCCCTTACAGAGCCAGAAGCAAGAAGAGGTCCGGAAAATCGGCGGCAGAAGACATCAGTCTTCACCAAGGTAGCGCACAGCACTGCAGCTGTGCGCCATTGCTCCTCATGCACACCACACACTCCGGTCACTGAGGGTGCAGGGCGCTGGGGGGGGGGGCGCCCTGAGCAGCAATATAAACACCTTGGCTGGCAAAAATACATCACATATAACCCCCAGGGCTATATGGATGTATATTAACCCCTGCCAGATTCCATAAAAATGCGGGAGAAAAGTCAGCGGAAAAAGGGGCGGAGCCTATCTCCTCAGCACACTGGCGCCATTTTTCCCTCACAGCTCCGTTGGAGGGAAGCTCCCTGGCTCTCCCCTGCAGTTAATACACTACAGAAAGGGTTAAAAAGAGAGGGGGGGGGCACAATTTAGGCGCAGTATACAACATATAGGCAGCTATAAGGGAAAACACTTTTTTATAGGTGCTATCCCTGTGATATATAGCGCCCTGGTGTGTGCTGGCATACTCTCCCTCTGTCTCCCCAAAGGGCTTTGTGGGGTCCTGTCCTCTATCAGAGCATTCCCTGTGTGTGTGCTGTGTGTCGGTACGGCTGTGTCGACAGGTATGTGGAGGATAATGAGGTGGAGGCGGAGCGAATGCCTGTAAATATGTTGTCACCCCCTGCGGGGTCGACACCGGTGTGGTTGAACTTATGGAAGGATTACGTGAAAGTGTCAACTCCTTACATAAAAGGCCGATGACACGGAACAGCCGGCTACTCAGCTTGTGCCTGTTCCAGCGTCTCAAATGTCATGGGGGGCTCTAAAATCGCCCGCTACCTCAGATAACAGACACAGATGTCGACACGGATACTGACTCCAGTGTCGACATCGATGAGACTGGTGTACCCTCCAAATAGGTCCACCCGTTACAGGATTGAGACAATGAAAAATGTATTACACATTTATGATTATACCCCAGGTACCACATAAAAGGGTATTGTGTTTGGTGAGAGAAAACTATTAGTAGTTTTTCCTGCATCTGAGAAATTAAATGAGGTGTGTGAGGAAGAGTGGTCTTCCCCCGGTAAGAAATTGATAATTTCTACAACGGTTATTGGCAGCGTACCCTTTCCCGCCAGAGGATAGGTCACGCGGGGAAACACCCCATAGGGTAGATACAGCGCTTACACGCTTATCAGAAAAGGTGGCACTACCGTCTTCGGGTACGGCCGCCCTGAAGGAACCTGCTGATAGAAAGCAGGAGGTTACCCTATAAGATATGGTCACACACTAGGGCATTATATTGCGACCAGCCGTTGCTTCGGCATGGATGGGCAGTGCTCCCGCTGCGTGGTCAGATTCCCTGTCGGAAAATAACTATGGATAGGGACAATATTTTGCTGAAAATAGAGCATATAAAAGACGTGGTTTTATACATGCGTGATGCACAGAGGGATATTTGCCGGCTGGCATCAAAAATAAGCGCTAGGTCCATTGCCGCCAGACGGGGGTTATGGACTTGGCAATGGTCAGGCGATGCCGACTCGAATCGGCACATGGAAGTTGCCCTATAAGGGGGTAAAACTGTTTGGGGATAGTTTTTCAGACCTCGTTTCCACAGCTACTGCTGGGAAATTAATTTTTTTACCACAGGCTACCCCACAACAAAAGAAAGCACCGTATCATCAAGTACAGTCCTTTCGGCCCCAGAAAAACAAGTGGGCTAGAGGCTCATCCTTTCTGCCGAGAGGCAAAGGTAGAGGAAAAAAGCTGCAACACACAGCTAGTTCCCAAGAGCAGAAGTCCTCCCTGCGTCCGGTAGGTCCACAGCATGGTGCTGGGGCTACTCAGGCGGACCCGGGCACGGTGGGGGCCCGTCTCAGATATTTCAGCGGACAGTGGGCTCTCTCACATAGATCCCTGGGTCCTTCAAGTAGTATCTCAGGGGTACAGGCTGGAGTTCGAGACGTTCTTCCCCCCGCCGTTTCCTAAAATCTGCCTTACCGGCACCTCCCTCTGCCAGGGAGACGGTGTTGGTGGATATTCAACACTATAATCACAACAAGTGATTGTCAAGGTGCCCCTCCTTCAGCAAGGAAGGGGTTACTATTCCACAGTGGTTGTGGTACCGCAACGGTTCGGTGAGACCCATCTTGAAATTAAAATACTTGAACTTTTACATCAGAAGATTCAAGTTCAAGATGGAATCGCTCAGGGCGCTTATTATCTCCCTGGACATCAAGGATGCGTACCTGCATGTCCCCATCCCCCCCCCCCCCCTAACCAGGAGTACCTCAGATATGTGGTACAGGACTGTCACTATCAGTTCCAGACGCAGCCGTTGGAGTTGTCCACGGCACCGAAGGTCTTTACCTAGGTAATGGCCGAAGTGATGATACTCCTTCACAAGAAGGAAGTTTTTATTATCCCGTACTTGGACGATCTCCTGATAAAGGCGAGGTCCAAAGAACAGTTGGTAGTGGGGGTAGCACTCTCTCGGGAAGTGCTACAACAGCACGACTGGATTCTCAATATTCCAAAGTCACAGCTGGTCCCGACGACACGTCTTCTGTTCCTGGGAATGTTTCTGAACGCAGACCAGAAAAGAGTGTTTCTTCCAGTGGAAAAAGCCGAGGAGTTGTCATCTCTAGTCAGAGACATCCTAAAACCAGGACAGGTGTCGGTACATCAATGCACACGAGTCCTGGGAAAAATGGTAGCTTCGTACGAAGCATAATTCCATTCGGAAGACTCCACGCAAGGACGTTCCAGTGGGACCTGTGGGACTAATGGTCCGGGTCCCATGTACAGATACAACAGCGGATAATCCTGTCAGCAAGAAACAGGGTGTCGCTGCTGTGGTGGCTGCAGAGGGCTCATCTACTAGTGGGCCGCAGATTCGGAATACAGGACTGGGTCCTGGTGACCACGGATGCCAGCCTTCGGGGCTGGGGTGCAGTCACACAGGGAAGAAATTTCCAAGGAGATTTCGCTTCACATAAATATTCTGCAGCTAAGGGCCATTTACAATGCCCTAAGACAAGCAAGGCCCCTGCTTCAGAACCAGCCGGTACTGATCCAATCAGACGACATCACGGCGGTCGCCCATGTACACAGACAGGGTGGCACAAGAAGCAGGATGGCGATGGCAGAAGCCACAAGGATTCTCCGATGGGCGACCTACACCCAGGAGAATGGGGACTTCATCCAGAAGTTTTCCAAATGCGGGTAAACCGTTGGGAATGACCACGGGTGGACATGATGGCGTCCCGCCTCAACAAGAAGTTGAAAAGATATTGCGCCAGGTCAAGGGACCCTCAGGCGATCGCTGGGGACACTCTAGTGACACCGTGGGTGTACCAGTCGGTTTATGTGTCTCCTCCTCTACCTCTCATACCCAAGGTACTGAGAATAATAAGAAGGCGAGGAGTGAAAACCATACTCGGGGTTCCGGATTGGCCATGAAGAGCTTGGTACCCGGAACTTCAAGAGATGCTGGCAGAGGACCCTTGGCCTCTGCCGCTCAGACAAGACCTGCTGCAGCAGGGACCCTGTCTGTTCCAAGACTTACCGCGGCTGCGTTTGACGGCATGGCGGTAGAACACCGGATCCTAAAGGAAAAGGGTATTCCGAAGGAAGTCATCCCTACCCTGATCATAGCCAGGAAGGATGTCACCGCAAGACATTATCGCCGCGTTTGGCGAAAATTTGTTGCTTGGTGTGAGGCCATGAAGGCCCCGACGGAGGAATTTCAACTATGTCGATTCCTGCACTTCCTGCAAGCAGGGGTGACGTTTGGGCCTCAAATTGGGGTCCATCAAGGTCCAGATTTCGGCTCTGTCGATTTTCTTCCAGAAAAAACTGGCTTCACTGCCTGAAGTTCAGACTTTGGTTAAAGGAGTACTACATATTCAGCCTCCTTTTGTGCCTCCTGTGGCACTTTTTGGATCTCAACGTGGTGTTGGATTTCCTAATGTCGCATTGGTTGAGCCACTTAAAACCATGGAGCTAAAGTATCTCGCGTGGAAAGTGGTCATGCTGTTGGCCTTGGCCTTGGCCTTGGCCAGGCGTGTGTCAGAATTGGCGGCTTTGTCATGTAAAAGGCCTTATCTGATTTTCTGTATGGATAGGGCAGAGTTGAGGACTCGTCCTCAGTTTCTCCCGAAGGTGGTCTCAGGTTTTCACTTGAACCAACCTATTGTGGTGCCTGCGGCTACTGGGGACTTGGAGGATTCCAAGTTGCTGGACGTAGTCAGAGCCCTGTAAATTTTATTTTTCCAGGACGGCTGGAGTCAGGAAAACTGACTCGCTGTTTATCCTGATGGCACCCAACAAGCTGGGTGCTCCTGCTTCTGGGCAGTCTATTGCGCGCTGGTTTTGTAGCACTATTCAGCTGGCGCATTCTGCGGTAGGATTACCGCAGCCTAAATCAAAAAAAGCCCATTCCACAAGGACGGTGGGCTCATCTTGGGCGGCTGCCCGAGGGGTCTCGGCTTTACAACTTTGCCGAGCAGCTACTTGGTCAGGGGCAAACACGTTTGCAAAATTCTACGAATTGATACCCTGGCTGAGGAGGACCTGGAGTTCTCTCATTCGGTGCTGCAGAGTCATCCGCACTCTCCCGCCCGTTTGGGAGCTTTGGTATAATCCCCATGGTCCTTACGGAGTTCCCAGCATCCACTAGGACGTCAGAGAAAATAAGAATTTACTTACCGATAATTCTATTTCTCGTAGTCCGTAGTGGATGCTGGGCGCCCATCCCAAGTGCGGATTGTCTGCAATACTTGTACATAGTTATTGTTAACTAATCGGGTTCTTGTTGTGAGCCATCTATTCAGAGGCTCCTCTGTTATCATGCTGTTAACTGGGTTTCATATCACAAGTTGTACGGTGTGATTGGTGTGGCTGGTATGAGTCTTACCCGGGATTCAAAATCCTTCCTTATTGTGTACGCTCGTCCGGGCACAGTATCCTAACTGAGGCTTGGAGGAGGGTCATAGGGGGATAAGCCAGTGCACACCAGATAGTCCTAAAGCTTTCTTTAGATGTGCCCAGTCTCCTGCGGAGCCGCTATTCCCCATGGTCCTTACGGAGTTCCCAGCATCCACTACGGACTACGAGAAATAGAATTATCGGTAAGTAAATTCTTATTTTCTATTAGGACAAATATGCATAATTACCAGGACATCCTGAGTACCAATTAAATTGCTACTTCCATTAGATGTAAATTATTACATGCCGACTCTCCCGGAACGTCCATGAGAGTCATGAATTATGATTCGCATTGAATCATATCATTGTAGTCCCGTCCCCACTGTAAAATGCTGTGAATTGCTGCTTGGAACTTCGGGAAGGGAGGTTTACGATGATGGAATGAAGGCACCGTGCATTTTGCAATGTTCCTTTGGACTGTATTGTTGCCTTTTTGGTGCATGTAAACAATTGTTAATATATACATTTTTGTTGATGACACAGAAGCTCTCTGACTACTATATATGTTAGGGATGAAAAAATTTATATTAGCAGTAGCAGGAATGGACAGAACAATAAGAGTTAAACTTTATGCTTAAAGAACAAGCAAAGTCACTATTTTTAATTAATATAGTTTCAAATCTGTATATTTCTGAAGTCAATAAAATACATGTAAGAACTAGAATGCTTAATTTTTTTAAAATATGTCCATGATTATCTTTTTCACTTCTTTGTATAATGTGCACAGAAGTTCAAATTTCAGTTGGGCAGGTTTCAGTGGTGCATGCAGGGGGGGTTTCTAAGTATCTAGACTGATTACCGCCCTGACTGACCACAATTGGAGCCCCGTTCCCTTGGAGCATTGTCCCATGACTCACATGTGTCATTCTGGCTCCGCTCTCTTCCATAAGCCTGCGGCATTATGCCTCGATGGGGTGGGGCCTAGTGACAAGATTTTCCTCGCCCTGTCCCCAACAAGAGCTGCTGACTTCTGCACTGCCCTTTTCCTATGAAGGTATTTGCCCCCGAGGTTTAGTAGTTCTTTCAGATCAAATCTTAGTGACCAGACTGAGACATTTGTACTGTAGACATGGGAAGGAAGAGGGGGGTGGGGGCTGATTCAGAGGTGTTCACAGTTGCATTCGCTATTGTGATTTTTTGGGGATTCGCAACCTTGGTAATATGCAATTTCTATTTACTGTCTTCCCCATTCAAGCCCTGACATGCCCACTTTCACTGTCTGTGGACAATGCAACTGTGTTGGTGGTTCTGAAAACTCCACCATCGGTGCACCATTCCGATCACCATTAACATTTGAGACAGCCTATGGTCTTCTGATTGTTTTCTTCTCAAATTCCTTTAAACATCCCTGTGACAATGGATCTGCATTTGGGAACGTAGTCATGTTCACTGACATGCCTATGAACCTCCCATAATACGCCCCCATGAAAGTCCTTTTTTGAGAACACTTTGGGCCACCTGCCGGATCAGGAACGCCAATGGTTGTGTGCCGCCATCTATACTCCGCAAGTTACATATGCAACAGCTGTGTCTAGGTCTGGGGTGTCCAAACTTTTTGCAAAGAGGGACAGATTTAGTGAGGTAAACATGTGTGGGGGCCGACCATTCAGCCTGACATTCTTTGAACCATTAATCACCTCAGAAGACTAAAGAAATAACTTGTCTTACCTGCTCTAATGTGAAGGGTGATACTGAGATCTCGACTGCAGTAAATAGGCCAGGTCTGGCTCAAAGACAGTGGTTTTGATGCGCCAGATGTCACGCTGGTGAGAGTCACTTAGTCTTATCCTCACGCGGTTTTTGTTATGGTTCATAACCGAGAATGTCTTCTCGCAAAAGTATGACGAGCCATACAAGCTCAGCATTTTCTTAGCAAATGTTCGAGTCTCTTGGAACCTGCCTTGATCCAACTGGCGGTAAAAGTTGGCAAGACGGAGCGTCACAGTGCAGCTCAATGAGCTCCAGCTGCAGGTGGACTGGAGCGTTATCAGGAACCACAGATGAAGGCAAAAAGAGTCATATATAATAACACATGCAACCCTGATCAGAGTGACAAGACAGGGAAAAACACTAGCCCGCAGGGTGTCATCCGGTGCCTGGTTATTATGGTCAGAGTGCCATGATGGCACAAGATATATATTTATAACATGTAAATAAGGGCTGGCACAGTTCAGTTATAAAGGATCCAGCTATAGCACACACCTATCCAGATATAGAAGAGGGGGTCTCAGTAATATTGCGCCTTGATATATATATTGTTTAGTTGGGGGACAGCATAAAATTAGGATCACAGACCTTTTCAAGATGGCCACCGCTGCATTTGTGTCGCCCCAGCTGCACTGCAGAGTCCCATGGGAGCACAGTCAACTAGCCGGCCATTCGCCGCCAATCCACGGCAGAAGCAGGGCTCCAGCAGAGCGGGGACTTCTAGTGGAGGACACTGCTAGCTGCTTCACCTTATGCTGGGTCTCTCCATGTGGTCCGGGATGCCCGCGGACTGAGCACGCTGTGCTGCGTATACCGGCCTAAAATGGAGGGGAAGGCCGCAGCCCGCAGGAGCTCCGGTCTCTTCAATATCGTGTGAGCAGTAGAGTGGGCTTAGCGGGGAGAAGCTGTCCGCTTTAGCTGTTTATGGGTAACCGTTGTAAGAGCTCAGCAGAGACACAACTCTCTAGCCTTCAGACGCCAGGCCATGCCCCTAAAATCGCTTTCATGGAGGATGTGGGATGGTGGAAATTTGAGCACAGGCCGCAATTGGACCCTGGGCTGGACTTTGGACATGCCTGGTCTAGGTTCTCTCAGTGGTACGTATGCGCTGTAGGGTTATATGGAGGTTTCACGCATCAATGTAGTAAAATATCGCTCAACTGAGCAAACACCAACATTGCATCCAGCTCTGAATCAGGCCCACAATGTGTTAGCAATTTTTTCCTCATCCCTCACTTTTTCATTGTATGCACTTGGTTGTCTACTAATGTGTAACTAATGCAATGTTACGTTCCTCGTTAGGTTCGTTTGGCCTTAATGAATCCAGATTACTTCATGAACAGCGTCAAAACCCACGACTATGTAAAAAATAGCGAAGAATGCAAGACAATTATAATTAAAGCTCTCACAGATATGTATGACCTTAACATGCATGGCGTCGCCAACTCTGACTGTACAAAACCGCTGACTAGGCCACGCCTCCCTTATGCCATCTTATTGGCTATTGGAGGCTGGAGTTCTGGTTTTCCCACAAATGCCATTGAGTCTTATGACGCCCGTGCCGACAGATGGTTTTATGTTACATGTGCTGCGGAGACCCCCAGGGCCTATCATGGAACGGCCTACTTGAAAGGCTATGTGTACATCATTGGAGGATTTAACAGCATGGACTTCTTTAACAGTGTGAAGCGCTTCGATCCGTTCAAGAAAACATGGCAGGAAGTGGCCTTGATGCACTCTAAGCGATGTTACGTCAGTGTCACCGTCCTTGATAACCACATCTACGCTATGGGTGGCTATAATGGCTGTGTTCGACTAAATACTGCTGAGCGTTATGAACCGGAGTCGAACCAGTGGACTATGATTGTCCCTATGCATGAGCAGAGGAGTGATGCCAGTGCCACCACGCTCGATGGAAAGGTAAGAAGATAATGCTGTACCTGCACTAGGCACTTTCAGGTTTACAAGATATTATGGCTTCTGCTTTCATCCATTTTCTATGGCTGAGATGGATCAATTTTCCGTCATCTCTGCAGTTTAATTATCAATGGTCACGTGATGCTTTGTGAGGGTCGATTTCGATGATTCTGCATTCCAAAGGGAATATAGGACACTTTGTCTGCATCGTGGTAATCTGTGCCCCTGCTTTAGACGAATTGCCAGGAGCGAGAGGCACATTTTGTTACCAGTGGCCAAAGATCTCCTATATAATAGCCCAGACTCTGTGCCTGGGCCTCTAACGCTGGGCGGAGTCACAGAGCTGGGCGGAGTCAGCAGCATCTGCGGGGGGGGGGGGGGACACCATGGCCTGTGCTGCACCAGAGGCAAGTAAAAAATGCCCCCTGGCACAGTATAGAGGGGTGGCCATGGCCACCAGTAGCACCACACACAGTTCCAGCCAGCAGCAGGGAGGGGAACACAGGCTATGCGGAGGGGACTTCCAAGCACCGCTGGACGCAACTTCCTGGCCCCCTTACACCCACACCCCACACTGAGGAATCCCTCCCTTATGCACCCCCCAACACTTTCCCTACCGCATCTAGCCAGTGGGGGTTCGCGCAGGACGGCAGCAGGGGACGAGCAGGTACAGCGGGACGGAGCACCACACTAACCAATCCACATGCCGCCTCGCACCGCTCCGGCCACACCACTATGCCACCCCCCTCACAGCCAGCCCGCAACTCCGGGAACACGCGTGCCGGCACCCCCATTCCCATCCCCGGCACCAGGCACACACTGTGGAGGCCAGATCAAGTGCACCCGCCCAGAGCCAGGACGGGACACTGCTCCAGCCACTGTGCTGCTGAGCGGGAGCTCCCTCCCACAGCAGCCAAACGACTAGGTCACTGCACAGGCAGGGACTCCCCACTACCCACATCTGCTCCAGCCATACACCCCAGAGGCACACCTCCACTTTTCCACACACCAACCCACCCTCTTCTCCTTCACACACACGAACACTCCCTCCCCCCCCCCCCACACACACACACACACTCCCTTCCCCATCCCTGCACATCCTACACCCCAACCCAACACCTCATGCACCCCTAACCCTCACACCACTACAACAAACACAACCCACGCACACCCACAACTCCTCCAAACAAACCTCTCGCCCCACGTGCAACACCCACCGCACCCACAAGCCCATCCCACAACCGAACAAGGCCCATACCTCCCACCCAGCGGACGGCGATCCTATTAGCGAGGAGAAGACACGCAATAAGCCAGATACCGCAGTGGCAGAGGTTAGTACATCCCACCCCCTGAGTCCCCCCTCCCCCCACATCCGCACCCGCAACGCCACCAGACTCCCATCCATGGCACCACCGCATCCGCCCCTCCCCCACCCGTGGCGCGTCCAGACCCCCTATCCAAACCACAGCACCCCGCACCCGCCGCTCCACCAACCGCAGCAACTATGGACCCCATCCCCCAACCGCGACACCCCCTCACCTGCCACTCCCCCACCTGCGTCAACTCCACTCTGCCCCCACCCCCTGCACCTCCTGCCCCCCTACCCTACTCGCAGCATCCTGGGTCCCCCCTCCACCGCACCTGCCCCTTCCCCACCCGCAGCACCCACGCACCTGCCCCTCCCCCACCCACAGCACCCCCACCCCTCTCCCACACCCGCCCCTCCTCCACCCTCAGCCCCCCACCACCCGCATCGCCACCAGACTCCACCACCATCCGTGGCACCCACGCACCTCCCCTCCCCCACCCGTGGCGCCTCCACACCCCCTACCCAAACCGTGGCACTCTCGCACCCGCCACTGCACCATCCGCTGCACCTATGGACACCACGCCCCATCCGCAGAACCCACGCACCTGCCACTCCCCCACCCATGTTAACCCTGCTCCTCTCCCACCCGCTACGCCTCCCGACCACCTACCCCACTCACAGCACATCCGCCCCTTCCCCACCCGCAGCACCCCCGAACCCGCCCCTCCCCCACCCCCGGCAGCCCCGCTCCTCCCCCACCCCCGGAGCACCAGCACCACCGGACCCCATCCACGGCATCCCCGCAACCACCCCTCCCCCACCCGTGCCGCCTCCAGACCCGTACCCAAACCGCGGCACCCCGCACCCGGCACTCCACCACCCACAGAAACTATGGACCTCATCTGCGGCACCCCCGCACCTGCCACTCCCCCACCCGCATCAACTCCGTGCCTCCCGACCCGCTACCACACTCGTAGCACCCCCAGCACCCGCACCTCTCCCACCCGCAGCACCCTCCCACACACACGGCACCCCTGCACCCACCCCTCCCCCACCCACCACACCCCAGCACCCACCCCACCCCAGCACCACCGGACCCCTACACAAACCACACCACCTTCGCACCTACCACTCCACTACCCACAGCACCTCTTAACCCCATCCGCCGCACCCCCGCACCTGCCACTCCCCCGTCCGCTTCACCCCCACCCGCTGTGCCTCGCGACCCCCTACATAACTCGCAGCACCCCCACACCCACCCCTACCCCCCTGCACTGCCTCCATAACCCCTCCCCCATCTGCAACAGCCCCGCATCTGCCTCTCCCCCACCTGCGCCACCCCCATCCCTCCATCACCCGCAGCACCTCCGGAACCCATCCCCCATCTATGGCCCCCACTTTTTCGCCCCTCCCCATTTCCGCAACACGTCCCGACCACCTCCCCCATCCGCAGCACCCCGTCTGCCCCCACCCCTCCACCACCCACCCCTCCCCAACCCACAGCACCTCCTGCCCCCCTGCCCCATTCGCCACCCACCCGCAGCCACCCCTCCACCACCCACATCATCTACAGACCCCTTCCGCGGCACCCCACAACCACTCCTCCCCCACCGGCAGCACCTCTGCAACCCCTCCCCAAAATGCACCCCCCTGCACACGCCCCTCCCCCACAGGCAGCTCCTCCAGACCCCCTCCTTCATCTGGTGCCCCCGCCCTTCCCCCACCAACAGCATCTACATATCCCCTCCCCCACCTGCAGCACCTCTTGACGCACCCTCTCTGCAAGCACCCCTCCCCCACCCACAGCACCCCCGCCCCTCCCCCACCTTTGGTGACTACCAACACCCTCCCCCACCCGTGGCAACCCCGCAATCGCCCCTCCGCATCTCCCACGCACCCGCCACTTCCCCAACCACAGCACCTACTAGGTGATTCATCAGGCCTTGCGTGAAATGTTGATGCCGTCACAAGGGGCTACGGCCCCTTAACCATCCCACACCCTTTGTCCCTGAAATATTTAACCACACACAAAATTATGATTGGAATAAAAATATTGCACGCCCCAAGGGCGTGTAACGGTTAAAGGGGTGTAGCCCCTTGCGACGGTGTGAAGAGCGCCTGTAGGGCGCGATGAATCACCTAGTATTTCTATATTCAGCTATAAACTGTCAAGAAGATAAGGACCTTTCATATCTCGGGTGTTTGTTGAACTAGTAGATGGATAAACTTGAGCGGAGTCACCAGCCGATGAGTATATGTAACGTAAGTACCAGGTAGCAGTGCAAGATGATGAAACAGAGGTTATACAGGTATCAACAGGTAATCACAGGTCTCACAGTAGTCTTCCACTGTGGCACTCTAACACAGTCTCACACAGCTCATGCTCAGTAGTAGCCTCGGCAGCCATCTTAGTACATGGAATGAAGCTTCCCTTGGAGAGAAGCAACATGTAGTCTGCGCAGTTACGCACTCCACTTTCAACAAACGGAAGAGGAGTGATGAAGCTGTAGTGGGCATTTTTACGTATCCAAAGATCTTTGAGGGCGTGTCCACTTGTAGAATAGTGTTAGGGCTTACTGACAGCTGTTTTTCAAAGTGGCAGCTCAGATTCCTAATTTGTATGGAGCCATCACAATTATTGATGAATAGGTGCCTTAGCACTTAATAGTGTCAAAGAGTGCCTTACATTTATCTGTGTAAATAGAAACACACGCCTTGTATTGGCAGATGCCTACAAGTTGATAGACGTATAGTGGATGTGAGCAAGGATATAAGTCCACTTGTTGATTCCAAACCAGAGTAGATTTTATTGTAGATAACAGGATACAGTTGATAGGTGTACAGCTACAGATGGAGCCTGGCTCATCTAGCCTTCTCTTCTGCGCCTAGGTGCACCAAGGTTTATTAGCATAAGCCTTTCATCTATTGTTCTCAGCTGCAATACAATACAGAGAGAACAATACAGCAGGGGATTACGTCATTACAGCAGGGAATTAAGTCCGACAGCACTAGCTCAGTTAATCCTATTAAAGGGATAGATGAGCAGGGCTCCATCTGCATACAGCATGGTGATGCTCCAATAACACAATGACAGGCTTGGGCACATGCAGACCATTTTATAAAGCCAAGTAAACAACATGCACCTGCAGTCTAATCACTCTGACATTTAAGTCTGGTGACTCAGACATGTGATGTTATTGAGGCTGATGAGTCATGTACAATAATACAGACGTGATGTTATTGTGGCTGATGAGTCATGCACAATAACACTCAGAAAATAGTTTGTAACCTTTTAACCACTTAACTATATGTCAACACCGTGTACTTGAACAAAGCCCATCGACTTTATATTCTTACTTCATTGATTTACTTATTCTATGATAATTCAAATTGTTGGATATACTATATAAGGCTTGCTGAAGACCCTGGTCTGAATACAAACATCCTGTGTAAAATGGTATAGGGTACACTACAAAAATAAATAAGTAAGTAAGGGTTTGGAGAAATGGGACATATTGAGATGTGGGGAACCTGCTTGTACATCAAAATAATGGAATCAAGGTGAGATAACCATTGGAGCAAGGCCAGCTGTAAGTCTCTTGCAATTGGCAACTTACTGTATGTGTATTGTAGGAGCTAATATGTAGATATACTTTACTTTTATTTTTCCTTATGTTGAGCTTATTAGACTAAATTTAGTTAATGGCTCCCTTAACCATAAACTTATCATTGTTTCACACTCAGTGACACATTAGAATGGATGTGTTTGGTAATGTAAATCATTTATGCTACTTGTAAGTAAATAAAAATTATCAGTGTTCTAAATACCTATGTGAAATTGTTTCTGTGCAGGTCTATATTTGTGGTGGATTTAATGGAATTGAATGTTTGTCCACTGCTGAGGTCTACAGTCCTGAGATTGGGCAATGGAACATTATCATCCCAATGAGAAGTCCGCGCAGTGGCCTTGGAGCTATTGCCTACAGAGACCAAGTGTATGTGGTAAGAGGGAAAATAGGATTTTGATACCTACCGGTAAATCCTTTTCTCCTAGTCCGTAGAGGATGCTGGGGTCCACTTCAAGACCATGGGGTATAGATGGTTCCGCAGGAACCATGGGCACTCTTAAGACTTTTCAATGGGTGTGAACTGGCTCCTCCCTCTATGCCCCTCCTCCAGACCTCAGTTATAGGAACTGTGCCCAGGGAGCCGGACATTTAGAGGAAAGGATTTACTTTAATACTAATGGTGAGATACATACCAGCTTACACCGCAACCATGCCGCACAACATGGCATTCAACATAACACACGCCAACAGGCATGAACCAAGTACAGCAACATGCTGAAACTAATATAACACAACATGTGTAATTCCAATAAACCAAACGTACGCACTGGGACGGGCGCCCAGCATCCTCTACGGTCTAGGAGAAAAGGATTTACCGTAGGTATCAAAATCCTATTTTCTCATACGTCCTAGAGGATGCTGGGGTCCACTTCAAGACCATGGGGTTTATACCAAAGCTCCAGTACGGGCAGGAGAGTGCGGATGACCCTGTAGCACCAATTGACCGAACTTGAGGTCTTCATCGGCCAAGGTGTCAAACTTGTAGAACTTAGCAAATGTGTTTGACCCTGACCAAGCAGCTGCTCGGCAAAGTTGTTATGCCGAGACCCCCCGGGCAGCCGCCCATGATGAGCCCACCTTCCTAGTAGAATGGGCCTTCAACGACGTAGGTAACGGCAATCCAACCGTAGAATGTGCATGCTGAATCGTACCTCTGATCCAGCGCGCAATAGTCTGCTTGGAAGCAGGACACCCAATTTTGTTGGGAGCATACAGGACAAACAGAGCCTCTGTTTTCCGTATCCCAGCCGTTCTAGTGACATAAATCTTCAAAGCCCTAACCACATCTAGAGACTTTGACTCAGTGAACGTGTCAGTAACTACTGGCACCACAATAGGTTGGTTTATGTGGAAAGAAGAAACCACCTTTGGAAGAAAATGTTGGCGAGTTCTCAACTCTGCCCTATCTTCGTGGAAGATCAGGTAAGGGCTCTTGTGAGACAAGGCCCCCAATTCAGACACCCGCCGTGCGGATGCCAATGCCAAAAGCATCACCACTTTCCAAGTGAGAAACTTCAACTCTATCTCTTGTAGAGGCTCAAACCAATCCGATTGCAGGAAATGCAACACCACATTAAGGTCCCATGGTGCCACTGGAGGCACAAATGGAGGCTGGATGTGCAGAACCCCTTTCACGAAGGTCTGAACCTCTGGAAGAGCGGCCAATTGTTTTTGGAAGAAAAATGACAAGGCCGAAATCTGGACCTTGATTGACCCCAATCGAAGGCCCGCCTCCACACCAGCCTGTAGAAAATGGAGAAAACGTCCCAACTGAAACTCTTCCGTAGGAGCCTTCTTGGATTCACACCAAGACACATATTTTCTCCAAATACGGTGGTAATTTTTCAACGTTACTCCTTTCCTGGCCTGAATAAGTGTGGGAATTACTTCCTTGGGAATACCCTTTCGGATTAGGATCCGGCGCTCAACAGCCATGCCGTCAAACGTAGCCGCAGTAAGTCTTGATACACGCACGGCCCCTGTTGCACCAGGCCCTAGCGAAGAGGAAGAGGCCGAGGATCTTTTATGAGCAACTCCTGAAGATCTGGGTACCAAGCCCTCCATGGCCAGTCTGGGCCAATGAAGATTGCTCGAACTCTTGTTCTTCTTATGAGCCTGAGAACTTTTGGGATCAGCGGAAGTGGAGTGAAGACATACACTGACCGGAATACCCACTGGGTTACTAGCGCATCCACTGCTATTGCTTGAGGGTCTCTCGACCTGGAACAATATTTCTGAAGCTTCTTGTTGAGACGAGATGCCATCAAGTCTACTTGAGGAACTCCCCAAAGACTTGTCACCTCTGCGAAGACTTCTTGGTGGAGGCCACACTCTCCTGGATGGAGATCGTGTCTGCTGAGGAAGTCTGCTTCCCAGTTGTCTACTCCCGGAATGAAAATTGCAGACAGAGCCTTTACATGTCTTTCTGCCCAGAGGAGGATCTTCGTTACCTCTGCCATTGCCGCTCTGCTTTTCGTTCCGCCCTGCCTGTTTATGTACGCGACTGCTGTTACATTGTCCGACTGGATCTGCATGGGATGATCTTGAAGAAGATGTACCGCTTGTTGAAGGCCGTTGTAAATGGCTCTCAATTCCAGCACGTTTATGTGAAGGAAGGCTTCCTGACTTGACCATTTTCCTTGGAAGCTTTCCCCCTGAGTGACAGCTCCCCACCCTCGGAGACTTGCATCCGTGGTTACCAGGACCCAGTCCTGAATCCAGAACCTGCGTCCCTCTAGTAGGTGTGAACTGTGTAGCCACCACAGGAGCGAAATGCTAGCTTTTGACGACAGGACTATCTTCCGGTGCATGTGTAGGTGGGATCCCGACCATTTGTCCAACAGGTCCCACTGGAATACTCTTGCATGGAACCTGCCAAACTGTATGGCCTCGTAGGCCGCCACCATTTTCCCCAACAACCGAATTCACTGATTGATCGACACACTTGATGGTTTCAATATCTATTTTACCATTTTCTGGATTTCCAGAGCCTTTTCCACCGGAAGAAAAACTCTCTGAACTTCTGTGTCCAGAATCATCCCGAGAAAAGACAATCTTGTCGTCGGTTTCAACTGTGACTTTGGAAAATGTATGATCCAACCGTGTTGTTGGGGGTGTGGTATTGAAAGTCGACAGTAACTAGGTCGACAATGTCTAGGTCGACCACTATTGGTCGACAGTAACTAGGTCGACAGGGTCTTTAGGTCGACATGTTCTAGGTCGACAGGTCAAAAGGTCGACATGAGTTTTTCATGTTATTTTGGTGTCGTGTTCTGCGTAGAGTGACCGGGAACCCCAATTAGTGCACCGCGTTCGCTCGCCATGCTTCGGGCATGGTACCTTCGCTCCGCTACCGCTGCGCTCGGCACAGATTACCGTTCCAATCGTAGTCCACGTGGATCGTTAAGTATGAAAAGGTTCAAAAAAAGAAAAAAATTGTGAAAAACTCATGTCGACCTTTTGACCTGTCGACCTAGAACATGTCGACCTAAAAACCCTGTCGACCTAGACACCCTGTCGACCTAGTTACTGTCGACCAATAGTGGTCGACCTAGACATTGTCGACCTAGTTACTGTCGACTTTCAGTCCGGATCCCGTTGTTGGAGTATGGACAGGGAGAGTGTGATGTTCTGTAGCAACTGCTCCCTGGATCTCGCCTTTATCAGGAGATTGTCCAGATAAGGAATTATATTGACTCCTTTTTGACGAAGGAGGACCATCATCTCCGCCATCACCTTGGTGAATATCATCGGCACCGTGGAGAGACCGAAAGGCAACGTCTGGAACTGTTACTATAATACTGGTCGCAAACGTCTGGAACTGGTAATGGCAATCCTGAACCGCGAATCTCAGATAAGCCTGGTGAAGAGGATAAATGGGAACATGCAGGTAAGCATCCTTTATGTCTACTGACACCATGTAATCCCCCTCCTCCAGACTGGAAATCACTGCCCTGAGCGATTCCATCTTGAACTTGAACCGTTTCAAGTAAAGATTCAGATCTTTTAGGTTTAGGATCGGTCTGACCGAGCCGTCTGGCTTCGGAACTACAAAGAGGCTTGAATAAAACCCCTCCCCTTGTTGTGACAAAGGTACCAGGACTATGACCTGATCCTGACATACTGTAATATTTGAATTGCCGCTGTTACTGCCTTTCGTTCTGGAAGAGAAGCTGGCAAGGTCAATTTGAAAAATCGGCATGGGGGAACGTCTTGCAACTCCAGCTTGTACCCCGGGGACACTATCTGCAAAACCCAGGCGTCCAGACCAGACTGAATCCAACCTTGGCTGAACAGTTTCAGACGTGCCCCCACCCGAGCGGCCTCCCGCAAGGGAGCCCCATCGTCATGCTGTAGATTTGGCAGAAGTAGGGGTTGACTTCTGCTCCTGTGATCCCGAAGCCGTTGTGGGCTTCTTTCCTCTTCCCCTTCCCCTACCTGCGAAGAAGGGGGAACCTTTTGCCTTTTTGTATTTATTGGGCCGAAAGGACTGCATTTGAGAGTGATATGTCTTTTTGCCAGTGCAGGAGCATAAGGCAAAAAAGTCGACTTACCTGCGGTAGCGGCCGAGACTAACGCATCCAGTTCATCACCAAATAAGGCCTCACCTTTATATGGGAGAGCCTCCATATTCCGTTTGGAATCTGCATTCGCGTTCCACTGGCTAATCCACAACGCCCACCGAGCCGAAACTGCCATGGTAGCGGCTTGTGAACTCAAGAGTCCAATATCTTTCATCGCCTCTAGCATGTATGCTGCAGCATCTTTGATATTCCCTAATTTAAGGAGTATCTCATCTTTATCAATAGTGTCGATTTCCGATGACAGGCTTTCTGACCATTTTTCAATAGCGCGACTCACCCACGCGCAAGCAATTGTGGGCCTGAGCAGCGTACCATTGGCAACATAAATGGATTTCAATGTAGTCTCCATTTTGCGGTCTGCTGGCTCCTTTAGTGAAGCCGTGCCAGGTGCAGGGAGAATAACCTTCTTTGTCAACCTGGACAGTGCACTGTCTAACACAGGGGGTGACTCCCATTGTTTATGTCCTCTACAGGGAAAGGATAAGCTATCTGAATCCTCTTGGGAATACAAAATTTATTTTCGGGATTTAGCCACACCCCTTCAAAGAGAGTATTCAGCTCATGGGAAGGAGGGAAAGTGACCTTAGATTTCTTTTCTTTATAGAAATAGGCCTTCTCCTGAGGTACAGGAGTGGCTTCCGTGACTTCCAGAACTTCCCTTATAGCCACAATCATATATTGTATACTTTTTGCCAATTTATGATCAATTTCCCTGGAGTCACTATCGTCGACACAGGAATCAGTGTCCGTGTCGGTATCAGTATTTACAATATTTGCAAATGGTCTCTTATGTGACCCAGAGGGGTCGCCTGCGGATGGAAGAACAGAACCCTGAAAAATCACATCTTCCACAGATTTTCTCCAGCATTCTGCATGAGATTCAGACTTATCTAATCTCCTATTGATATGATGCATACTATCACGTATTTCTTTCACCCATGCAGGCTCTTGGTGTGCCAGCAGCGCCACCACATTACAACTCTGTGTCCCTAAAATGTTTTCCTCCGGGGAAGAACTCCCTGCCTCAGACATGTCACACTCGTGTACAACACCCACACAGACACACTGGGACTTATAGGGGACAGACCCACAGTAAAATCTGTCAGAGGGACACAGTTTAGGAGCAGCCAGTTCACAACCCCAGCGCCAGTATCTAATGCCTGTGAACACAAAATGCCCACTGACATGCAGCGCTGTTTTACACAGTAAACACACTTGTAAAGCACCAAATTCGCTTTGTGCCCGCCCCCCCCCCCCCCCCCCGTTTTGCACCCTGATACTTGTAGTCAGAAGTGGAGGAGGCCCAGCGTCCTCCACTTCTGCAGCCTGAGGAGAGAAAATGGTGCTGAGCAGTGTGCTGGCTGCCTGAGGAAGAAGCTCCGCCCCCGCAATGGCGCGTTTTTTACCTCAGAGAGTTTACATAATATTTATACTGGCGGGGGTTGGGCTGTTCCTGGGCATCGAATGCCCCCTTTTAGCCTTTTTATATAGGTATTTTGCTGCCAAGGGCGCCCCCCCCCCCTTGCGCCCTGCACCCTGCAGTGCCTTTGTTTGTGGGCAGCAATGGCGTGGTGTGCTCCCGCCAGCCGCGCGGTACCTCAGCCGTCACTTTACTTGATTGAAGATCTATCTTCTTACACTCACCTGTCTTCTGACTTCTGGCTCTGTGAGGGGGGTGACGGCGTACTGTGGGAGTGAGCATCTAGGCACGGCTAGCGTTCAGTTCCCTTCAGGAGCTAATGGTGTCCTGTCAGCCAGAAGCAGGGCCATGAAACTCTTCAGGATGTTGGTTCCTACTTCTGCCCCCTCAGTCCCATGAAGCAGGGAGATTGTTGCCAGCAGTTCTCCCTGAAAATAAAAAACCTAACATAAGTCTTTTCAGAGAAACTCAGTAGAGCTCCCCTGGAGTGCATCCAGTCTGCCTGGGCACAATTCTAAAACTGAGGTCTGGAGGAGGGGCATAGAGGGAGGAGCCAGGTCACACCCATTGAAAAGTCTTAAGAGTGCCCATGGCTCCTGCGGAACCGTCTATACCCCATGGTCTTGGACCCCAGCATCCTCTAGGACGTATGAGAAATAATATTAAATGTTAGTTTATATTCCATAGTCTGATATAGAAAACTTACCCTAGATCCATCAATCATGGGAAAACTTTGGCTTAGACCACATTAATGCTATGCATACTCAGGAATGGACATTTACAAAATAGGCTTATGGGGGGTCATTCCGAGTTGTTCGCTCGTTATTTTTTTTCGCTACGGAGCGATTAGTCGCAAACTGCGCATGCGCAATGTTCGCAGTGCGCCTGCGCCAAGTAAATTAGCACAAAAGTTAGGTATTTTACACACGGCGTAACGAAGATTTTTCATCGTTCTGCTGATCGTAGTGTGATTGACAGGATTTGGGTGTTTCTGGGCGGAAACTGGGCGTTTTCTGGGAGTGTGCAGAAAAACGCAGGCTTTTCCGGGGAAAACGCGGGAGTGGCTGGAGAAACGGGGGAGTGTCTGGCCGAACGCTGGGTGTGTTTGAGACGTCAAACCAGGAACGAAACTGACTGAACTGATCGCAATGCAGGAGCAAGTCTCGAGCTACTCAGAAAATGCTAAGAAATTTCTATTCGCAATTCTGCTAATCTTTCGTTCGCAATTCTGCTATGCTAAGATACACTCCCAGAGGGCGGCGGCTTAGCGTGTGCAATGCTGCTAAAAGCAGCTAGCGAGTGAACAACTCGGAATGAGGGCCATGGTGTACAGCTGTTGTTTGGCCGCCACTTGTGTGTCAATTACCCTCTTTAGCTTGAAAAGAGGTCCTAAAACTCTATTACAACCTAAAGTGGTGGACACTTAATATAAAATGGCTATCTTAAGGAGGACCAATCAGAGGCTGCAATTGTCCATGATTGTTGATTCTCATTGGTTCTCCCACTCATCCCTCTGTGCCAGGACTGATACACTGACCATGTGGCACTGGCTGTGGGGAGTAAGTAAGAATTAGCTCCAGGTAGTAGTTCAGCTGTATGTGACATCTGGCTGTTTTCTCTACACGCCTTTCACATAAAAAACGGTTGTGTGCACTCTCTCTCAATCATCATTAGCTTCAAGTTTGTAAGCATAACATGTAGACATAAACTTGCCTGTACAGTATTTCAATTTAGAAGGTGCTTTAATTAAAAAAAATCTAAATAGCTGATAAGGAGACAATTAAACACTATATTTTTCACTATATATTTTTTTAAATTCAAGCAGTAATAGCTTATACGGTATGTGTCACCTTTTTCACACACAGATCGGATGTCCAAGTTGGAGCTTTGGCGAGGGATGGGTGGTTGCAGTGCTGTGAGCTGTGTCACCGTGGCCCCAGATGCGCAGAGAAGGGGAGGAGTGGGTAATCTTTACCTGGGCCCAGGCCTGCTTGAGAGGCCTGGCGGGGGCCTAGGTCCGCAACCCTCTCCATAACAGGCAGCGCTGCAGGGATAAAGAGTATACGGCTGCTGCAACAGCAGCAGTGGTGAGCAGTCAGTCCTCTCTCTACCTGCCCTTAGCAGCCTGGACTCCTTGTGAAGTCTCTGGATCTGCTCCACTACATTCACTGCGTGGGCAGAGACACTGGGACCCAGGCCACAGATTGGATGCTGGACACATCAGTTCAGGAGGGGTGAGATGGGGCCCAGGAAACAGGGAGAGTGGGGCACAGAGCATGGGGCAGGGGCACCAAGAGGGGGCAGCAGGTACTAATTACCACCCCCTTACCTGTCAGGCTGTCAGTGACAGCACAGCAGCCTGTGTGCCCAGCCCAGCACAGCACATGCTGCTTTGTGCTGGACTGCGGCGGGTAAGGGGAGACTGCTTTCACACTGACCTGGCTGAGGGGCACACAGCGCCCTCCAGTGCTGCTTCATGGCGTTGCAAATACTTCTTACAATACATTTTTTGTAAGAAGTCGTGGCCGCGCCTCAACCATTAGGCCACACTCCAAAACAGTACTGGGGCCAGGATCTCTGCGTGGCCCAACCCCTGCGGAACTATGCCATAACTTGTGCCAGAAGAGGGCAGAGCCACAAAGACACGATTGGCTGGTTCACCCTACTGAAAGTCTGGAAGAACTTTCTGAAAGTATTCCTTTGCTCTTGTATCTGAAATCTTGCTCTGTCCTGATTTCAGCACACTGTGTTTAATTCCCACAAAAAATATGGCCACATTATATGGTTCTCCAAGCTCTAGTGCACATTCTTATATTTGATCATTGTATTTTTTTTTTTACAATGATCAAATATGGGTAATAACATACAGACATAGAGGTAGGAAGGCCCTGGTCACAAACTTGAAATCTATGGGGAAATAGGCATTGATTTGATACACAAGGATACATGCAATCTATTGCATAATGGTTGCCTGTATTGAATTACTACTTATTTTATTTACAGGTCGGTGGTTTTGATGGAGTTAATCGTCTACATAGTGTTGAGGCTTACAGTCCCACAAGTAACACCTGGCACATAGTACCCTCTATGTTCCATCCACGGAGCAACTTTGGCATTGAGGTAGTGGACGATCGTCTTTTTGTGGTAGGGGGCTTCAATGATTTCACTACCTCCTATGTTGAGTGTTATGATGAGAAGTCAGGTGAGTGGTACGATGTCCAAGACATGAATTTCTACCGCAGTGCCCTCAGCTGCTGTGTGGTGCCGGGTCTTACAAATGTTCGGGGGTATACTGTCCGCTAAAAAGAATATGTCAGAGATGAAGTTTAACATCGCTTTTGAAAATACAATATTTAAAAAGTCATCAAACCAACTAATAATAAAACTGTACAATCACAAATGCTGACATAAGTATGTTATTTTTTAAAGGATTGAAAGATACCATGTAATATTTGTGTGTTACCCCAAATACATGTATTATGTATGATCATATGGTATTAGGATTATCACAGGACTTGATGTAACCTTTGGATGATGCATCTGGAAGTAGTGACTTGTCCGAGAGCTTCTCAGCAGCACTCTCATTACTTGCCCCTTCACACCACAGCAGAGAAGCAAAGATCACCCCCTCACCAGACAATAACCAGACAAATAATCAGACAATAGTTTATTACTAAGGACCCCATCATAAAGGTTAAGGTGAAATTCGTTACTTAAGGTATTTTTTAAATCATTTTTATTAGTCTTCAGGGCTTATAAAAACATAAACATTTAGTTTAATTATGAAACTAAAGAAGTTTTGCACACATCTACTTGAGTGAACTGTGTGCCCTGTTATCATGGAACAAAAAAGTAAGTTAAAATGAAAAAACAAATGTCTGGTATGGTTCCAACTTGTTCTTATAATGTTGTTTACTGTTTTTTTTTTCTCCAGAAACAAAATCCTCTGAGTTGAAAATAAGATTTTTTTTACGCCTATTTATGGATACATTCATCCACAAATAAAAATGTCCTCATTTATAACCAAATATTTTCATTTGCTTCTGAGTTTGCTGCATACCTAGAAAGTTAGCCATTTTCACTAACTGAATTTAACTGATTTTAATGCATAGTATGAAAGTTAAAAGTTGGAGAAGCCCCCTTGACACAAAGGCTTAAAACATTGCATTCAGATGTACATATACCCCTTTCAGACATGCTCTAAATTCCCGGGATTTTACACATGAACGCGCATCAACCCGGGAATTTGGTATGTCTGAAAGGCACCGACCCAGGAATGTGATCCGGAGTCGCCAACCCTGCAACTGACCTGGGATTTTACCGGGTTTTTCTTCCCGGATTGGCTTCCCGGGATAAGTCTGAAAGGCGCGACCTGGGAATTTGCTCTCTGGCTGCATGAAAAATGTTTTAATTGGTCAGAAAGGGCCACCTGATGCCTGCTGATGACCTCATCAGCGGCAGACGGAGGGGAACAGATGCCACAGCAGCATGGGAGGAAGCAGAGAGCTTTGCTGTGAAGTGTGGCAGTGCCAGAGTGCAGAAGGTACACAGAGCTGTGCATGTATGTGTGCCAGTGCCAGAGGGTGCCAAAGTAACACAGAGCTGTGCAGAGAAGTCTGCAGAAGTGTGCAGAGAAGTGTGCCAGAGGGTGCCAGTGAAGAGACTGCCATTGTGTTCATAATGGCTCACTGGAAGGAAGAGGAGGTCCAGGAGCTACTACATGTGAGGGGTGAGGAGGTAATTAAATCACAGATAACAGGGACTGTTAAGGATGCCATGATCTGTGGCAACATTGCCAAGATCCTGTCCAGCAGAGGTATTGTGAAGACACAACAGCACGTTCTTAACAAACTAAAGTCCCTTAAGAAACAATATACCAAGGTCCATGACCACAATGGAAATCGCAGTGGTATGGGAAGGATGGAGTGGCACTTATATGAACTGTGCAGCAACGTGTTTGGCCATACAGCACTTAGCAATCCCGTTGCCCTATCCTCATCTAGTGATGCTGGCACGCTGTCTGCTATACCATCAGCTGCGGCTACATCATCTTCAGAATGCAGCCAGCAGAGCCCGGCATCATCGCAGAGCCTATTTGATGATGATCCAGATGTTGATTCGTATGTCACCATCATCATCGATCCAAACAAGGCCACAGCATCGTCACAGAGCACGGGGGACGATTCCCTACCACAGACCCAGGGAGACAAGCCTACCCTACGCTCAAACAGTAAGTTTCCGGCATTATCATTGTCAGAGACATATTTAACATATAGTATATGACAATAGTTTTATGTAGTATACTAACAGTAATGACTATGATATTGTGACGTAATAGGGTATTATTATTAAACTGTACCTGTTGCTGCGTTCATATTGTGCTAGCGTATGGTAACCGCAAGCACAGATGTATTCATATATGTTATAAATCTATTTGTCCAACTTACACTTCTGTGCCATATCCCATTGTTACCTTTGAGATGGTCAAAAAAAATTCTGTTTTGTTTTTCAGTTTACACAGTCCCGCCTCGTAGGAAAAAGAAGACCAAAATAGAGGTAACTAACTACAAAAGCCATGACAAATATCCTGTGTGAGCAACTACGCGAGATGGATTCAGATTGGCAGAGTCAAGAGGATGCAAGATTGCAAAAATTCATTGACAATGAACGTGAACTGCAGAGGAATTTGCTAACGCAAATGGTAGCTATGCAGGATAAGATCAGTAGCGAAAACCGTGAATTCCTAGGTCAGCTTGTTTCCAAAATGACCTCTACACCACAATTTACAAACACTCATTCTAACCTACAATCGCATTCTCACACCGCATTTGGTCCAAAAACACGGTATGCCCAGCAAGGCCAGTCTCCCCCATCTTTTGGGCCTATATCCCAGTATATGCAGCAAGCCCAGTCTCCCACCTCTTTTGGGGATACTCGCCAGTATATGCAGCAAGCCCAGTCTCCCACCTCTTTTGGGGATACTCGCCAGTATATGCAGCAAGCCCAGTCTCCCACCTCTTTTGGGGATACTCACCAATTTGCGCAGCAATCCCAGTCTCCAACATCCTTTAATTCGACCTCGAATACATTGAAGAATAGATCGAGAGGTCCAGAATTTGGAGATTCATTATCTAGTACAACTCCAGAGGAGTCTACTCCCAGCAATAAACCACAGTACCAAATTCTTTAATGTATACTGTGCACATACAGTAAATGTTTGTTCTATGTTTATTGGTTGGGTATTGTGCCCATAACTTTATTTTTGTTTAATGCTTTGTTTGTGAAATACGTATGTTTAAAATGCGTATGTTTATCTTCAAAATTCAGGTATTGCGCATACGCTCATAATTATGAGTACATCATACACCTTGGTCTTATGATTATCTCGTTTGTATTTTTCACTGCAATACCGCAGCACTTTTTTTTTTTTATGTAGAACAGGGGTCTTCAACCTTTGCCCTGCAGCTGTTATGGAACTACACTTGAGAAAAATACCAAATAAGAAATGGAAAAAGAAGTAGACTCTTGTTTGGAAGCACTCTAACTCAGAGGAACTAAGTTATATACATGTCTTAGGCTGGTAAAATCATGATTTTATTGAATTCCTATTAAAATATATAGAATTATCGGAGTTCAAAACTAGTTCTATGTGATTCAAGACTATGTGCAAAAATATCTATGTCAATTTAATGAATAATTAGCGAAAATTGCTATAATATGATGTAAGCCGGACAAGCTTTAGAATTCACAAAAAAAGGGTGGGGGGTGAAGGAAAGGACACCTACTAGTCTCAATGGTGTCTGTCAGATGAATATATATGAATATAATATATGACCATCATTCATACTGCAAAAATCCCAAATGGAAAAAGGAGGTGCAGGGAATTAAATCATGGGTCATATGAATCCGAGTACCCATCTGTGACTTAGAATTGGGCAGCAAAATTTATTTGCAGTACCAGGATGTTCCAAGGTGGTCTCCCATCCGAGTACTGGTCCGGCCCTCCACTGCTTAGCTTCCAAGATCGGAAGAGATTGGGCATCTCCAGTGGGGTATGTCCGCAATTTCTTAAGCTAGCCCTTTCATGTGTCACTTTGTATTAGAAATGGAATCGTTCATATTTTCAACAAGAAAAATGAAAAAGGGGGACAGACACACATTTGGACGGTAGGCTCAAAAAGTGCAGATTGGATATGACAATTATATGGCAAGAAAGTATCAAAGCCATAAATATCCAATCACAGTGAATTCTTCCTTATTTGTATTGTACCATACACCAGTCAATTGTATATAGATAACAAAATCATTCTTGGTTATGCTGTCTAAATAGGACAGTAATAAGCATAAATTGATCACCAAGAAAGAACAGGGTAATAACTACAAAGAATCCTTTATAGTTAGTGGCTTAGTATCTGTGTTTTTCTCACAACCAAAGATCCACCATTGGTATGCAAAATCTCTGAATTAAAATGAGAACAAATATTGCAATATCTAGTTGTTCCAAAGTGGTCCCTCATCCAAGTACCACCCTGTCCACCGGTACTATACACCAGTCAATTGTATATAGATAACAAAATCATTCTTGGTTATGCTGTCTAAATAGGACAGTAATAAGCATAAATTGATCACCAAGAAAGAACAGGGTAATAACTACAAAGAATCCTTTATAGTTAATAGCTTAGTATCTGTGTTTTCACAACCAAAGATCCACCATTGGTATGCAAAATCTCTGAATTAGAATGAGAACAAATATTGCAATATCTAGTTGTTCCAAAGTGGTCCCTCATCCAAGTACCACCCTGTCCACCGCTATATAGCATTAATGCTCAGATGCAATTAAGCACCATTCTTGAAATAGGCCGCAAATAAATGCTTGTTACTGATTGGTATGGTCACCTTCAGTCATAGTTTTTGAAAAAAACACCAAACATATATGTTGGAAGGGCAAAATAGTAATTAGATGAGTATACCAACTATATGTACCTATGCAGGATATGCAGTTGGTTACTTATCTCAGCATATAGCATATTATCTTGCAAAAGAGTATATAGTCAGAGCACAACAGATGTAAACTTATATGGCAGAACTGTCATAAATCATTCTATAATGAGCAAAGAACACATATTGGTCCAAACCAAACAGACTTGGTAATGTAAGAATGATATTACCACTAACCAGTAATGTAGGAGAGCGCTTATTTGCTGATCACCCTAGGTAAAAAATGTGTGATATAACATGACAGGTGCTAGTGTGATTGAACGAGATACTGTGTTAATTTCATACAATACCAATCTGTAGATTTTGGTATCCCAGGTTTTCTGGTGCAAGCAGTGGGAATGTAAGACGGGATAGGTGCAGCTAATCCCCGCAGCTCCTGCCCGAGATCGAGCTACAGCGGATGGGGGGAATATTGCTGCGTCCCGCCGCTAGCGGGTTCCAGACACTGGGGTAGAATTTGTGCCAGTGTCCGCCTCTCTTGTGCCCGTAATCGAGCTCCGGTGGGTGGAAGTAGCCGCTAACTTCCGCGGCTTGTGTGGTTGCCTGGTAAAAGGCTGTGATGATCCGGCTTCCAGGTCACGTGTGCGCACCACGTGACCATGTGAGTCCTGACGTATATTTCGCTGGTAGGCTTGATCACACGTCCTGTGATCAAGCCTACCAGCGAAACGTACGTCAGGACTCACATGGTCACGTGGTGCGCACACGTGACCTGGAAGCCGGATCATCACAGCCTGTTACCAGGCAACCACACAAGCCGCGGAAGTTAGCGGCTACTTCCACCCGCCGGAGCTCGATTACGGGCACAAGAGAGGCGGACACTGGCACAAATTCTACCCCAGTGTCTGGAACCCGCTAGCGGCGGGACGCAGCAATATTCCCCCCATCCGCTGGAGCTCGATCTCGGGCAGGAGCTGCGGGGATTAGCTGCACCTATCCCGTCTTACATTCCCACTGCTTGCACCAGAAAACCTGGGATACCAAAATCTACAGATTGGTATTGTATGAAATTAACACAGTATCTCGTTCAATCACACTAGCACCTGTCATGTTATATCACACATTTTTTACCTAGGGTGATCAGCAAATAAGCGCTCTCCTACATTACTGGTTAGTGGTAATATCATTCTTACATTACCAAGTCTGTTTGGTTTGGACCAATATGTGTTCTTTGCTCATTATAGAATGATTTATGACAGTTCTGCCATATAAGTTTACATCTGTTGTGCTCTGACTATATACTCTTTTGCAAGATAATATGCTATATGCTGAGATAAGTAACCAACTGCATATCCTGCATAGGTACATATAGTTGGTATACTCATCTAATTACTATTTTGCCCTTCCAACATATATGTTTGGTGTTTTTTTCAAAAACTATGACTGAAGGTGACCATACCAATCAGTGACAAGCATTTATTTGCGGCCTATTTCAAGAATGGTGCTTAATTGCATCTGAGCATTAATGCTATATAGCGGTGGACAGGGTGGTACTTGGATGAGGGACCACTTTGGAACAACTAGATATTGCAATATTTGTTCTCATTCTAATTCAGAGATTTTGCATACCAATGGTGGATCTTTGGTTGTGAAAACACAGATACTAAGCTATTAACTATAAAGGATTCTTTGTAGTTATTACCCTGTTCTTTCTTGGTGATCAATTTATGCTTATTACTGTCCTATTTAGACAGCATAACCAAGAATGATTTTGTTATCTATATACAATTGACTGGTGTATAGTACCGGTGGACAGGGTGGTACTTGGATGAGGGACCACTTTGGAACAACTAGATATTGCAATATTTGTTCTCATTTTAATTCAGAGATTTTGCATACCAATGGTGGATCTTTGGTTGTGAGAAAAACACAGATACTAAGCCACTAACTATAAAGGATTCTTTGTAGTTATTACCCTGTTCTTTCTTGGTGATCAATTTATGCTTATTACTGTCCTATTTAGACAGCATAACCAAGAATGATTTTGTTATCTATATACAATTGACTGGTGTATAGTACAATACAAATAAGGAAGAATTCACTGTGATTGGATATTTATGGCTTTGATACTTTCTTGCCATATAATTGTCATATCCAATCTGCACTTTTTGAGCCTACCGTCCAAATGTGTGTCTGTCCCCCTTTTTCATTTTTCTTGTTGAAAATATGAACGATTCCATTTCTAATACAAAGTGACACATGAAAGGGCTAGCTTAAGAAATTGCGGACATACCCCACTGGAGATGCCCAATCTCTTCCGATCTTGGAAGCTAAGCAGTGGAGGGCCGGACCAGTACTCGGATGGGAGACCACCTTGGAACATCCTGGTACTGCAAATAAATTTTGCTGCCCAATTCTAAGTCACAGATGGGTACTCGGATTCATATGACCCATGATTTAATTCCCTGCACCTACTTTTTCCATTTGGGATTTTTGCAGTATGAATGATGGTCATATATTATATTCATATATATTCATCTGACAGACACCATTGAGACTAGTAGGTGTCCTTTCCTTCCCCCCCCACCCCCCACCCTTTTTTTGTGAATTCTAAAGCTTGTCCGGCTTACATCATATTATAGCAATTTTCGCTAATTATTCATTAAATTGACATAGATATTTTTGCACATAGTCTTGAATCACATAGAACTAGTTTTGAACTCCGATATTTCTATATATTTTAATAGGAATTCAATAAAATCATGATTTTACCAGCCTAAGACATGTATATAACTTAGTTCCTCTGAGTTAGAGTGCTTCCAAACAAGAGTCTACTTCTTTTTCCATTTCTTATTTGGTATTTTTCTCAATATATTTTTGACTCATGGGAGCACCACTGAATGGTAACTATATTTAGTGCACCTTAGAAGATATACTATCTTATATGCACAGTTACCTTAATCTGAAGCAATTCTATAACATAAAATTCAGTTTCTCAGAGGACATTACTCAGATTACTTTTCGTACAAAAATTGTTGCTAGACCGGTGCGGCTCCCACAAACCCCTTTTTTTTGAACATGGAACTACACTTCCCAGCATTTTCTGCCACCGTTTAGCATGGGTTAAAATCTACAATGTGGATGGGCATGCTGGGAACTGAAGTTCCATAACAGCTGCAGGGCAAAGGTTTAAGACCCTTGTGATACACCATGCCCTTCGGCAAAACTACTTTTTTGCACTGCAATACCGCAGCACTTTTATGTTATGGCTAAAGTGGGTGTAATGCGCCTGTCATTCCTAAAAAGTTTTTGTACTATACCATATATGTCCTCATAATTGTCAGGATCTCATTAAAGATGCAAAAGATGAGCACACACATTTTACAACTTGAAAACAAACTTTTATTCTTTCTAAAATAAACATTTTTGGAAAAGAAAAACTGGTGTTCTATTTATTGGTATATAAATATGGGATTACTGTATTCCTAACATGGAATTTAAATTAACTCCACCACAGCAATTAAACTCTCCATGCTACACAAATGCTTGTCAGCCATGAATCCAGCAATCCAGCAATGCATTATGGGCACCACACCCAGACCATTCATAGCCTGCCCTCCCCTTTGCATGACCTCATTATTGTGTGCCTGCAAACCATCCCCTTAAAATGATGACACTGCCTTAAAAACTGGAAAATCCAGTTTATGTCTGAAAGGGGCCAACTCGGGAATTTCCAGGGTCTGTGGTGTAGTGTGAAAGGGGGTCTGAAGAAAAACCCGGGTTTTTGCTGGAGAGAAATTCCCAGGACTTGAGCAGGGTAATTCCAGGGTCATATGTCAGAAAGGGGTATTAGCTTCATGTGTACAAGCTGCAATGTGGCACCTGTTAGCATGTGTTGCATCTGTAAGCTTTGGCCAGTGATTTTCCACACTGAACCCGATTTCAGGGGGTGCCATTGACATAGCCCTACTTTTCAAAGGAGGTGGTGTCCTACTTAGGGGTCTATTTACTAAGCCCTGGATGGAGATAAAGTCGCTGGAGATAAAGTACCAGCCAATCGGTTCCTAACTGCCATATTACAGGCTGGGTTTTGTAAAATGACAGTCAGAATAGTACGTTATCTCCATCCAAGGCTTAGTAAATAGAGCCCTTAGTCTTCTTCTCTATAGAGCCAGGATTGATCAATGCTCAAGCAATGGATGCTTTGAAATTCAACTCATTCTTTTCAATTAATCCAGACATTCTGTACGCAACCATGAGATCCACTCCCCACCATATGCGAGTTATACTACTCTGCACCTCACCCTGTCTGGAGAAAATAACAACAATACTTACTAATAAAGATCAATCACAAATACTACAGCTGCTACTTATGATAATAATTTGAAATAATTTACAATTTAAAAAAGTAACATAACATATAAGGTTACCAGCTCTCAAAAACTAGCATATAGGGCTATTATATTAGGAAAAAATATAGATTAGGCCTATATGCTAGGATAAATCATGCAAATAGTATGGATTTTTGTATTGCATGACGTCCACTGAAGTGGATATGTGAAAAAAAAGGGTTTGATCAAAACTTCTACCATAATATGCCTTACGTGTTACTATCCTTTTTTTTTATTTTTTATTTTTTTCTGTCTTTGAGTAAAAATATTTCACAGAAATTCCGGAAGTGCTCGGTGCTATTAAACTTTTCTCAGCTATTTAATTTTGTTTTTGCAGGAACTCAAAGCTGCCATGCATACCTTCTAAGTTAGGTAGAGGTCCAAAGAAGAGAACATCATGCACTATTGATTTAAAATAATAGATTCTATAGACAATAATGACTTATAAGCAGTTGTCCACTGTAGTGGCCTATATGCATGAAAGGGTAAAAACAAAGGGGGTAATTCCAAGTTGATCGCAGCAGGAATTTTTTTAGCAGTTGGGCAAAACCATGTGCACTGCAGGGGGGGCAGATATAACATTTGCAGAGATAGTTAGATTTGGGTGGGTTATATTGTTTCTGTGCAGGGTAAATACTGGCTGCTTTATTTTTACACTGCAATTTAGATTGCAGATTGAACTCACCACACCCAAATCTTATCTCTCTGCACATGTTATATCTTCCCCTCCTGCAGTGCACATGGTTTTGCCCAATTGCTAACAAAATTGCTGCTGCGATCAACTCAGAATTAGGTCCAAAGTCTCTCCCACATAATGACAGCTTATGTAGATACAGTCAAGAAATGGTTTTATCTCCCAGCAATGTCAGCTGAGATCGGCTTCCCCCGCTAAAGATGGATACAACTTATGATGGAGCACTTTAGCCTGTCTGTGGCAACACAAGTCTCAGCAATACCCTGCTTTTTTTGTAACTGGTATTTCAGGGATTCATAACAATGTTCAGTGAAATGTTGGAAGACTTTGTAGCAGCAGACTCTGGAAAGGTTTTGATGATCTGTGGAGGGCTTTTGTAAGATTTGAAGGGTTGTGGCTACCTCCAAATTGGATTTTAAACTGTAGACGCAAGTCACAGGGGCTTACAATCATCACGCTGGTTTTCACTCTCTCCCTGAATTTCTCTTATTCACAAGTGGATGTTGAGCAGCAGGTAAATTGCTACTTCCTTTGTTTAGTATGTCCTCTTCTTGAGCAGTGTTTCCACCACTGTATTAGAAATGGCAGCCCTTGCAGTCATTAGGTCGACCACACTTAGGTCGACAGTCATTAGGTCGATCACTATTGGTCGACATTCATTAGGCAGATATGGTCACTCGGTCGAAATGTACTAGGTCAACATGGAAAATGGTCGACATGAGGTTTTCACATTTGTTTCAACTTTTAAAACTTTTTCATACTTTACAATCCACGTGGACTACGATTGGGAATAGTAACCTGTGCCGAGCGAGGCACCTTTCCCAAAGCATGTTGAGTGAAGCGAGCCATGCAAGGGGACACGGTGCACTAATTGTGGTTCCCCGTCACTTTACGAAGAAAACAACACCAAAAAAGTAAAATAACTCATGTCGACCTTTTTCCATGTCGACCTAGTACATGTTGATCTAGTCGCCATGTCGACCTAGTGACCATGTCGGCCTAATGCATGTCGACCAATAGGGGTCAACTTAATGACTTTTGACCTAAGTGTGGTCGACCTAACGACCCATACCCTGTACATCCCTGTACAGACTGCAAATTGCTTTTCCAGGGAAGTGGAATATAGATGGGATCTGGTAGCAGGGACACAGGACCTCAATTAACTATCTAAAACCCACTGCATTAATGGTGAATACTAGACGCACATCTAATACCAGCGTAGCTGTTATCGCATCAGCAATCTTCTGTGCAACTCGGTGACTGCTGTCTTACTTGCTCCCCCTTGCAAAAGATTGTTTAACAGTTAGCTGCATTTTTAACCTACCACAAGAAGTCTTCCTTGTCCCTTTCAGGGATGAAGATCCACTCACAACAGCAGCAGCTACAGGTGTAGCATTTAAGGATCCTTCTGTAGAATCCTGGATAGGAGTGGAGTCAGTCATGCTTATGAAATTGGATGCAGGACTACTTCCGATCATGATTGAGGATATTGATGATGAAGGTGTTGGTGGTGGAGATTGCAGGTGTCTGGATCTAACAGAGAGAAGGCAGCTAGGTGATGCTGGACTGGTCGTTACATTTTTAGGCAAAGATTCTGAATTTGGCAAAAACTTTTGATGGATATGCTGCAAGTGACGTAACAGGGAGGAGGTTCCTAGATGGTTAAGGTCTCTACCTCTACTTACTGTTGCTTTACAAATGGTACACATGGGTTGACAGTTGTTGTCCAGATCTGGGTAGAAATAATTCCACACATAAGAGGTGGATTTTTTTGTCTTTTGCCAAGGCATGACAAAGGGGTATTTCAAATCACGGGCAATAAGTGTTTGCATTTGGTGCCTGATTTACACAAACAACATCCTCATCATCAACATCCTTATTAGCGCTAGCTACACAAATATACTCCTCATCCTGGTGCACTTCCACAGTAGTATCCTCAATTTCTATGTCAGCATGTTGACTTGTGCTGCATATCCCCACATTTGCAGAGGATGCACAAATGGTGGAAGGAAGCTCCTCTTCAAGAACAGTATTGGAAAGGTCAGACTCACACATGCCACTCGCGAACACACTTAGACTATCCTCATGGATTTGTGACATGTCTGACCACATATTTGGTTCTTGTGCCATAACGAGTTTCATTTTTTGACACCTCCTCTACAGGGAGAAGGGCTTATATCATCATGAGAGGTAGAACCACCAGTCATAAATAAAGGTCATGGCCTTAGCCTTTCCTTGTCACTTCTTGTGGTGAATGGAATATTGGCAATTGTATGCCTTTCTGCAGCTAACTTTGTCTTTGATGTTATTTTTCTTTACCACTGTAAAATATTGGTTCTTTGATTTTAGATGACCTGACTTAAGCCCTCTATTCCCTTGGGCATTGGCTTTAGATGATGATGTTGATGAGCTAGTATCACCTGTTCTCCTCTCAACTGATCATTCGCCACATCAACGAACAAGAAAGTGGGGTACATCACACACCAGAATTTGTTACAAAATAATTATTTTTAACTTTCTTTAACTTTTTTAAAACTTTGTTCACAAATAACCATGCGGAGTCACACCGCTTATTTGAATTCACTGGGTGACGATCTGCAGCATCACAATACTTATGAATATACCACTGCAGTACGGCTTGCAGCATCACTATACTAATACTTGTATGAAATTGTGGTATGGCCTGCAATGTCACAACACTTGTTTGAATAGTACACTGCGGTATGGCTTGCAGCGTCACAATACTTGAGTAAATATTACACTGTGGTACAACCTGCAGCATCGGTATGACCTGCACCATCATAATACTTGTAAGAATATTACACTGTTGAAGCTCCACAGCTGGAGTGAACTTGCTTGCCGATCACCGGGGACCTTCATGCAATCCAAAATCCGCGAGATTCCAACAGCGGGAGGATGACATTTTGCCTCTTCTTGGGATTCGAGCCAGGTGGGAAAACCTGAGCCAGACTTGGATCCCTCCTCGGATCCAGCATTGTATTGCACTGTTCGGGTGGTCTAGTTCTCCAAGAACCGGACCCATACATCTCTACTAAGAAGTGAGTGGGGTGAGAGATCCAGGGGTTTGGAGGACTGCCCAAAAGTTTGGGAGTCTACTGGACATTCCAAGTACAGTAGGTAAGTATGGGTTAGAGACATCTGGGCCTTTTGCAGTTCACTGGGCCCTAGGCACAGGCCTATTTTGCATAATGGATAATATAGCTATGACCCACACCTGTACACCAGGGAGCAGGGAGCAACACAGAAATATTTTCTGATGCCTAATTAAAATGGCAGCATACTACTTTATTTTGTATATACAGGACACACGTAGAGCAGAAGACCAGTGATACATGTGTTACCAATAGAAGAAAAATTTCTGCATCCTAAATATAAGGTTGTTTGCCAGTAATGGAATCCTTAGACAAACTAACACTCCTCCGGGGACAGACTATTACAGATGTGAAATGACACTGACAAACCCTGATCATTACAGACACATAATTTCACATTGCAGATAGAACATGACAATTCGCCATTATACAGCTTATTAAAAAGATCTAAACAATTGCGGGAACAAATAACTCTAAGTATTCATCTCAACATAATTAAACTGCTGCAGTTCTCCTACTTAGCACAGGAGAGGGCAAATGTGTCTCAGGCATCCATATCAATATGGTTAGGGCAGCTGTAGGAACAACCCACAGGCTACAGGTGGCAGTATGACAGCGTGGTGCATATAACCTTCTAACAAATACTTTTAGGTCTCAAATGCTAGAACTTTTAGGTCTCAAATGCAAGAACTTAGGGAGAAAGAACTACAATAACTTCCCCAGGCTACCGCCACATATTAGAATATTGGAGAGTTTCAGCTCACGCCTTCCTCTCCCCCAAGATTCCAAATGGAAATATTAAGCCACTTTGGGCCACATCGGTCAACTCAAACCATACCCTGAAGTGATGTAGCCACAAATAGATCGAAATCAGGAATGTTCTACTGACTGCTACTGTAAAATTGCATGCAAGCCGATCCTTGTGTTATCACCAACAGTACATACATAGCTAAGAGGTTTCTGTGGGGCTCTGCAATGCTCACGTTTGTGATAAACTTACCAAAATATATTAAATCAGTGTAGCCTGATGGGAAAGCGCCACTGGAATATGTAAATTAGTAGACCTATACTATATTGCTTTCCTTAAGTCACATTGACGAAACGCACCAATTTGACCCCAGGCTTCATTTCAATGTTAAAGGCTACTAGTACCGGTTGCTTACCTTGTCCACCATTTCTGGGGAACTTCACTTTCCACACAATGCAAGTCCGGGCGCCGGTGTAAGTGGAACATTCATATAGCACGTCAGCAGACTGATAAGGATCTGATGAACCATGTGGCTATGCATGAGACCAAAGTATGTATCAAACCTCCTAACGAGTTGAGAAATGGACAAGTGAAAAAAGTTGCCCATAGCAACCAATCTGTTTGATTGCATGCTAATCACTTGTTTGTCCTCTAGATTGTTGGTACAGTGGGGGTCATTCCGAGTTGATTGCTCGCTAGCAACTTTTTGCTGTGCTGCGATCAGATAGTCGCCGCCTATGGGGGAGTGTATTTTCATTTTGCAAGTGTGCGAACGCTTTTGCAGCCGATGGCACAAAAAGTTTGTTGCAGTTTCTGAGTAGCTCTGGACTAAAGGGCCCTACTCACTGGCCGACCCGCCGCCGAGCTGCCCGACGGCGGATACGGCCGATGAGCGACCCAGCGGCGGGGGGGCAGTGACGGGGGGAGTCAAGTTTCTTCACTCACCCCGTCACGCGGCTGCATTGAAGTGCAGGCAAATATGGACGAGATCGTCCATATTGGCCTGCATGCACAGCCGACGGGAGACCAGCGATGAACGAGCGCGGGGCCGCGCATCGTTCATCGCTGGAGTCTCCACACTGTAAGATATGAACGAGTTCTCGTTCATTTATGAACGAGATCGTTCATATCTTTCAAAAATTCGGCCAGTGTGTGTAGGGCCCTTTACTCAGCCGCTGCGATCACTTCAGTCTTTTTGGTCTCAGAATTGACGTCAGACACCCGCCCTGCAAATGCCTGGACACGCCTGCGTTTTTCCAGACACTCCCAGAAAACGGTCAGCTGACACCCATAAACCCCCTCTTTCTGTCAATCACCTTGCGATCGGCTGTGCAAATGGATTCTTCGTTAAATCCATGGCACAGCAACGATCCTCTTTGTACCCGTACGTTGCGCCTGCGCATTGCGGTACATATGCATGCGCAGTTTTGCCGAGTTTTAACGTGATCGCAGCGCTGCAAAAAGTTGCTAGCGAGCGATCAACTCGGAATGACCCCCATTGTCCCCATAATGAGAGACTGACCAGCACCACAGATCATATCACTTTGTGATATAATCTTCCTAAAGGAGACCTGTAATCAGGGGCGTATCTACCCATTGGCCAGGATGGCACTTGCCAGGGGCGCCGGCTGAGGAGGGGCGCCACCCGGCAGTGTCATCCGTGGCCATGGGTAGAACCTAGTGTGCTCCAGTCCCTCTGAGCAGTGCCTGGCAAGGACGGAGACTCGCACCACATGTACTTACTGTTAACAGCGCCGGTGCTCAGTACTGCACTACAGTAAGGACGCTCTAAAACGACAGCTTCCAGCAGCCCTTGCTGCTGGGATTTTCCGGCAGCAAGAGCTGCTGGGAGCTGTAGTTTCTTTAGCGCTTTATCACGGTAATGCGGCACCGAGCATCGGCGCTGTTAACAGTAAGTTCATGCGGTGATACCCGTCCCGTTGCAGCCGACCAGTGTGAGACACCGGGCCACAGTGCTTGATGAGTGGAGGGCGGCGCAGCAGCTCCTGCAGGTCCAGCTGGAGGGGTGAGGAGCGGCCGGGAGGTGACAAGCGCCATCCCCCCTGCCCATGGAAAACGCGCTGTTCAAACGGATCCTTTTGTGAGTAGGGGCACACTGCACACTGTGGAGACTGAGGGGTAGATGTATTAACCTGGAGAAGGCATAAGGAAGTGATAAACCAGTGATAAAGCAGTGTTACATGCAAGGAGATAATGCACCAGCCAATCAGCTCCTAACTGTTAATTTACATATGAGAGCTGATTGGCTGGTGTGTTTATCACCTTGCATTTATCACTGGTTTATCACTTCCTTATGCCTTCTCCAGGTTAATACATCTGCCCCTGAGAGAGGAAGGATGTACAGTGGCGCACACTGCACGGGGTAATAGTAAAGAGAACACTGCCCAGTGGAGGGGGGGGGGGTGTATTATGGAGAAGAACACACTACCCCAGTGGATCCCAAAGTTTTTTAATCATGGCACCGCTAGGCCTAAAGTTTATTATTCAGAAATTTAGAAGAAATATTACGTTAAGTAAATAGTGTTTATATGTCATCCTTAGGGTCAGTTATGTGGTGAAGGACAGGATTTGCTTCTGTTTGTTCACATATTGTATGATTGGCAGTCACCAGCACTGGTATTCCCTACTACGTTGACCATGAATACTTTCCCGGGCAGGTTAATAAATCATGGTAAATTGCTGCTGCTAAATACTGGCCACAGGGCCTGATTCAGACTGATTGCTGCTGTGGCACAGCGGGCAATTATCGATTGACTGTGCATGGGTATGCACCACAATGCACACACGTGTCACCAAACAGCAACAAGCTGGTGCGAAATTTTTTTTGATTGCACAGCCATTTGTGGGTGGTAACTGGCCGTTTTCTGGGAGTGTCAGGGAAAACACAGGCGTGCCCAAGCATTTTCTGGGAGGGTGTCTGATGTCAGCTCCGGCCCCCGATCAACCTGTTCTTTTCGCACTGTAAGAGTTAGTCCTGGACTGCACACACTGGAAAAAACATTCAGTGGTGAGTGAGTTATAAACGGATTTGCAGCTGTCCGCTGACTGAGGGATATTTTACACATGCAATCACACACTTGCACTGGCGAATTAACACTCCCCCTTGGGCAGCGACTACCTGATCGCAGGACAACCAAATTTGTAGCACAGCGATCAGGTCTGAATTAGGCTCACACTGTAAGGAGCACTACTGTGTGGCATAATGGGTATAAGGGGCACTACTGTGTGGCGTAAAATGAGTAAGGGGCACTACTGTGTGTTGTAATTTGAATTTGTGGTACTATTTTGTGGCCAAGCCCTGTTTTCAGCACACACGCCTTCCCTATTTCAAACATGGGGGGGGGGGGGGGGCGCCCATCCCCTTACTTTGCCAGGGGCGCACCGACTCCTAGATACACCCCTGCCTGTAATCTCTTTTACATGCACAGCAGGCTAATGCTATTTGGTTCTACTGCTGAGTCACTATCTTTTCATATGAAAGAGATAAATAACTCTTTGCAGCCTATTTAATATGGAGACCTGGGTCTGATGTTTAATATTATTATTGTTTTTATAATACTGTATCTGTGTTCTTGTATGGCTAATTGGTATTTTTGTTAAAAGAATGCTCCCCCTGCAGCCTAACCCTAATGTTATTGTTTACCTTCTGACAGTGCAGAAATGTTGCATGACAAATACTGACATCATAACTGTTGACATTGCTGTGTCGACAAAAGGAATATTGACATTCTTATTGTTGACCTTTTGACAACATCCCTGATATTTCTGCAAGTGTCCCATAAGGCAGGCGTGGCAGAATGCTCTTGCGGTGCCTCAGTTTTAATAAATACCCCCCAAAATGTGTTCTTATAGATGGGGCTGCTAAGAGAACGGTCTGCCATTGGTACTATGGAGTGTGACAAATTGTGGGGACAGGCCATGCCCTGCCGGATGCCCTCTGCTAAATGTGTGAGCCAAGAAGGCACAGCCTTGCTATCTTGGTGGTGCGGCTATGTGATTATATGAGTTACGCCGCCACAGGGGTTGGTGGTTCAATCATTACGTGATACACAGCAAATCTGTATTTTCACTGGGGAAGTGTGTGGGATCTGGGAGGGCTGCCTACTCTCCCCCAGCAAGTATGGGTTACTTCCAGTTATAACTGTGACCTGCTGGTTTCTAAAAGTGAAGACAGAAATGTGTGATGTTCTGAGGCCGTTCACTTACACACCATTACCCAGAATCCTTAGCTGTCACTTCAGCATGGAGTAATGTGCTATTGTTATTTATTGGCTCCTGAACAACAACGATATGTGATTGTTCCAATAGGTGTGAAGTTATTCCTTTTTGAACACACAGGGCCTGATTCATTGGTTCACAATCGTTTTTTCGTATGTCATTGGCATGCTCATTCCATAGGTTAGTGCAATAGGAGTTAAAAGAGGGACATGCACCAGCGATAAGGCATGGGACTTATCCCCCCCCCCCCCCCCCACACACACACACACACACACACACCCTTCCCCACACACACCACCACCATGGATGCCTCAAGACTAAAATGTTATAGCATACAACCAATTTTTTTAAAACAAAAAATAGCGAAAAAATTAGCCTGTCCTAATCCACACACGTCACTCCACTAACCAGCTCGCCTTAGTGCCACAGCTAATGCCATGCTATAGCTATGGCACACCACTGGTTGTATTCATTAATGATATGAAATTGGTTGGTCATTTGAAATAGTAATACACATTTTATTGCTCATCCCATAATTGTCAGTTATTACTTATTCCACAGGATCAAATCTTGCCGCATAGTAAACCTGGGGTTTCTATATTTTTACTGGAAGAAAAACGGGACTGCAAACCGTGTTCAAGAGTGTGGTTTCTCAGTGGGATTGCGGCACTTTTGTTCTTAGTAAATCAGCAGGATGCAATCTCACAGTGAAAAAGCTGCAAATTAGTAAATTTACCCCTATGTCTTAGCAACAGCTTCAACAGCTCTCATCCAGGGAATCTGAATCTGTAGGGGTTTCACCTGAGAGCAGAATGTGGACGGTGATACCGCTTTCAGATCGCAATCACAGGTCGCACACGGGAATTGTACACGGTCCTTCCCATGTGCGACCCGCCATGAGACCCCTTTTCAGACTGGCAATACGACCCGGCAATTGGTCGGGTTGCCATCGGGGGCGGTAGCGGAGGCGGCGCCAGCATATTTGAGGGCTGGAGTAGAGGCAGGGCTTGGAGATGAGATTATCCCCATGCCGCCTCCTCCATTGTGTGAACGCGTCCTGGATCGCATCGACCCGCGTAACCCGTTCACAAAGCATCTGACCTGGTAATAAAGCAGGGTTATTCCCAGGTTAAAATACCGGGTCAGGTGACCTGGGAATTCGTGACTTAGCCCTTTCACACTGCACATTGTCCCACATCGACCCGGCAATGGGGGTCATTCTGACCTGTTCGCACGCAACGGTTTATCGCTGCGGTGCGAACGGGTATGAAATGCGCGAATGCACGGCGGCCGCAGTGCGTGTGCGCGATGTTGCCCGACGACAGGTTGCCGGGTTACGTCGCGTCTACCAAAGGAAGCAGTCGCAGAGCTGACCGCAAAGAAGATTGACAGGAAGAAGGTGTTCCAGGGCGGATCCGGACCGTTGGCTGCCGTTTTCGGGGACTGGTAAGGAAAACGCAGGCGTGTCCAGAAGAACGGAGGGCGGATGTCTGACGTCAGAGGCGGCTTCAGCATCGCAGGGATCGTCGCACAGGGTTAGTAGGTATATGGCTGGTCAACTTCTGCTTGAAAATTGTTTAGCTTAGCAGGGCTGCACAAGCGATCGCAGCCCTGCTAAGCTAAAATACACTTCCCCATAAGAGTGGACTAGTTGATTGCAGCAGCAGCAAAAAAGTTGCTGGCTGCGATCAACTCGGAATGACCACCGCACATCATCCCACGTCGACCAAGCAATATACCGGGTTATTTGTGCGGTGTGAAAGGGGTATAAGCCTAATATCCCATACCATTCCCAGAGTAGGAAAACAGACAAAGGAGGTAATTCTGAGTTGATCGCAGCAGCAAGTTTGTTAGCAATTGGGCAAAACCATGGGCACTGGAGGGGTGGTAGATATAACATTTGCAGAGAGAGTTAGATTTGGGTGGGTTATTTTGTTTCTGTGCAGGGTAAATACTAGCTGCTTTATTTTTACACTGCAATTTAGATTTCAGTTTGAATACACCCCACCCAAATTTAACTCTCTCTGCACATGCTATATCTGCCCCTCCTGCAGTGCACATGGGCCCTCATTCTGAGTTGTTCGCTCGCAAGCTGCTTTTAGCAGCATTGCACACGCTAAGCCGCCGCCTACTGGGAGTGAATCTTAGCTTATCAAAATTGCGAACGAAAGATTGCGAAAAGACTTCTCTGTGCAGTTTCTGAGTAGCTCGAGACTTTACTATTCCAGTGCGATCAGTTCAGTGCTTGTCATTCCTGGTTTGACGTTACAAACACACCCAGCGTTCGCCCAGACACTCCTCCGTTTCTCCGGCCACTCCCGCGTTTTTCCCAGAAACGGTAGCGTTTTTTCACACACTCCCATAAAACGGCCAGTTTCCACCCAGAAACGCCCACTTCCTGTCAATCACATTACGATCACCAGAACGAAGAAAAAACCTCGTAATGCCGTGAGTAAAATACCTAACTGCATAGCAAATTTACTTGGCGCAGTCGCACTGTGGACATTGCGCATGCGCATTAGCGACTAATCGCTCCGTTGCGAGAAAAAAATAACGAGCGAACAACTCGGAATGACCACCATGGTTTTGCCCAATTGCTAACAAAATTGCTGCTGCGATCAACTCAGAATTAGGCCCAAAATGTACAAAAGTAAAGGATTCAGGAGAAATCAACCAGCCACCAATACCTGATTGGCTGCCACAGTTTACAGTACAGTTGTGCTAAATCATTTATGATCCTATTAAATAACTTTTGATTTCCAAGTGAAATCTCTGCATGTACAGTATTTGATAGGGTAAATGTAATCAATTTTTCTCTTCATTTAATTTGCCAACTCCGAGGTTTACAAAAAAAGTCTGTTTTTTTTTTTGTTTTTTTTGTTGGGCTAGGCTAATTTGTGACTTACAAATGAACTGCTGGTTTAAAGCCTCATTAATCACAGTATAAATCCCCAGACCCCTAGACTTTCTAATTAATCTTCTTCTGCTGAAACCTAGTCAGAAATGGCAGCGCATTTATACACAACGCTGCTTCTCTCTGCACTGCGCGGTGACATTAGAAGTAAGAAGTAAGTACACTTATGTACAGCATGGGTATGGAGTCATTTCTTTAGGAATTATATATTTTTGCTTTAAATGCCTGGAGATCTATATCCAGTTTAGGGAACCTGGACACTATCATGAACATGTATTTGGGGAAATATCTGTCGTTAATTTTCACACAAGTACTCTACACAGATTTTGTAACCAACAAAATTGGCGTAAGAATGTGTTACATTTAGTTACAATATACACGGTCGAGTCACATTATTATGAACACCAGCTAATAGCCAGAGTAACCGCCGTGTGCAGCACGGACAGCAGCTAGAGGGCTGAACTGTCGTTTTAGACACAAGTCTGGAACCACCAGGTTCATTTTGAGCTGTTCTGCTGTAGTGTGTCAGTCGGCCCTCACGCACCTTGGTAGCCGACGGTCACCTCTCACATCAATGGCACGTGGTGCTGCACAGTTTCCACATCGGTTATTCGCAATGGTGCCATTTGTCCAGTCACGATGCACCTTCACCACAGCAGCACGCGAACAGTTCACAAAGTGCGCTGTTTCAGAAATATATCCACCCTTGGCCCGAAAGCCGATAATCATCCCTTTTTTCAACTCGGATAAATCGCTAATTTTACTCACAACAGCAATAAGTGATAATGCCGCGCTTTGATCTAATAATGGGGGATATGCATCAAACTTTATAAAGAGGAAAAGTGCAGAGGTTGCCTGTAGCTACCTATACAAGATATAACTAGAGCTAATAGCTGATTGGTTGAATGAGCACAATCTTCACTTGATTTCTTGAGAAGATTTGCTAAATCTCCTCCTTAATATTAAAGTCTGATTATTGCAGAGATCCCATGTACGACTATGTGTGACCAATGTTTCTGCTTTTGTACATGAGCGGCAGATGTGAGGCACAAGCATTTCTAGGAACGCAGCCCTCCCTCCCTCCGCCCCTCCCCACCCCAAATCAGAGCAGGCGAACTTTCTTAAAAGTTAATGAGGTTGACCACCAGGGAACATACTTATCTCCTTTGGGGCTACGCTACTAACCAATCACAGGTGCTGATTCGGAGGTGGAGGCGTCTTGTGTAAAAAAAGATGCCTCCTGCCGACTTCTCTGATCCATTGTTGCTTCTCTAGACATAGCATCATATCAACACTGTGAACATCGGTCATCTGAATATCCCTTGCTGAATTTCCCATTTAGTGGACTGCTTTTGCTCATCTCTAGAACTCAACCTTGTGTTACAGATATATGTACAGTAGTACAAGGGCATCTAATAAATCCATTACACATCTTAGCAAATATTACATAGTGTTCATCGATTAGATCCATTAAAAACAAGACAAAAAACATGATAACAATTATTTCACCGCATGAGACTGGACATTTTTATTACTAGGTGGTCTACTGACATTGATGTTGTTGCTAAATGTTCAGCTTGAAGACACTGTCAGCAGTGAACTTGTGGAGGATAAGGCCATAACATCATCTCTGACACATTCATTTTCGCGATCAGTATACTCCCGGACGTTGCTAAGTCCCGGCACCACACAGCAGCTGAGGGCACTACGGTAGACCCTCATGTCTTGGGCATCATACCACTCACCTGTCTTCTCATCATAACACTCAACATTGTATGTGGTGGTGAAGCCATTGAAGCCCCCCACCACAAAAAGAAGATCGTCCACTAGCTCAAGGCCAAAGTTGCTGCGTGGATTGAACATTGAGGGTACTGTGCTCCAGGTGTTAGTGGTGGGACTGAAAGCCTCAACACTACGAAGACGAGTAACTCCATCAAAGCCACCAACCTATAAATAAACAATATAGACCAATATGGATCAATTAATGACTAGGAATAGCTTACTGTACTCCACAGAGCATGGCACCAACCACAAGGGAAGATGATAGAAAAGAACAAAGAATTAACTATAAGAAATGTGCACTAGAGCTTTGAAACAATAGAATTTAGTCACATTTCAGGTGTGGCTTTAGTGTAGTGTTTGAGCTGAAATCAGGACGTAGCAAGGTTTCATGTTGCTGAGTAAAAGCATACTTTCCTTCTCTCCAGGAGAAGTGTCCAGGAGACTCACTGGAGTTTTCCCGGACCCCGGTAGGGCAGACCAGCGAATTGCGTCTTTGTGACTCTGCCCGCCACTGTGCCATAGCACAAATCGTAGCATTGGGCTACACTGACCCAATTCACTGCACTGAAAACCCCTCCCCCAAAGCTTCTTCTTGCACCTCCCTTCTGGGGGGGATTTAAAAATGTGACAAAGATAAGCTAAAACGATTTAAATTGCAGACAATTTAAATAGTGAGTAATATACGGTGTGACTGTTCTCTTCTGTCCAATATTTGCTCTATTAAAGCATCTTCTAACTAGATGAAATATTGAATGAGCAAGTTTATATCAAACAGCTACTTGTAATGCTGACAAATGTAAAACTAATGATGTTTTCGAGTGCATATAACAGTTTCTATGTGAAAGGTATATGAGTATGAAACAGCCAGATGTCCCTTACAGCTGAACTATGACCTTCAGCTAATTCGTACTTCCTTTCCCACAGCCACATGGTAAGTGCTCTTGATGAAAACTGTCAGGCACTGAGTGGTGTGTGGGAGAACCAATGAGAATCCACAATCATGGACATTGCAGCTTCTGATTGGTCCCCTTTGTGATAGACATTTTTTAAAGTGTTTAATGAAAATGTCCAATATTTTATGGAGTAATAGAGCTCTAAGACCTTTTTTCAATGATTTTGTAGGATATAAAGAGTCATTTTCAACCAAGATGTGGCCAAACAACAGCTGCAAATCTTGAGCCTATTTTCTAAATGGTCACACTTCTATATACTGTACATGACATTGGCCAATGTTGTCTCATGATTGAAGGATTTAGGATAGGTTTTTATATTAGACTATGGAAAATAAAAGAGCTTATAAATAAGAATTTCCCTCTTACCACATAAATTTGGTCTCCATAGGCAATAGCTCCAACGCCACTACGCCGACTTCTCATTGGGGTGATAAGGTTCCATTGCCCGATCTCAGGACTGTAGACCTCAGCAGTGAACAGACATTCATTCCCATTAAATCCACCACATATATAGATCTGCAAAAATAAAATGATTCAAATACATGTTCGGGAAGCGGAAGCAGTTAGTTTCCCGACGGTCGGGATCATGGTGGTCATAATACTGACGCCGGAATCCCGAATCCACACTCGGGGGGGGGGGGGGGGGGGGTTCCACGCTACCCGCAAGGTGGAATGAATTAGTGTGGCGAACGATGCATGGTGAGCACAATGAGCCCGTGAGGGGAAATGCTGCGCTCGCCGTTGGGATCCCACATGTCTGGATTCCGGCTACGGTATTATGACCGTCGGGATCCAATACTGATTCCACCTGTTCACAACATTGACAATTGCTACTAACTTACAACCAGTTTACCTATGGCCTGGTGAGCATCACCACTGGCAATGAGCATTATACACCCCTGGCAATGAGCAAGACAGCCACAGCATGAAACCCCTGGCAATGAGCATTACACACCCCTGGCAATGAGCATTACACACCCCTGCAAATGAGCATAACAGCCAGAGCATGAAACACCTGGCAACAAGCATGACAGCCAGATCATGAAACCCCTGGCACTGAGTATGGAACCCAGAGCATGAAACCCCTGGCAATGAGCATGGAACCCAGAGCATGGAGCCCCTGGCAACAAGCAGGTAATTTAAAAGTAATTAGAAGCCATACTGTGGGTCCTAATGAATCATGGGCATTGCAATGTGTGGCATAAAATGGTGCAAGGGGCATTACTATGTGGGGCTTGATGAGGTGGAATTTCTTTCTTTCTTTCCTGTGGTGGCCGAGGTTGGTGCAGGGTCAAAAACTGGGGTGCAAGGTAGTCTTTTCCTGTGAGGCCCTGCCCATTTTAGCAAGACCATGCCCATTTTTACAAGGTCATGCCCCCTAGCCAGGGGCGTGGCACACGCAAAATATATATTCGTTATGTTCATTGAGGCTGGAGCGCATATTTTTACTCATCACACTGGGAGCCAAATTGTCTAGAAACATCCCTGGGGAATCATTTACTAAGGTTTAGTCTAATAAGCTCAGCACAAAAATGGACGAAAGCAGTAGCCATAATACTGTATCTTCTAAACTTGGAAGTGCCTTATGCAGGAACGCGGCATTATCTTCTTACCTTCCCATCGAGCGTGGTGGCACTGGCGTCACTCCTCTGCTCATGCATAGGGGCAATCATAGTCCACTGGTTGGACTCCGGTTCATAACATTCAGCAGTATTTAGCCGAACATAGCCGTCATAGCCACCCATAGCGTAGATGTGGTTATCAAAGACGGTGATGCTGACGTAACATCGCTTAGAGTGCATCGGGGCCACTTCCTGCCATGTTTTCTTGAGCGGATCAAAGCGCTTCACACTGTTAAAGTAGTCCATGCTGTCAAACCCTCCAATGATGTACACATAGCCTTTCAAGTATGCCGTTCCATGATAGGCTCTGGGGGTCTCCACATGGCATGTAACATTAACCCATCTGTCGGCACGGGCATCATAAGACTCAATGGCATTAGTGGGACTACCACCACTCCAGCCGCCAATAGCCAATAAGATGGCGTAAGGGAGGCGAGGCCTTGTCTGTGGGTTTCTAAAGTCAGATTTGGCGACGCCATGCATGTTAAGGTCACACATATTTTGGCTAGCATTAGCAATGATTGGCTTGCATTCTTCATTGTCTTTTACATAGTTGTGGGTTTTGACGCTGTTCATGAAGTAATCTGGATTCATTAAGGCCAAACGAACCTAGCGAGGAACGTAACATCGCATTAGTTACACGTTAGTAGACAACCGAATGCATACAATGGAAAAAGTAAGGGATGAGGGAAAAATTGCTAAGACATCTTATTATCAGACAGATTTATATTTTACTAATACCCCTTTCACACCAGAAATGCAGGGACAAAACCCGGGAATTCTGCCACGGGCTCATGCAGGGACATTCCCGGGTTGGCACCTTTCACACCAGCATTTTTTGCAGAGACATCCCGGGTCTGCACCTTTCATACTGAACCCGGGATGGCCCTGCATTTTCTGAAAATGAGTGTCTCAGAAAAACCACAAGAACAGGAAGTGCCCTGAATAGCCAATCAGCATCAGCAGAGGCAACCCGGGAAGGTGGGACATGTCCCTGCACCATTCACACTGTCCAGGGTCCAGGGATCATCCCGGGACCAACCCTGGTCGATTGCAGGGTTGAAATGCAGGGACAGAAATCCTTGGTTTTTGTCCCTGTTCCCTTTCACACTGAGAAATATCCCGGGTTGATGCGCGTTCATGTGTTTTAACCCGGGAAATTTATGGCTGTGTGAAAGGGGTATTAGATACATAGAGACGCATTTATTAATTATTGGATCTTAGTCGCGGTAATAAGAAATTAAGATTCATCAAGATGTATTAAAAATCACATCCGGGGACAAGGGCTCTAATGGCAGCCTGCAATGTGATAGAAGTAAAGGGATCGCTCATTCTTTATCGGGACGCTACAGCGCTTCTGTGCATTCATTGTCGGCTGATCACACATGTGCAAGCAACCATTTCCAGGGACGGCTTCGAAAGGAACCCTGTCCCAATGATTTCTGCGAAGAGAAGTCCAAAGGCTTCATTTGCATTCCAGAAACCTGTTTAGGTTGCTTTGAGGTCGAAAAATCTTTCCCAATGGGCCTACTTCAGACCTGGTCACAGCAGTGTACGCACGCTGAAGCCCTGTGCTGTGTGCGCACGCGCAGCAGCTGCACTGCGTGTGCGCGCACAGTGAGATGCAATGGCATCTCACTTGTGCGATTGCTTCTGCCTGATTGACAGGCAGAGGCGGTCGCAGGGTGTGATGGCGGCGTTGCAACAGCGTTTTTGGGGCGCGGTCCAGACAATGCAGGCATGTCTGGACTGTTTGCGGGGTGGGCGCGGTGGCTGCGTGATGTCATACGTTGCCGCTGCGACCCTAAACATGGCGGGTAGCTAGGCTGCATAGGCAGAGAGCTACTCGGCAAGTGTGAAAGCATCGACGCTGTGCAATGCTTTCACACGTCTGTGGGGGGAAGCAGGACTAGGCATGCTGGGTGCACTTGCCCTGTTCTGGGCGTCCCCAAGCATGTCAGAGATTTTGATCGTAGATATGCGTTTTTTCGCACATCTACAATCAGGTCTGAAATAGGCACAACATCTCTTCTTCAGTCCCCTGTACATAAATGCCGGGGATACTTAATATTTGTGTGTACCACTGATTTCTATGGATATCCCAAAAATAGTCATTAATAACATTATCATAGAATTTGACGACAGATAAGAACCACTTGGCCCATCTAGTCTGCCTATGTACACGCCCACACTTACAATACTAAGGTAAACTTAAGCGTAAAACAATTCACCTACCAGTTCGGGAGCCAATTAACCTACCAGTATATTTTTTGGGCTTGTGGGAGGAAACCGGAATACACGTAGGAAACCCCCGCAAGTACGGAGAGAATATACAAACTCCACATAGTCAGGGCCATGATGGGAATCAAACCCATGACCTCAGTGCTGTGAGGCAGTAATGCTAATCATTAATGTGATCTATAAATTTAAATTCAGTTGCTCGTAAATCCTAGTCAGCAGGTAGAATAGCAGAAGCTACAGAAAAGATAGTAAACTACAGAAAAGATATGAGGAGCGGATTGCACAGGGAATGTTGAAGAAAATATTGCATGATACAGCAGATTGTCAATAGCTTCTACCACTAAACCCTCTGCCTAGGCAGTCAGGTATTCTACAGTACTAACCTTACAAGTTGTCTAACACAACTTGATTTCTACTGCCAAAGTCCCTCTCCTCTAACCATTATACTCCATAAATAATTATATTCAGATCCATGAAGGTAAAACACGTTGTTCAGTGTTACCCTGACATTCTACTACTTAGTTTCGGCTCCTCCTTTGATCTGCTGTTAAATCACTGGTCCCATCCTTCTAGATCAGGCATTCCCAACCGCGGTCCTCAAGGCATACCAACAGTGCAGGTTTTAGTGATATCCAGGCTTCAGCACAGATGGTTAAATCAAAATAACTGAGGCACTAATTTAGTCACCTGTGTTCAAGCCTGGATATCACTAAAACCAGGACTGTTAGTGTGCCTTGAGGACTGAGGTTGGGAAACACTGTTCTAGATCAGTGGTTCTCAAACTCGGTCCTCAGGACCCCACACAGTGCATGTTTTGCAGGTAACCCAGCAGGTGCACAGGTGTATTAATTACTCACAGACACATTTTAAAAGGTCCACAGGTGGAGTTAATTATCTCACTTGTGATTCTGTGAGGAGACTTGCAAAACATGCACCATGTGGGGTCCTGAGGACCGAGTTTGAGAACCAGTGTTCTAGATTAATCAATGTACAGAGTGTTTTTATTTTCAAAGTAAGATTGTTAAACTGGGTTACAGTGATAAGATCTGCAGAGATTTACTTATTGGAGGGGTTGTTAAAGGAAAGTAGTTTTTTTCATGGTGTTATCCCATTAATTTCAATTTCTACTTTTCTGTCCATTACTGCTACTGGTAATCTGTAATCAAGTTTTTTCGATCCCTCAAGAGTTCTAGAGATCGTCTGTGTCATCAACAATGCAAATGGATGCAAAAAAATCATACAGTACAAAATTAATATATTAAGGGTCATTTACAGGTGCAAAGGGCAATGGTACAATGTAAATGTACAACTCCAGAACGTCATTTGCCTATTTTTGCACAATGTAGATGTTTGTATGGTTTAGTACAGTATATAGATTCTGGCACAAAAATATACATCTACTATTGGTAGGAGCAATTTAATTATTACTCAGGAAGTCTGAGAAATTACGCACATTTGATCTAGTAGAAAAATAATATGCTTTACACTTTTCACTGCAACACCACACAATGGATTTCTTTCTTTTTCTTTTTACCAATTTGAGATCACACAGCTTAGTGGGAACAGTGCATAGATAATAAGAAGGATGGAGATACCTCGGAAAGAAGGGTGGATATATACTGCTTCCGAGCTGTTAGATCATGATTAATCCACTTAATGATGGCCTCAAACAGAACATCCTCCTGTTTAATGTTCAGCTCATCTTTCTCTATGAAGTCTCTAAGCTCCATCGCTGATAGCTCTAGGAACTCGTCTGAGGTCTTCACTATATCCTCAAAGTTGTGCAAGATGTACAGGTAGGCTTTCTGTTGAAGGTCCGGGCAATAATAATATTCTGTGAACTTACAGATGCCAATGCAATTTTCCGAACACAGCTGGCCTATCATGAACTCGGAGCAAGCTTGTACAATGCCCATGATGTTCAGCTGGTCAGCTGTAATTAGGAGTTCTTCCACGTTGTTGGTGGTGATGGTCACAGACCGGGTGTACGCATACTCTATGATTAGTCTCATCATATCTTGTGAGATTCCAGGGATGTTATATAGTTTCTTCTCTAAGCTGTTCCAACTACTGGTAAACAGAGCTCTGCCGGGAGGAGAGGAATAGTATTATTCTCTTGTAACTGTCCCGAACATCTACCATCTCACACCACAAATCCTTGTGCCCAGCACTAGGTCATCCATTAAGCATTATAGACTCCCTCCTACAACCCTGTAGATACTGAGCCACCTAGATTACACTACAGTATATGTTCTTGACAAAAGGAGGAGGGAAAAGGGGGATCAAACCAATACCTTGTGTTTTTAGGCACCACATGTGCCTCCATGAAAATCTAAGTGTATGGTGAACCCAAATCTGGACTGTGGGGTGGATGTTCTACATTGACTGCGGCACTGCCTGAATAGTAATCATGAATCTGACTTATCCTGAGATATTAGTTCCTAGTGAACTGCATTCTCATGTAAATTAGCTCAGCCCAGAATATGGAAGTCGTTATTGTATATATGTACAACTACACTTTAACAAACATTTACTTAATGTCTTGAAATGTCCATGAGACTCAGAGGTTATGGCTCATACAACTCTCCTTGATCCTGCTCACGTCTCTGAAGTGGGTGGGCCCAGGTGCAAAACTATACTTTGGGCTCCCCCTCCTCCACCCTCCTCCCAAGTTCACAATATGCCACATGGTAGTGGGTGTCAAGGAGAGGTACAGGATGACAGGGATGAGGTAGAGGATGACGGGGATGAGGCATAGTGTGACAGAGAGATGGAGAGTTAGTGAAAGGGAGAGTCAATGGGTGACAGGAAAAGGTTGAGGGGGTTGAGTGTGACAGAGAGAAGCAGTGTGTGCAATGGAGAGGCATTGGAGTATGCAGAGGATGACCGGGAGAGGTCAACTGGGAGAAGGTGATGAGGAGAGGCAGAAGGTATAAGAGGTCTCTATAGGTGGGTGTATAGGGGATAAATTGGGTTGAAAGGGTTCACTGGAACATGAAGGGAAAGTATCAGTGGGGGAAACGGGCAGAAAACAAACAAGCGGCTTTAACATGAGAGCTGAGTAAAGACAACGCTAGTGTAGTAGAAGAATTTACTAAAGGGACAGAAGAGAAATTATGTTAGGGAAGAAGAGGAGAGTGAGGGAGAGGAAGAGACGGAGGGAGAGAGAAAGTTGGGTGAAGAGGACAGAAGAGAGGTGCAGGCGAAGAGAGAGAGAGAGAGAGATGGAGAGAGAAGAGAGAGAGGAGTGGAGGGGGAGGAAGGGAGGGAGGAGACAGGGAGAGTAGGGGGGCAGAGTTGGAGAGACAGGGGACAGAGAGGGAGACTGAGGAAGAGAAAAAAAGGGGGTAGACAGAAAAAGAGAGGGTGAGACAGGGAGAGAGAGGGAAGATGGCGAGACAGGGGAAATGGAGGGAGGATGAGAGAGTTGGGTGAAGAGGTAGGAAGAGAGGTGCAGGGAGCAGAGAGAGGTAGGGGGAGAGACAAAGAGAGATGGAGCAGAGATGGAGAGAGAGAGTTAGAGAGGGGGAGACGGAGAGAAAGGTGGATACAGAGAGGGGGGATGAAGAGGGAGGAGGGCAGAGAGAGGGGAGCAGGAGAGAGATGGGGAGATGGAGAGAGAAAGCGTGAGAGGGAAGATGGAGATAGAGGGATAGAAGAGGAATTACAGTATGTTAGGGAAGAGGAGAGAGGGAAACGGAGAGATAGAGGGAGGGAGATAGAGGGATAGGGATGAAAAGGAAGAAAGAGAGGTGTAAAGGAACACAGAGAGAGAGGCGGGAGGTGAATGGAGAGAGAGTGGGTAGAGATGGAGAGAGAGGGGCAGAGATGGAGAAAGAGGGGAGACAGGGAGAGAGGGAAAGGGGGAGACAGAGAGAGAAAAAGAGGGGGGGGCAGAGAGAGAGAGAGAGAGACAGAGAAATGGGGAGATGGAGAGACAGATAGAGAGAAAGAGGGGGGAGTCAGAGAGAGAGAGGGGGAGACCGGGAGAGAGGGGGAGATGGAGTGAGAGAGGAGGGAGACAAAGCAAGAGAGAGGAGGAGATAGATAGAGAGAGAGATGGAGAGAGGAGAAGGTCGGCAGAAGGAGAGAGAGGGAGAAAGAGAGGGGGAGGGAGGTTGAGAAAGAGAGAGGGGGTAGACAGAGAGAGATAGAGAGATAGTTAGAGAGGAAGAGAGAGAGGGAGATGGAGAGAGATGGAGGGGGAGAGGAAGAGGGAGGGAGAGAAAGAGAGGGGGATAAGAGAGAGCTGGCTGAGGAGGAGAGAGAGAGAGATGAGGGAGAAATAGAGGGGGCGAAGGGAGAGACAGTGCACAAGAGAGAGCAGAGGGAGAGAGGAGAGGACGAGAGAGAGAGTGGGGGGAGAGAGAAAGAGAGAGGGGAGGGAGAGAGCTGCTGAGCAGCACCTGTCACTTGTACTACTCTAGTATTTTTTTCATACCTGACCTCTGTGGAGTAGAAAATCAGTGCATAGTGATTGGCAGTTCCTCTGCTTGCTTCCTTCCCAGAGCTATAACTAGGCTTTTTGGTGCCCTGTGCCAGAGAGAGAAATCCCCCCCCCCCCCCCCTCCCCACCCCTCACATACTCGTTTTTCCAATAGTGACATAAGGCACATGGCCTCGCAAGGAAGGGGCATGACAAAATTGTTCCCAGAGAAAGCCCATGCTATGATTCCCCCTCCCACTATATATGTTATGTGTGTGTGTGTGTGTGTGTGTGTGTGTGTGTGTGTGTGTGTGTGAGAGTGTGTGTGTGTAGCAATAGTGAAATTGGCGCTCCAGAGGGTTGGAATTATGCACAACCTTCATTTTGTTTAAACAATAGTGTATTATAACATTTCATACAGTATAAAACCATGTTTCAATAACAAAGTTTTATTAAAATTTATACAAAAATGGCTACAATGTCCATATACATATGACAGCTCTTTAGTACATCAGCCCCCTACCACATGTAATGTGGGTCTAGACAGGCACAAGTATACATATACTTCTTCTATGATATCCTCCTTCCAATATAGTAGATTGGAGGTCACATCAAAAGAAAGACAGGATACCCAACATGTTTCGTCTCATGCCGAGACTTCATCAGGGGTATATATCAATTTGGAAGTTTACCAATTAAAGGATTGTACCATAGGAGAATATTCTTGGACACTCATATCCACCAAACAGGCCACATGTTAATACAAATGTGAGCAATCGTGCCTGATACTCACTAAAAATAGGTGTGTGATATTTAAGAGTTCAGGTTCACAAGGAAAATTCACAGGAGAATGTCAAAAATACTCAACCATCTGGTCAAGTAAGATGTGTGTCCTAGTTTCACAGGTATAACAGACCCAAATGGTCCCAAGACTCAGACACCCCAGCAGGGAAGAGGAGAAGCTGGGATCCCTGTGTCACTTACAGCTCTCTCCACCCTCCTATCTCTCCTCTGGTCGGAAAGCTCTATCGGTAGCTCATGAAACATGATACTCCTGTGTCTCTGCCTGCACAGCATACTGTCCTGCTCACATTCTGGCTGCTGGTTTTGGTGCCGCTTAAGAGGGAAAGCTAGTGATGTCAGTGTGCTCTGGCCTGGGGGCCTCCTGACAAAGGGGGGCCTGGGGTACAGTATGCCCTGCATTCCCCCCCTTAATCTGGCTATGACTGCCATTAAATAATGTAGTGCAATTATAAAGCACCCGTGAGTCAGTGTATAAGGGGGTATTAGGACAGGGCTGTGAGTGCAGAGAGGGGGGTATTAGGACAGGATTGTGAGTGCACAGAGGGGTTATTAAGCCAGGCTGTGATTGAAGAGAGGGGGATATTAAGACAGGATCGTGAGTGCAGAGAGTGGGGGTTAGGACAGTGCTGTGAGTGCAGACAGTGTAAGGTGGGTATTAGCAGAGAAGTGCGGTGGGGTGAGGCAAGTGAGGCAGAGCCTTTCCTGTCATACTAACATTTGTGCCAGAGGTTTGAATGTATAATGTATATGAAAAATACAAATAATTTGTTTGAAATATCTTCTTTGCATTATTCTAATCATTTTTATAGCCAAAACTCTGGAGTAAAAATTCTATGGCAGGGGAGGCAGTGCCTCACCTGTGTATCTTTTCCGCACATCTCTGATCAAAACTCCCCAGAATTCCAGGCATTTATACTGCTGCACCTGTGTATAATTTGTACCAGTTGTACCCTTTGGCTCATATATTGCGTGTAAATCTGGCTCTGGTTCTAGCCAGTGCCTCCTGAGCCATTTACCTCACCGCACGTCCCTGGGTATTAGGGACAGGGCTGTCCTTGCAGGAGTGGGGGGCAGTTAGGACAGGGCTGTATGTGCAGAGGGGGGGGGGTATTAGGACAGGGCTGTGAGTGCAGAAAGGGGGGTACTAGGACAGGGCTGTGAGTGCAGAAAGGGGGTATAAGGACAGGGTGGTGCATATGCATCCCCCTCCAACCAACACATTCCACCCCTTGCACCCCCCAGCACCTACACCCGGATTTTGAGTTGGCCACTCTGAAAAGTACGGGAGATTTAGGGGGCTAAACCTTTGAGTTTTAATATAACATAAGTTTATAATTTACACATGTGCCATCAGAGCCACATTTTCCTCTTTCTATGCCATCAGACCCCTCCTCTGTAGGACACCAGCATTTGTCACACATGTCCCCATGCTCCCCAGCTACTGCTAGTAGTGGCCCTGTCAAAGTCAAAAATATTACATAGAGAGAACATACAAACTGCACACATTTAAGTCGCTATACTTGCAAATATGCGCAGCGAGCACAGCAATATATGGTAACACACGCATTTACACGGACATGGCACAGAGATGGATTCGACACTTATTTCATACAGTACATAATTATAATAATATCAAGCACCAGACATCATGGAGATTTAAAATTACCTAATGAATTAATGTCATGAATGTGTATTATTTGAACAGAACCAGATACACCCGTCATGTTTACTATTGAAACAAGCAGATTGGTGTGTAGATTAATTTGATACTTGTTGTGAAGTTGTGGGACATTGCAGCGGATAGATATGATTATATGTATAAAAGCTAAAATCACTTTGTTAGAACAATGAATGATACAATGAACAGGGAACTCAAGCCAACCCTTTTGGCAGTTTTCAGGGCTGAACCTGATCAGCATATACATAAGAGAATAGTAACTGAATTGTGCAGGAGAGACCCCTCCCCAGGAACTAGTCAAACAGGAAAGTAGTTCCTGGCTAAAGAAGAGATCAGTACAGTTGCATGTGGCCTCAGAGGACAGATGTACTGTAGCTACACTCAGAACCAAGCTGGCATCCAGAAGCAATGGCTTGCTTATCACCAGGCTCCAAGCGAAAGGCTAAGTATTGAATTCACATGGCTAGATAAGGAAATATAGACAGATGGCTTTAAGGTCAATGGTGCTGGTTTAACTAGGATATTGTAACTTGTTTGGGAATCTGTGATGGTAGCTGGGACATTAGACAACCTGTAGCATAGCATTTGTGGTATTTGTTTGCCTATGGTGATTTAAAATAGATTGTGCTGGTTTGTTATAATATACCTTGTCAATCATGAATACCGCCATGCAGTTACTTGTGAATATGGGTTTTGTAGCAATGGCATGCTGGGATGTGTGGTTACATTGTGATCTGGTGATTCATATAACATGGACTGTAGGCAATAAACGAAGTTTGTTTGGAATGTGAAATTGAATAAGATGGTTCTAGGAAGTTGGATTGGAATGTGGAATATAATTAGTTGGATTGGAATGTGGAATATAATTAGTTGGATTGGAATGTGGAATATAATTAGTTGGATTGGAATGTGGAATATAATTAGTTGGATTGGAATGTGGAATATAATTAGTTGGTTTGTAGAAGATGGCTGCTGCTGGGTGTTTTCTCCTCCCCCTTTGAACCATGTGTTGCAGTCTTTGGAATCATGGGAGTTTTTCCCAAAATGGAGTCTAGCTTCAGTCCCATGCGGTATTGTAGGGACCATTGTGTTGTTGCTGGGTGTTGTGTATATAGGGACAGCCAGCCTGGGTAAGAACAAGTATTCTCTCCACAAAGATTCTCAGCATTGACTAACTGCGCAGCGATTGTTTCTCACATGTGTAAGTTTCTCTGCAACCATATTGTCTTTATTGTTATTGCAAGCCATTCTCTCTCTCTCTCTCTCCCTCTCCTTCCCCTTAAAAGTACTTGTGTTTTTATTGTATTTTATGTGTAGTAACTTGGTTAGGAATTCTATGTTATGATGGTAGTGTATAACTTGTAATGTATATTCTTTTGCAATAGAACGTTCATTTAAGGTGTTAGAACCTGAGACCAGTATCTGTGTGTGTTCATTATATTTCTAAGTATTCTCAGAGAGTCACATACGCTCATACAGCTTTTAAACTAACAAGGTTACACTGCATTACATCTACACATTATCACTGCACAAAGGTTTACAGTATAAGTACATTCCTTAAGGTATAGTTATTCTAGTTTAATTCTGTAAGTATCTGCAACGCCTGTGTTCACACCCTGTGCACAGCGTCTGCTACGCTAAGGGCGTACCCTTGCGATACCTTTTGCGCCAATTGCGTACTGTGTCTCCTAATCTTTTAGAGTATTTTAAATAGGATAAATATATAGGCTTTGTCAATTGAGGGCTCCTCCGGTCTTCACATATCTGCACTAGGTAATTTTAGCAGACATTATCGGTCAGCAAAGGGCGGAAAAGGTAGTATCCCTCGTTAAACCGTTTGGAGGTCGGGGATACTGCAGTGCTGACCAGTTAATTGTCTGCTTCACTTGGTAAGGAGTGCTGAGGGAATTCGGGAACTGGAAGGTAGGAACAGTACGTTATTGTCTCTGTAAATCTGGTTTTTATTTCTATTTGGTGCCAACTGCACACGCAGATTGGATGGCTTGTCTGTTTAAATAGGTTTAAAATTATTTTTAATCGCTCTGCATAGCGTGATAACTAAAAGGAGCTGGCATGATGATTTTCTTTGTGACAAAAGGTCTGTCCCCCATTTTGTGTAAACCTCATGGGAGGTGAAAGGGGGAGGAGCAGCGGCCATTTTGGGAAGGTCACATTTTTTTCTTTCCCCTAAGCTGCTGATTTTCAGTTGACTCAGGAAATAATCAGCCATCCATTGTCAAAAAGAAATCATCATTTAATTAGTTTTTTTTTCTATGCATTTATTGAATCTATATCATAGTCAATCATAAGTAATAGTGATTGGTACTTATATGTAATATCTATATGCGTGTGCTCACATCAATGTATGTTATTAGATTAAATTTAGAATTGCATGTTCATTTGTGTAATTTTCACATCTCACCTTCCTGTTTGCCATTTGCATTGATAACGTGCTAAGAAAGATTTGTTGCTATTGGTAGTTAAAAAGATAAAAAGTAATATTTAAGGGTATAATTGTAAAAAGCACGCACACAGTCTCGCCTAAGAATACAAGGGAGATTTGGGTGGTGTATAGTGAATGATTACAGTTAAAGATCATTCACATTGATAAACGTGTAGTGTGTTACTGTGAACGTACTTGGTCTGTGTACACGTGTCCTTACAAGGACAGAGCGTACGCGACGCGAGGGCCGATGCAACGGAGCGTCTGGGTACGCCCACATAATACAAATCACACAATAGTATTATTTTAAATAGGTGAAAAGAAAGCAACGTGATAAATAGCGCAAGTCAATTTTAGTGTCCAAAATTTTAAGCTAATAGATCCTTCTCCAATTTGCGGCTCATCTGGTCTAGACTGTTACTGAATGAAAGGAATTTCTGCGCAGAAATAACAATTAAAGTGTACATGTGGTGAGTGAGTGTATATATATAAGTTTCTACAATTTTTTTGAGGTTGAACCACAGGAAAGTCGAGTTCTCGTGAGGTACATACATGTAAGTGACGTGCATGGTGGCTTGGGAGGCATCCCTTGTTAAATATTGAAATAAGAGCACTAGAGTATAGCAGACCAGGAGGTCTATTGTAGCACAGACCGGGAGGTCCAAACAGACCGGGAGGTCTAGGTACAGCAGACGAGGAAGTCCGCTATAGATAGAGAAAAGAGCACAACCCAGGGGGTTGGTGCAGAACCCATATAGGCCATTAAAGCTCTGGCTGAAGGAATTCGCAGCCGAAATTTTCGATTCCACTGGTCGCTCCGCACATAAGATTAGTTGCTTATGTGCAGAACGATTGTACCGCACGTAATTGTGTGCATTAGTTAGTAACCTGACCAGTACCATTTGCGTACGAAAGGGGTCATAAACGCTATTTGTACACTCTAACGTGATTTGTGTAATTTTTTTTTATTTTAAGGGAGGTTCGCTGGTCACTCAGGAACTATCCAGCAACCAATAGTTACTGGAAAGGGTTAAGTGCTCTGCGGATCACACTCGCATGTTCCAGTAAATAGAGGTTCAGGTCGCAGGGGCCCTAGGTCGAGTACGCCAGCGCTAAGGCAGTGTGTGGGCGTATTGGTCGGCGTGGGCGAGTGAGTGGAGTACTCGGTAAACTGCCACCGTCGGCCTACACCGGACATCTTGGTTTTGTAAGGGTTCGCTGAAGACCCTGATTTGAAGGTCAGAGGTAGTGAAAGCAACACCTGCAGGTATGGGGGCCAGTTGTTCGGGTAGGGGACGATCAACCTCGGTTCGGGTTGATTCAGTAAACCGGCCAATCGGGTCGGCAAGGTATGTAATGTGTGAAAAATACGGTTCACACACGGAGGTTTTATGTGATGAATGGGAAAGAATGACTGTGCATGACGGGGAAAAGTTTCCCCGGGTAGGCAGCTTTAGCCCAGATGTGTTACAAAATCTAAGGAGAAGGATATGTCTCATTAAATCTGCAAAGAGACGGATCAAACATTATGACTATTTAAAATTGTGGCAACAGGAAGGTGAAATACAAAGAAATTTAACTTACATATCAAACTCTCATCTTGGGAAGAGAGACATGGCAATGGAGAGGAGTATGGTTGCAGAGAATGGCGATGGTGTACGATAAAAATGCACTTAGTAACTATATTAAGAATGAAAGTAACAAATGTAATAATGTTTATAAAAATGAAAGTGTAAAAATTACAAATGTTAACCTGTGCAAGTCGCACCCCATGTTAAACTCCCCTCAGGATTACCAGCGAGAAGGTGAAACCAACACGATGGGGTAAATTTACTAAGGTCCCGATTTTGACCGAGATGCCGTTTTTTCATCAAAGTGTCATCTCGGTAATTTACTAAGCAATAATCACGGCAGTGATGAGGGCATTCGTAATTTTTTGGAAGTCCAACAAAAAAAATACAAATGAATACACCATCGGTCAAAACGCGGCTGTTTAAGTATGAATCTCTGTAATTTACTAAGAAGTGCAAAGCAAAAAAAAAACAAACACTGCCGTGAAAAATTACAACTCGTAAAAAAGTGCTAAAAAAAAACAGACCTGCTTTTTTAATCCGTTATTGTATAGGCATGCACGGATCCATGAGATCCGTGCATGTATATCAGTGGGAAGGGGTGGGAAAGTGATTATTTTCTCAAAAAAAATTGCGTGGGGTCCCCCCTCCTAAGCATAACCAGCCTCGGGCTCTTTGAGCCGATCCTGGTTGCAGAAATATGGGAAAAAAATTGACAGGGGTTCCCCCATATTTAAGCAACCAGCATCGGGCTCTGCGCCTGGTCCTGGTTCCAAAAATACGGGGGACAAAAAGAGTAGGGGTCCCCCGTATTTTTAAAACCAGCACCGGGCTCCACTAGCTGGACAGATAATGCCACAGCCGGGGGTCACTTTGATATAGTGCCCTGCGGCCGTGGCATCAAAAATCCAACTAGTCACCCCTGGCCGGGGTACCCTGGGGGAGTGGGGACCCCTTCAATCAAGGGGTCCCCCCCCCAGCCACCCAAGGGCCAGGGGTGAAGCCCGAGGCTGTCCCCCCCCATCCAATGGGCTGCGGATGGGGGGGGCTGATAGCCTTTTGTGATAATGAAAAGATATTGTTTTTAGTAGCAGTACTACAAGGCCCAGCAAGCCTCCCCCGCATGCTGGTACTTGGAGAACCACAAGTACCAGCATGCGGCAGAAAAACGGGCCCGCTGGTACCTGTAGTACTATTACTAAAAAAATACCCAAAAAAAGACAAGACACACACACCGTGAAAGTAAAGATTTATTACATACATGCACACAAACATACATACATACTTACCTTATGTTCACACGAGGGTCTGTCCTCTTCTCCAGTAGAATCCAAGGGGTACCTGTTGAATAAATTCTACTCACCAGATCCCAGGTCCCAGGGTCCTCGGGGCAACCATTTGTAATCCAGGTACTTGCATAAAATAACAAAACGGAAAGCCGAGCCACGAACTGAAAGGGGCCCCATGTTTTCACATGGGACTCCTTTCCCCGAATGCCAGAAACCCACTCTGACTGATGTCTAAGTGGGTTTCTTCAGCCAATCAGGGAGCGCTACGTTGTAGCACCCTCCTGATCGGCTGTGTGCTCCTGTACTGAGTGACAGGCAGCACGCGGCAGTGTTACAATGTAGCGCCTATGCGCTCCATTGTAACCAATGGTGGGAACTTTCTGCCCTGCGGTTGACCTAAAGTGACGTCACCGCTGAGCAGAAAGTTCCCACCATTGGTTACAATGGAGCGCATAGGCGCTACATTGTAACACTGCCGTGTGCCGCCTGTCACTCAGTACAGGAGCACACAGCCGATCAGGAGGGTGCTACAACGTAGCGCTCCCTGATTGGCTGAAGAAACCCACTTAGACATCAGTCAGAGTGGGTTTCTGGCATTCGGGGAAAGGAGTCCCATGTGAAAACATGGGGCCCCTTTCAGTTCGTCGCTCGGCTTTCCGTTTTGTTATTTTATGCAAGTACCTGGATTACAAATGGTTGCCCCGAGGACCCTGGGACCCGGGATCTGGTGAGTAGAATTTATTCAACAGGTACCCCTTGGATTCTACTGGAGAAGAGGACAGACCCTCGTGTGAACATAAGGTAAGTATGTATGTATGTTTGTGTGCATGTATGTAATAAATCTTTACTTTGGGTATTTTTTTAGTAATAGTACTACAGGTACCAGCGGGCCCGTTTTTCTGCCGCATGCTGGTACTTGTGGTTCTCCAAGTACCAGCATGCGGGGGAGGCTTGCTGGGCCTTGTAGTACTGCTACTAAAAACAATATCTTTTCATTATCACAAAAGGCTATCAGCCCCCCCATCCGCAGCCCATTGGATGGGGGGGGGACAGCCTCGGGCTTCACCCCTGGCCCTTGGGTGGCTGGGGGGGGGACCCCTTGATTGAAGGGGTCCCCACTCCCCCAGGGTACCCCGGCCAGGGGTGACTAGTTGGATTTTTGATGCCACGGCCGCAGGGCACTATATCAAAGTGACCCCCGGCTGTGGCATTATCTGTCCAGCTAGTGGAGCCCGGTGCTGGTTTTAAAAATACGGGGGACCTCTACTCTTTTTGTCCCCCGTATTTTTGGAACCAGGACCAGGCGCAGAGCCCGATGCTGGTTGCTTAAATATGGGGGAACCCCTGTCAATTTTTTTCCCATATTTCTGCAACCAGGATCGGCTCAAAGAGCCCGAGGCTGGTTATGCTTAGGAGGGGGGACCCCACGCAATTTTTTTTTTGGATTTTACAGTGTTTAATTTTAAAAAAAAAAATATGAACCCCAGCACGGATCACACAGATCCGGCCGAGATTCATTGTAAAAAAGTCGGCAGTGTTTTGCTAATCACTGCCGTAAAAATTAAAAAAAAAACACGAATGACATCGACATCGGAACAAAAGAAAAACCCGAATACGACAGCTTAGTAAATCCGTCGTAACAAATTCAAAAAGTTGCAGTTTTACACTTTCGATGTCATCCGTGATTATTCTCCCACCAAATCGGGAGAATTACGAATGTTAGTAAATATACCCCGATGTCAACACTTTACCCAGCAGTCATCATACGAGACACCCAGAGGGACATGGCCAAGTTGGTAAAGGCAATAGCAGAACCCCCTAACGGAGGGTCAGGTGAGGTCGTGTCAACAGGTAAGTACGGTATTGTATGTTACTCACAGACAAATGCATCTTACACCAAAGAGTTAACACAAAATAGCATAATGGAACAAAATCCTGTCAGGGTGAACACAATATATTAAAACAAATGTACACTACAGGAAAGTAGCAGTTTAGGTGTTAATAAATGGTTTAAAGGAAGTATTAAGAACGAGTATACAAGCCTCTCTACCTAACTGGAGAAATAACTCAGTAACTGCATTAAGGAACTCCGCTGTTGGGCATGAGCAAAACATCATCAAGCACAGGGAAACAAAGAAGCCCCAGATCCCTGTGGGTAAGTCAAAGGTGAAAAGGTGTTATAATTGCCAGAAGGAAGGTCATTTTGCAAGAGATTGTAGATCAAGAAGTAGACCAAATTCATATAAACCCCCTAGACATGAAAATGAGCAAAGTTATGACACACCAAATTGTAATCAGGGATCACATAGGAAGGAGTTTGGGCCGCACTTGTAACATGCAATCAGGAAAGGTAATCAAATCAAGGTGATCATTAGGACTGATAGTAAGCCTGAGGTTACAGTTAATGAAATGGGAGGTCAGTTCCTTGCAGGCACAAGGACGGCCAGGTAGACGTTGTAATTTATCTGTAAATGTTCTTTTCCCCATCTCTGAAGTTCATCGGCAGGACCCGAATATCACATAGCTATTTGGTCCTTGCAGAAGTCTACCAAACCCCAGTATGACTGGGGTTTTTTCCTGTTGTTGTTTATTGTTGGTTTATGTAATATATATATATATGAATTGTTCTCTCTCTCTTTGTTTTTTTTTTGTTGTTTTCTCTCTCTTCTCACTCATGTTTTCATGTTTTAAAGATGGTATGTCACACATTAGTTGGACAAATGGTAATGCAAGATTTATTCTCCTTACAGAAAGAGCACTGAGCTAGAAGAAATATTGTATCACCAGAATGTTTAGAAGACTGAGAGACAGCACCTTTGAGATGACAGCAGAACAAGAAGAACAACAAGACTAGAGAACTAATTATCGTAACAAGTTTCTCTCCCCCTCAAACTGTTTTCCTGTACCCCCATTACAAATTTCTCCTTTTCTCCTCCTGTAAGATGGACTCGCCTCAAGAGACTGTGATCCGTGTTTTCATGTTGACCCTGATGTTGACCAGAGCAGTCTGTTTCGGTGAGAGTACCAGTGAGGTCGAGAGAGGATCCAGAATGGGTTTCTGATGACTGAGACGGAGGTGTAAATTTCCAATAGCAACACAATCACCAAGCAAAGGCGAGTACCGGAAACGATCTAGCAGCCATGTTATTTGTAAACATTGTGAAGGATTGTTAGCTGAAAAGAGAACTGTATCTGTAGGCATTGTGATAACCTAGTTGAGGATGGGTGCATCAAGAAATGTCAGTCCAGTTTTAATATCCACATGGACCGGCATCCATTGAGTGACTATCACTCCTTAGTGGGTAAAGTGTTAAATCAGACAGATTGTTGGGTATGCTCTCAAGTACCTCAAGGCCATAGCAAATCAGGCTTAGTACCATTCCCTTTAACGGTAGGGGAGGTACTTGAGTTAAGTGGTGGGAGACCGGTGGACAAGAGGTTTAATATCTCCAGTCCTTCTAGTTTGAAGCTCCACCAATATCACGTGGATAGATCCCTAGTATGTTTTAACATTTCCAATCCCCGAAAGCCGGGAAATTGGGAAGTGTCATGGAGTAACCAAACCATGACCTTTTCATATAGAGCAGATAGAATGCCAACAGATACAGAGCTTATACGCCACATAGCCGGTAGTGGAAAATCTTTCCGATATAGGTATACCCTAAGAAGTAGGACCATGAGAGTTGGAGAAGTATCACCAGGATACAGTGCACAGATCGTACAAACTGATAGGTGTACTAAACAGATGGGAGAATTAGGGTTAGGAGAGTTCACATGGAAAATGTGTAACATGGTAATGACATATTCAGTCCCATATGTTCTCCCCGATGATGCATATTTCATATGCGGGAGAAAGGCGTATGAGCGGCTTGCCCCAAACTCAGAAGGATTGTGTTATATTGGAAAAGTACTGCCTGAGGTAATGACTGTATCGCATACTAAAATGAAAGATATTCACCGTGGTGCCCAAGCTCCTTATACTCACACTCATTACGAGCACGTAGTTAAAAGGCAACTGACAGAAAGGACAGAGCATCCGGCCTCTGACCTGATCCATGAATCCACCGGGATTCAGGTTCTACTCGCGTTAGACATCACTCGCACCGCCAGAGGAGTGTTGAACTATAAATATATATCTGCGCTTGCAAATTTATTAGACAATATCACTGAAATGTATGACGACACTTTTAGATATACCGGAAGAGAGCTCCAAGCTTATAAAACAGAACTGGTTCAGCATAGGATGGTTCTTAATTATCTCACGGCAGTGACAGGTGGATATTGTGTCACACTGGCAACGCAGTACGGCGTAAAATGCTGCACTTATATTACGAATAGTACCGAGGACCCGGTCGAGGTCATAGACCAAAAGATGGACGATATTCTCCAATTAAAGTGGGAATTCCGCAGGAGACACAATCTCACCCTTGCTGCTGTGGGTAATGAGCTGACCGGTTGGGTGTCATGGTTGAACCCGCGAAATTGGTTCTCTGGTTTAGGAGAATGGGCTCAAGGAGTTATAATGGATGTAGGGAAATTTCTTTTGTGTATCTTGGGTGTTGTCATATCGATTGGCTTGATATTTAGATGCGTTCAGGCTTTAACGAAGTGTAAACGAAGTACTAAGGTGATGAGTCTAAGGAGTGAGGACATTGAAATTCCAATGGATTTGATTTACAACCCAACGATAGAGACACTGTTGTGATGAAAATGTGATTCCACGGTCCGTTTCTTTCACCTGTTTCTCCTTTGTTTCTCTCCAAGGTGAAAAGACATCCACTTGGAAGAAGAATTTGACAACCTTGTACACAGACAACAGATGGACTAAAGAAGAATTTGACAACCTTGTACACAGACAACTGATGGACTATGCCATAGACCCCCCTTATCCCTAGTCACGTTATTTTACGCTAGCCCAACACTTTTTGTAAGTCTATGGACATTGACAAAGCTGTTGCTCGCACTTTGCAAAAGCCCAAGGAGACTACAGTCAACATGTACATCAAGACAAGACATCAGACAAGACTCCAATCAACGAATGTATATTAACCTCACATAGAATACCACTGCATTTACCATAATTGTTTCTTATCTTCATCTCTACAACCTTCAGGTAATAACACACATAGTCGATAGGGAATACAGGCACAGATATCAGCACTCACATACCTCCCCCATTCATGTATCATCAACTAAAATGTGCTCCCCCATTTTGTTGCAACCAAAAGCCGAAAAGAGCTCGGTAAAGTTTGACAGCCCATCCACAGACCCCTAATACGGGATAAGAAGGAATTCAAATATATACTTCGCAATACCTCGAAGCTTGATTTAAAACACGTACGGCACGATGATACATGACCCCCCAAACATGGATTCATACACACATGCTTCTGCTATCTCACTAGGTCATACCCTTTTCCCACCTTCTTCTCTCCTCCCTTACCCAATCATAGAAATGTATTTACATATGACATATATTTTTCTCTTTTTGAAATGTTTTAGGAAGTGGCAGTTATTGGTGACTGCCAAAGGGTGGACTGTCAAAGTCAAAAATATTACATAGAGAGAACATACAAACTGCACACATTTAAGTCGCTATACTTGCAAATATGCGCAGCGAGCACAGCAATATATGGTAACACACGCATTTACACGGACATGGCACAGAGATGGATTCGACACTTATTTCATACAGTACATAATTATAATAATATCAAGCACCAGACATCATGGAGATTTAAAATTACCTAATGAATTAATGTCATGAATGTGTATTATTTGAACAGAACCAGATACACCCGTCATGTTTACTATTGAAACAAGCAGATTGGTGTGTAGATTAATTTGATACTTGTTGTGAAGTTGTGGGACATTGCAGCGGATAGATATGATTATATGTATAAAAGCTAAAATCACTTTGTTAGAACAATGAATGATACAATGAACAGGGAACTCAAGCCAACCCTTTTGGCAGTTTTCAGGGCTGAACCTGATCAGCATATACATAAGAGAATAGTAACTGAATTGTGCAGGAGAGACCCCTCCCCAGGAACTAGTCAAACAGGAAAGTAGTTCCTGGCTAAAGAAGAGATCAGTACAGTTGCATGTGGCCTCAGAGGACAGATGTACTGTAGCTACACTCAGAACCAAGCTGGCATCCAGAAGCAATGGCTTGCTTATCACCAGGCTCCAAGCGAAAGGCTAAGTATTGAATTCACATGGCTAGATAAGGAAATATAGACAGATGGCTTTAAGGTCAATGGTGCTGGTTTAACTAGGATATTGTAACTTGTTTGGGAATCTGTGATGGTAGCTGGGACATTAGACAACCTGTAGCATAGCATTTGTGGTATTTGTTTGCCTATGGTGATTTAAAATAGATTGTGCTGGTTTGTTATAATATACCTTGTCAATCATGAATACCGCCATGCAGTTACTTGTGAATATGGGTTTTGTAGCAATGGCATGCTGGGATGTGTGGTTACATTGTGATCTGGTGATTCATATAACATGGACTGTAGGCAATAAACGAAGTTTGTTTGGAATGTGAAATTGAATAAGATGGTTCTAGGAAGTTGGATTGGAATGTGGAATATAATTAGTTGGATTGGAATGTGGAATATAATTAGTTGGATTGGAATGTGGAATATAATTAGTTGGATTGGAATGTGGAATATAATTAGTTGGATTGGAATGTGGAATATAATTAGTTGGTTTGTAGAAGATGGCTGCTGCTGGGTGTTTTCTCCTCCCCCTTTGAACCATGTGTTGCAGTCTTTGGAATCATGGGAGTTTTTCCCAAAATGGAGTCTAGCTTCAGTCCCATGCGGTATTGTAGGGACCATTGTGTTGTTGCTGGGTGTTGTGTATATAGGGACAGCCAGCCTGGGTAAGAACAAGTATTCTCTCCACAAAGATTCTCAGCATTGACTAACTGCGCAGCGATTGTTTCTCACATGTGTAAGTTTCTCTGCAACCATATTGTCTTTATTGTTATTGCAAGCCATTCTCTCTCTCTCTCTCTCTCCCTCTCCTTCCCCTTAAAAGTACTTGTGTTTTTATTGTATTTTATGTGTAGTAACTTGGTTAGGAGTTCTATGTTATGATGGTAGTGTATAACTTGTAATGTATATTCTTTTGCAATAGAACGTTCATTTAATGTGTTAGAACCTGAGACCAGTATCTGTGTGTGTTCATTATATTTCTAAGTATTCTCAGAGAGTCACATACGCTCATACAGCTTTTGAACTAACAAGGTTACACTGCATTACATCTACACATTATCACTGCACAAAGGTTTACAGTATAAGTACATTCCTTAAGGTATAGTTATTCTAGTTTAATTCTGTAAGTATCTGCAACGCCTGTGTTCACACCCTGTGCACAGCGTCTGCTACGCTAAGGGCGTACCCTTGCGATACCTTTTGCGCCAATTGCGTACTGTGTCTCCTAATCTTTTAGAGTATTTTAAATAGGATAAATATATAGGCTTTGTCAGCCCTTATTCACATTACACCACACAGTATGAGCCCACATTCACATTATGCCACACAGTATGAACCGAAATTCACATTACACCACACAGCATGAGTCGAAATTCACATTACCCCACACAGTACGTACTGAAATTCACATTACGACACAGACCATGAGCCGAAATTCACATTACCCCACAGAGTATGAGTCGAAATTCACATTACCCCACACAGCATGAGACGAAATTCACATTACTCCACACAGTATGAGACAAATTCACATTACCCCACACAGTATGAGACAAATTCACATTACCCCACACAGAATGAGACAAATTCACATTACCCCACACAGAATGAGACACATTCACATTACCCCACACAGTATGAGACAAATTCACAATACCCCACACAGAATGAGACACATTCACATTACCCCACACAGAATGAGACACATTCACATTACCCCACACAGAATGAGACACATTCACATTACCCCACACAGAATGAGACACATTCACATTACCCCACACAGAATGAGACACATTCACATTACCCCACACAGAATGAGACAAATTCACATTACCCCACACAGAATGAGACACATTCACATTACCCCACACAGAATGAGACACATTCACATTACCCCACACAGAATGAGACACATTCACATTACCCCACAGAGTATGAGCCGAAATTCACATTACCCAACAGAGTATGAGCCGAAATTCACATTACCCCACACAGTATGAGACGAAATTCACATTACTCCACACAGTATGAGACAAATTCACATTACCCCACACAGTATGAGACAAATTCACATTACCCCACACAGAATGAGACAAATTCACATTACCCCACACAGAATGAGACACATTCACATTACCCCACACAGTATGAGACAAATTCACATTACCCCACACAGAATGAGACACATTCACATTACCCCACACAGAATGAGACACATTCACATTACCCCACACAGAATGAGACACATTCACATTACCCCACACAGAATGAGACACATTCACATTACCCCACACAGAATGAGACACATTCACATTACCCCACACAGTATGAGCCAGAAGGAGGTTTAACTTCAGTGCACCAACAAGTGCAGGAGACGGTCACTAAAGTAACATCAGTCCGTACTGACCAAGCGACAGGTGCAGCGTGCAGAGGCAGGGTACAGGAATCGGCAGCAGGCTCAGCGTCTGAGAGAGTGCGGGCGGGAGGAGGGAGAGAGGGTGTAGGCAGGCGAGAGAGCGGGAGTGCACGCGTCACATCGGAGCTGGAAGGAGGTTCCTATTTCAGTGCACCCAGTGCGGCCACTGGCGATCACTGCTACAGGCATGGCGTGGGGGGTGCTAAACATTAGGGGGTGCATGTGTGCACCAGGCACTCCCCGTGCGCACGCCTATGATGATGATCCCCCATTCAGTGTTGGCTTCTATCACCCTGCCGGCAGGACACTGGAGAGGAACTTATAAGATGCTCCATCTGCGGTAAGTGGGGGGCGAGGGTGAGTCAGCAGGGGAGGGTTGATGTTCATGGGCGGGGGTATGGGGTTGCTCTCATACCTGGACTCAGCATCTGAGGGGGGGTGCTATTGTACACTGATGCGACCTCCACCAGCGGGGGTCGGGTGGGGAAGCACTATTGCAAGTAGCTGTTTTTTTGATGGGGGGGGAGCAATAAAGTCCGGGAGCGCGGTGTTGTCGGGTGTAGTATGTGTTGCCGGCGGTTGGGCTCCCGGCGACCAGCATACCGGTGCCGGAATCCCAACCGCCGGCATACCGACAGCTGGGCGAGCGCAAATGAGCCCTTTGCGGGCTCGCTGCGCTCGCCATGCTGCGGGCATGGTGGCGCGCTATGCGGGCACGGTGGCGCGCTATGCGTGCCATGCTATCTATTCTCCCTCCAGGGGGGTCGTGGACCCCCAAGAGGGAGAAAAGTTGTCGGTATGCCGGCGCCGGTGTGGTGGTTGTCGGGAGACCGGCCGCCGGCATCCTGAAGACCACCCGGAGGTGTCTGTTGTGCAGTCAAGGGAGGGACCAGCCACAGCATGGACCGACTCCAGCTCTTCTCCTAAGCCCAGCACATGCTGCTGACTGCTGGGCTTAAGTGTGGCCATGGTGGCGCTTAAAATACCATGCCTTACCACGCCATCTGTGAATAGGCAGTGGCTCCTGAAAAGTACCTGGGCCCAGCCAGGCTCTCTACTGCCCTGCATGTGTGTGTGTGTGTGTAATATTTATTTATTTATTTTATTAACAGTTTCTTGTATAGGGCAGCATATTCCGTTGCGCTTTACAATTAGAACAACAGTAATAGAACAAAACTGGGTAAAAACAGACAGACAGAGGTAGGAAGGCCCTGCTCGCAAGCTTACAATCTATAGATATCTATAAATATCTACATACCCTCCAACTGTACCTTTTTGGCAGGTACAGTACCTTTTTTTTAATGGTCTGTACCTGCCAAAAAGGGCTTTGTACAGATTTTTGACTCTCCAAATTTACATTTAAAGTATAGCAAAGGGGGCATGACCACACCCCTTTTACCCATGACCACGCCCTTTTCCGACTTTGTACCGATTTTTATGTGTTAAATGTTGGAGGGTATGTATCTATATATGTGTGTGTGTGTGTGCGTGCGTGCGTGCGTGCGTGCGTACGTACGTACGTACGTACGTACGTACGTACGTACGTACGTACGTACGTACGTGTGTCTGTCTGTCTGTCTGTCTATCTCTATCTCTGGCTGGCACTCTGTCCAAAATACTGCACAATTGCCCGGGAGACCTTAGTGGGATGACAGGTGGCAGAAGCAGAAATACTGTGGCACTCTTGGGACTTACTAATGTAACAATATAGGCCCTCATTCCGAGTTGTTCGCTCGCTGCTATTTTTAGCAGAATTGCTAATAGGCTAAAATCCGGCAGTTCTGCGCATGCGTATGCACAGCAGGGCGCACGCGCTAAGTATTTTTACACAAAACTATGCTATTTTACTCACGCGCGTACGAAGCTTTTCAGTCGCTCTGCTGATCGTAGTGTGATTGACAGGAAGTGGGTGTTTCTGGGTGGAAACTGGCCGTTTTCAGGGAGTGTGCTAAAAAACGCAGGCGTGCCAGGTAAAAATGCAGGAGTGGCTAGAGAAACGGAGGAGTGGTTGGCCAGACGCTGAGCGTGTTTGTGACGTCAAACCAGGAACTAAACGGACTGAGATGATCGCAATCTAGGAGTAGGTCTGGAGCTACTCAGAAACTGCAAGGAAATACTTAATAGAATTGCTAACCTTTCGTTAGCAATTCTGCTAAGCTAAGATACACTCCCAGAGGGCGGCGGCTTTGCGTTTGCATTTCTGCTAAAAGTAGCAAGCGAGCGAACAACTCGGAATGAGGGCCATAAGGGGTCATTCCGAGTTGTTCGCTCGTTGCCGATTTTCGCAACGGAGCGATTAAGGCAAAAATGCGAATGCGCATGGTTCGCAGTGCGCATGCGGTTAGTATTTTAACACAAAACTTAGTAGATTTACTCACGCCCGAACGAAGATTTTTCATAGTTGAAGTGATCGTAGTGTGATTGACAGGAAGTGGGTGTTTTTGGGCGGAAACTGACCGTTTTCTGGGAGTGTGCGGAAAAACGCAGGCGTGCCAGGGAAGAACGCGGGAGTGTCTGGAGAAACGGGGGAGTGGCTGGCTGGGCGTGTGTGTGACGTCAAACCAGGAACGAAACTGACTGAACTGATCGCTATTTGTGAGTAAGTCTCGAGCTACTCAGAAACTGCTAAGAAATTTCTTTTCGCAATTCTGCTAATCTTTCGTTCGCAGTTCTGCTAAGCTAAGATACACTCCCAGAGGGCGGCGGCTTAGCGTGTGCAATGCTGCTAAAAGCAAAATTATAATGGAGGATCACTTTCACATAATGATGGTGTTCCAGTGAATGCGCTCTGCAACTATTGCAGCTTTTATGTGACTGACCCACCATCCTAATAGTGAGCACTTTTGTCCCAACTGCTGGGAGGTAAGTCATGCTCCTGTGAGTGGGTACTTCTTGTGTGCTAGACATGCCCCCAAAGTGGTGCTGCCATGAAACTAACATGTTGTGGCCACGCCACCTGCAGGGGGGGCCCTGGGAAGTTACTGTACCATGGCCCAGGATTTCTCTTGGCAGCCCTGCATTCGCCCACCCTCACTACTCCCCACACCCACCCTCACTGCTATATAAACTTACCCTCACTCACTGGTCCCTACACCCTTCCATAATGAGAACTCTACCTCCAATAATGTGCATCAGGGGCTCTACCTGGCATAATGTGGGCTCTACCTGGCATAATGTGGCTTTACCTGGCATAATGTATATCAGGGGCTTTACCTGGCATATTGTGTATCAGGGGCTCTACCTGGCGTAATGTGTATCAGGGGCTCTACCTGGCATATTGTGTATCAGGAGCACTACTTGGCATAGTGTGGGCTCTACCTGGCATAATGTGTATCAGGTCTTCTACTGTGGTGTAATGTGTGTAAGGGGTATTACTGTGTGGTGTTATCTGAATAACGGACAGTACTGTGCAGTGTAATGTGAAGTGGTACTATTATGTGGCCACGCCCCTTCCCCATAAAGACACGCCCCTATATTTTGGGTGCACACTTTTATCGCACACTGTCCCTATTTTGAATAAGGTGGGAGAGGGGGCACCAATTCTTTTTCTGCCACAAGGGCACCAAAATGTCTCGACACACCTGCATTTTTACCGCCACTCCCCGTTGCCTCCCCCAACAGTCCCTGCCTGACAATCACTATACAAACACACTGTGAGCAGCATGGCTAAGGTACAGTACCTTGGTGCGTTCTCAGTGTGACTGTGACGCATGGCCATGTTTACAGAAAATCGCTCAACTCTGTAACGATCAGCACTGCGTATATCTCTGAATGAGGCCCACAGTGAGCCATAGTGCAGTAACTGCCCAGTTATCCCGCTAACCCATACAGGGTCAGTCATACAGAAATACCCTGTAGCTGAGCGGCATTCTGCACCCTTAATAAATCCCCTGTAATGTTTGTCTTTCATGCTGTATTCTTTATATTTCTCATATAGAAATGTTTATGTTACTGCAAGGGAAGAGAAGGCCACTATTTCAGATGTGTAAATAGCCAGCAGGATGACCAGGCTATGCCCCTACCCGCAGGTTAAACCCATCTGTAAAGAATTCCTATGGTATTGAGGGAATAGCCAGTAGAGTAGGTGGTTACAGAGGGATGGGGGAAGCGCACTGGGCAGACAATGGGGGTTATTCAGAGATGAACGCAGATGGCTGCATATGCTGTGTTCATCTCTTCACTTGCTGGGGGCCGCCAAGAACAGGGCAAGGCCGCCTTCCGAAGCGTTCGCAATCTAATTTCGAACGCATAGGATCTAAGGTTGACCCCTGGCAGCACAGCCTGGCTGCGCTGTCAGCGGCTCTTGATGCATGTGATGTCACGCAGTCGCCCCAAAAATCAGCCCGGACCACCCCCATTCGCACATCTAGTGATGTGCACCGGAAATTTTTCGGGTTTTGTGTTTTGGTTTTGGATTCGGTTCCGCGGCCGTGTTTTGGATTCGGACGCGTCTTGGCAAAACCTCCCTGAAAATTTTTTGTCGGATTCGGGTGTGTTTTTGATTCGGGTGTTTTTTTACAAAAAAACCCTTAAAAACAGCTTAAATCATAGAATTTGGGGGTCATTTTGATCCCATAGTATTATTAACCTCAATAACCATAATTTACACTCATTTTCAGTCTATTCTGAACACTGAACACCTCACAATATTATTTTTAGTCCTAAAATTTGCACCGAGGTCGCTGGATGACTAAGCTAAGCGACCCAAGTGGCCGACACAAACACCTGGCCCATCTAGGAGTGGCACTGCAGTGTCAGACAGGATGGCACTTCAAAAAAATAGTCCCCAAACAGCACATGATGCAAAGAAAAAAAGAGGCGCAATGAGGTAGCTGTGTGACTAAGCTAAGCGACCCAAGTGGCCAACACAAACACCTGGCCCATCTAGGAGTGGCACTGCAGTGTCAGACAGGATGGCTGATTTAAAAAATAGTCCCAAAACAGCACATGATGCAAAGAAAAAAAGAGGCGCAATGAGGTAGCTGTGTGACTAAGCTAAGCGACCCAAGTGGCCGACACAAACACCTGGCCCATCTGGGAGTGGCACTGCAGTGTCAGACAGGATGGCAGAGTTAAAAAATAGTCCCCAAACAGCACATGATGCAAAGAAAAAAAGAGGTGCACCAAGGTCACTGGATGGCTAAGCTAAGCGACCCAAGTGGCCGACACAATCACCTTGCCCATCTAGGAGTGGCACTGCAGTGTCAGACAGGATGGCAGATTTAAAAAATAGTCCTCAAACAGCACATGATGCAAAGAAAAAAAGAGGCGAAATGAGGTAGCTGTGTGACTAAGCTAAGCGACCCAAGTGGCCGACACAAACACCTGGCCCATCTAGGAGTGGCACTGCAGTGTCAGACAGGATGGCAGATTTAAAAAATAGTCCCCAAACAGTACATGATGCAAAGAAAAAAAGAGGTGCAAGATGGAAGCTGTGTGACTAAGCTAAGCGACCCAAGTGGCCGACACAAACACCTGGCCCATCTAGGAGTGGCACTGCAGTGTCAGACAGGATGGCAGATTTAAAAAATAGTCCCCAAACAGCACATGATGCAGAGAAAAAAAGAGGTGCACCAAGGTCGCTGGATGGCTAAGCTAAGCGACCCAAGTGGCCGACACAAACACCTGGCCCATCTAGGAGTGGCACTGCAGTGTCAGACAGGATGGTAGATTAAAAAAATAGTCCCCAAACAGCACATGATGCAAAGAAAAAAAGAGGTGCAAGATGGAAGCTGTGTGACTAAGCTAAGCGACACAAGTGGCCGACACAAACACCTGGCCCATCTAGGAGTGGCACTGCAGTGTCAGACAGGATGGCACTTGAAAAAAATACTCCCCAAACAGCACATGACGCAAAGAAAAAAAGAGGCGCACCAAGGTCGCTGTGTGATTAAGCTAAGCGACACAAGTGGCCGACACAAACACCTGGCCCATCTAGGAGTGGCACTGCAGTGTCAGACAGAATGGCACTTCAAAAAAATAGTCCCTAAACAGCACATGATGCAAAGAAAAAAAGAGTCGCAATGAGGTAGCTGTGTGACTAAGCTAAGCGACCCAAGTGGCCGACACAAACACCTGCCCCATCTAGGAGTGGCACTGCAATGTCAGACAGGATGGCACTTCCAAAAATAGTCCCAAAACAGCACATGATGCAAAGAAAAATAAAAGAAAAAAGAGGTGCAGGTATCGCAACCTACACAATTGGACTCTCCTTGGGGATTTGTGATTTAGAAGAACGCACAGTTCTTTGCTGTGCTTTTGCCATCTTAACTCTTTTAAGTTTTCTAGCAGGAGGATGAGTGCTTCCATCCTCATGTGAAGCTGAACCACTAGCCTTGAACATAGGCCAGGCCCTCAGCCGTTCCTTGCCACTCCGTGTCGTAAATGGCACATTGGCAAGTTTACGCTTCTCCTCAGACGATTTTGATTTAGATTTTTGGGTCATTTTACTGAGCTTTATTTTTTTGGATTTTACATGCTCTCTACTATGACATTGGGCATCGGCCTTGGCAGACGACGTTGATGGCATTTCATCGTCTCGGCCATGACTAGTGGCAGCAGCTTCAGCACGAGGTGGAAGTGGATCTTGATCTTTCCCTATTTTACCCTCCACATTTTTGTTCTCCATTTTTTAATGTGTGGAATTATATGCCAGTAGTATATCAATAGCAATGGCCTACTACTATATATACTGCGCACAACTGAAATGCACCACAGGTATGGATGGATAGTATACTTGACGACACAGAGGTAGGTAGAGCAGTGACCTACTGTACCGTACTGCTATATATTATATACTGGTGGTCAGCAAACTGTGCAAAACTGAAATGCACCACAGGTATGGGTGGATAGTATACTTGACGACACAGAGGTAGGTAGAGCAGTGCGCTACTGTACCGTACTGCTATATATTATATACTGGTGGTCAGCAAACTGTGCAAAACTGAAATGCACCACAGGTATGGATGGATAGTATACTTGACGACACAGAGGTAGGTACAGCAGTGGCCTACTGTTCCGTACTGCTATATAGTATATACTGGTGGTGAGCAAACTGTGCAAAACTGAAATGCACTACAGGTATGGATGGATAGTATACTTGACGACACAGAGGTAGGTAGAGCAGTGGCCTACTGTACCGTACTGCTATATATTATATACTGGTGGTCAGCAAACTGGGCAAAACTGAAATGCACCACAGGTATGGATGGATACTATACTTGACGACACAGAGGTAGGTAGAGCAGTGGCCTACTGTACCGTACTGCTATATAGTATAACTATATACTGGTGGTCAGCAAACTGTGCAAAACTGAAATGCACCACAGGTATGGATGGATAGTATACTTGACAACACAGAGGTAGGTAGAGCAGTGGCCTACTGTACCGTACTGCTATATATTATATACTGGTGGTCAGCAAACAGTGCAAAACTGAAACGCACCACAGGTATGGAGCGTTTTTCAGGCAGAGAACGTATAATACTGGTGGTCACTGGTCAGCAATACTCTGCACTGTCCTCCTACTATATAATACTGCTGGTCCCCAGTCCCCACAATAAAGCAATTAGCACACTGAGCACAGATATTTGCAGCACACTGAGCACAGTCAGATATGGAGCGTTTTTCAGGCAGAGAACGTAGATATTTGCACTTGCAGCACACTGAGCACAGATATTTGCAGCACACTGAGCACAGATATTTGCAGCACACTGAGCACAGATATTTGCAGCACACTGAGCACAGATATTTGCAGCACAATTTGCAGCCCACTGAACATAGAAACTGAGAGGACGCCAGCCACGTCCTCTCACGATCATCTCCAATGCACGAGTGAAAAATGGCAGCGACGCGCGGCTCCTTATATAGAATACGAATCTCGCGAGAATCCGACCGCGAGATGATGACGTTCGGGCGCGCTCGGGTTAACCGAGCAAGGCGGGAGGATCGAGTCTGCCTCGGACCTGTGTAAAATGGGTGAAGTTCGGGGGGGTTCGGATCCCGAGGATCCGAACCCGCTCATCACTAATTTACTCTGACATGCGGGGGGACGCCCAGCACAGAGCTAGTACACCCCGCATGTCAGGCCCTACCCCTCCGCACAGGTACAAAAACATCGCACAGCGTCGATGCTTTTGTACATGGTGAGTAGCTCCCTGCCAGCGCAGCTCCTGCGCGCTGGCAGGCCGCTACTCACCACGTCCCGGGTCGCAGTGGCTGCGTGTGACGTCACACAGCCAACGCGGTCCGCCCTTAGAACAGTCCAGGCACGCCTGCGTTGTCAGGACCGCGCCCCACCAACAGCGTTCTAGCGCCATTGGCACAACCCACCCCGCCCCGTGACCGCCTCTTCCTGTCAGTCAGGCAGAGGCGATCGCTGCCCAGAGATGCTTTCTCCCTGACTCCCTGAATAGACCAGCAATCTCCCTGATTGCACCTTATCCCCAGTATACGTATAGCTGTTACATTCTTGGGGAAAAAAAGAAATCAGAGATACATACATTCAAATAAGCTCATCAGCACCATTTCCCTGCATTGGTTACAAGACACAGTGATCCCTATGGCTACATACATTTTAAATAAGGTTTCTTGTGGCCACTTACAGTATATGGAACATCTTGTAAAACACATTACACTAACAAATCCTGCAAAATATCAGTGTCTTTTCTTCAACAATTAGATCTTACTAACTTTGGAGATCATTTACATTTGGATGTACAGTGCATCCGGAAAGTATTCACAGCGCTTCACTTTTTCCACATTTTGTTATGTTACAGCCTTTTTCCAAAATGGAATAAATTATTTTTTCCCCTCAAAATTCTACACACAATGGGGAAGTTGATCGCTAGCTGCCGTTGTTCGCATTGCAGCGATCAGGCTAACAATCGGAATTTCTGTGCACACGTATGCTCCGCAATGCGCACGCGCGACGTACGGGTACAAAGGCATTTGTTGTTTTGCACAGGTTCTAGCGAAGTTTTCAGTCGCTCTGACGGCTGCAAGAAGATTGACTGGAAGGGGGCGTTTCTGGGTGTCAACTGACCGTTTTCAGGGAGTGTTTGCAAAAACGCAGGCGTGTCTGAAAAATGCAGGCGTGGCTGGGCGTTCGCTGGGCGGGTGTATGATGTCAAATCCGGACATGAATAGGCTGAAGTGATCGCAAGCGCTGAGTAGGTTCAGAGCTACTCAGAAACTGCACAAACTGTTTTTGCAGAGCTCGGCTGCACAGGCGTTCGCACTTCTGCTAAGCTAAAATACACTCCCCAGTGGGCGGCGGCATAGCGTTTGCACGGCTGCTAAAACTAGCTAGCGAGCGATCAACTCGGAATGACCCCCAATACCCCATAATGACAATGTTAAAAAAGTTTTTTTAAGATTTCTGCAAATTTATTAAAAATAAAAAATTAAGAAATGCTGCACTGTTACATTATGTGCAGCACTCAGCTCCTATCACGGGCCCTCATTCCGAGTTGTTCGCTCGCAAGCTGCTTTTAGCAGCTTTGCACACGCTAAGCCGCCGCCTACTGGGAGTGAATCTTAGCATAGTAAAATTGCGAACGAAAGATTAGCAGAATTGCGAATAGACACTTCTTAGCAGTTTCTAAGTAGCTCCAGACTTACTCGGCAACTGCGATCAGTTCAGTCAGTTTCGTTCCTGGTTTGACGTCACAAACACTCCCAGCGTTCGCCCAGACACTCCCCCGTTTCTTCAGACACTCCCGCGTTTTTCCCAGAAACGGCAGCGTTTTTTCACACACACCCATAAAACGGCCAGTTTCCGCCCAGAAACACCCACTTCCTGTCAATCACATTACGATCACCAGAACGAAGAAAAAACCTTGTAATGCCGTGAGTAAAATTCCTAACTGCATAGCAAATTTACTTGGCGCAGTCGCAGTGCGAACATTGCGCATGCGCAATTAGCGGAAAATCGCTGCGATGCGAAGAAAATTACCGAGCGAACAACTCGGAATGACCACCACTGTGTAGGAGCCAGAACTGCATGGACAGCAATCCCTGGGAGTCAGCCCTCACCTGCCAGACCCCTCAGGTGACATAAAAAAGGGGTGGTGGGACGCGAAGCCCCATCCCTTCCTGTGAAGCCCCACCCTTTTTTGGTCCGTCAATAGTTGAAAAATGGATGCCGCCTGCGAAGCTCCGCCCCTCCAATGAAGCCCCACCAATTTCCATGAAGCCACGCCCCTTTTTTGCTGCCGCACTGGATATACAGGAAGCAAGTGATGTGCCTCTGATGAACGGTTTGGTGTTCTCCAAACATGACGCCTGGCACACAAAAGAGTTCAATCTCTGTCTCATCAGACCAGAGAATTTTGTTTCTCATGGTCTGAGAGTCCTTCAGGTGCATTTTGGCTAACGCCAGGTGGGCTGCCATGTGCTTTTTACTAAGGGGTGGCGTCCGTCTGGCTACTCTATCATACAGGCCTGATTGGTGGATTGCTGCAGAGAAGGTTGTCCTTCTGGAAGGTTCTCCTCTCTCCAGGAATGCTGTAGCTCTGACAGAGTGACCATCGGGTTCTTGGTCACCTTCCTGACTAGGGTCCTTCTCCCCTGATTGCTCAGTTTAGATGGCCGGCCAGCTTTAGGAAGAGTCCTGGTGGCTCCGAACTTCTTCCATTTACGGATGATGGAGGCCACTGTGCTCATTGTGCCTCGAGACAATCCTGTCTCAGAGGTCTATAGATAATTCCTTTGACTTCATGCTTGGTTTGTGCTCAGACATGCACTGTCAAGTGTGGGACCTTATATAGACAGGTGTGTGCCTTTCCAAATCATGTCCAATCATCTGAATTTACCACAGGTGGACTCCAATCAAGCTGTAGGAACATCTCAAGGATGATCAGTGGAAACAGGATGCACCAGAGCTCAATTTTGAGCTTCATGGCAAAGGCTGTGAATACTTATGTACATGTGATTTCTTAGTTTTTTATTTTTAATAAATTTGCAAAAATCACAAAATAACTTTTTCACGTTGTCATTATGGGGTAGTGTGTATAGGATTTTGAGGGAAAAAATGAATTTATTCCATTTTGGAATAAGGCTGTAACATAACAAAATGTGGAAAAAGTGACACGCCTCTCAGATGTAGCAGCACACGTACGCGCTAATAGGCATTACTTTCAAAATCTTCCTGAAATGCTTTTTCAAAAGTAGGCAAGTATGGCTCTGCTTCATCAAGCTATAGGGTAGAATAACAGTAGCACAGGCATCTGAATTTGCCTTCTACACCAATGTCCAGGCTGTTTCTAGCCAATTTGACTCCCAGTGCGAGATTTTTAAAATGTGCCTCCCCCATTGACATAAAAAAATGTGCCCCCCCCCCCCCCCCCCATAGATATAAAAAGAAAAAGCATGTGCGCACGCGCTCCCGGCAAGGGGGCGTGGCCTCATTAAAATGGGCGTGTTCTCATCTGATCTCATCATCACGGCCACCACAGGAAAAAAATAAAAAGTCCCCATTTTACACATTACGCAGGCACGTGTCCCCATTTTACACATTACGGCAGGCAAGAGTCCCCAATTTACACATTACAGCAGGCAAGAGTCCCCATTTTACACAGTACGGCAGGCAAGAGTCCCCATTTTACACAGTATGGCAGGCAAGAGTCCCCATTTTACACAGTACGGCAGACAAGAGTCCCCATTTTACATAGTACGGCAGGCAAGAGTCCCCATTTTACACAGTACGGCAGGCAATAGTCCCCATTTTACACAGTACGGCAGGCAAGAGACCCCATTTTACACAGTACGGCAGGCAAGAGTCCCCATTTTACACAGTACGGCAGGCAAGAGTCCCCATTTTACACAGTACGGCAGGCAAGAGTCCCCATTTTATACAGTACGGCAGACAAGTGTCCCCATTTTACACAGTACGCATGCAAGAGTCCCCATTTTACACAGTACGGCAGGCAAGAGTCCCCATTTTACACAGTGCGGCAGGCAAGAGTCCCCATTTTACACAGTACGGCAGGCAAGAGTCCCCATTTTACACAGTACGGCAGGCAAGAGTCCCCATTTTATACAGTACGGCCGGCAAGTGTCCCCATTTTAAACATTATGCATGCAAGAGTCCCCATTTTCCACATTACGGCCGGCAAAAGTCCCCCTTTTATACAGTATGGCAGGCAAGAGTCCCCACTTTATACAGTACAGCAAGCAAGTGTCCCTATTTTACACATTACAGCAGGCAAGTGTAAAGTGGGGGGGGGAAAGCAAGGGAAGGGGGGGAGAAAGAGAGACTACTTACATTTGAAGAGGTTCTTCCCGCTCTTCGGCCCGCCTCTCCTTCCTCGCGCCGGCCGCCTCCTGCTTCTAGCTTGGCTCCCCCTCCTCTTGTCATCAGTACTCATGCTCGGGGGACGGAGTTTCACGGAATGATGCGATTGCGTCGTGACGTCACAACGCAACCGCGTCATTCTGCGAAACTCCGCCCCCTGAGCAGGAGTACTTGGGAAGAGGGAGGAGGGGTAAACAAGGACCCGCAAAGTGCCGCGGCGGGCGCCCCGTGCGGTTGCACGGCTCGCCCGCCGCCAGAAACGGCACTGCCAATGTCTTTACATTTGCTCCATGCTTCATTCATCTACATGATCCCAATAGTTGCAAATTGCTCCTTTGTGTTTTACGCAAAATCTAATGGTGGAAACTTTAGAAAAGAAGTAGATGCAGGAATATTGTCCCATACAGGGGCGTGCTGGGAGCACAAAGTGGGTAATTCCAAGCTGATCGCAGCAGGAATTTTGTTAGAAGTTGGGCAAAACCATGTGCACTGCAGGGGAGGCAGATATACCATGTGCAGAAAGAGTTAGATTTGGGTGGGTTATTTTATTTCTGTGCTGGGTAAATACTGGCTGCTTTATTTTTACACTGCAAATTAGATTGCAGATTGAACACACCACACCCAAATCTAACTCTCTCTGCACATGTTAAATCTGCCCCCGCCCCCCCTCCTGCAGTGCACAGGGTTTTGCCCAACTGCTAACAAAGTTCCTGCTGCGATCAACTTGGAATTACCCCCAATATTCCCACACCAGTGTGACAGAGGCCAGAATCACTGCTCTGTGCTGCTGGGGGACACTGCTCCTTCCTCTATCTAACTCAGGGCATAATTCAGACATGATTGCAGCAGCAAATTTGTTAGCTAATGGGCAAAACCATGTGCACTGTGGGGGGCAAATGTAACATGTGCAGAGAGAGTTAGATTTGGATGGGTTATATTGTTTCTGTGCAGGGTAAATACTGGCTGCTTTATTTTTACACTGCAATGTAGATTTCAGTTTGAACACACCCCGCCAAAATCTAACTCTCTCTACACGTTATATCTGCCCCCCCCCCCCCCCCCCCCCGCAGTGCACATGGTTTTGCCTATTAGCTAATAAATTTGCTGCTGCGATCAGGTATGAATTAGGCCCTCATTGTCTTACCGCATTCCCATCACTAATACAAACCCACAGATCAGGACAGCTCACGGCCCCCCACAAGATTCTACTACTTACTATAACAAGTGACTATATATACTGACCTAAAATAAGGACTACAGCTGCACAATATGTTCTTATGAGCCTTGAACTCATGTCCGTTGACTTTGATCACAACATCGCACAATTTTCCCTCCAGTCTCAACTCGTTAAATATAGAGCAGGCCATGGGGCTCATTTTGCGCTTCATGATGCTGGTTTGGGGGATTGAGGTATCTTCTTACTTGTGCATTACATTATCTGATGATAGCCTGTGCTATACCAGCATCTGCTCTTTCCCACCAACTGACACAGAACATTGTAGGTGCTGAGGTTCTACACTGACATCATAATGCTGATCACCATAGGAACTCATCGCATACATTCATTAAGACCATACACACAGATGGACTGTATGGGGGGTATACAATTGTTTGAAAAATCAGTTGGGTGTCTGTTTTTTCCTATCAAATAGACAGGAAAAAACAGACACCCAACCGACTTTTCAATCATTTGAATTCCCCCTTATGTCTTACTGCAGATAAGGCGGAAACAGTATAGAGACCCAAGTTTATTCATTTATTATTATTTTAACAGAATCAGGAGAAAAAGTGGATGAGGAATTTAATGATCGGGCAATTGTCTCATTTGCATATTATTTAATGTGTATCCTACTAGGTTAGCCGTACAAATACTAGGCAATTTGCACAGTGGTGGGATCCCCATATGAATCTATTGAACCATGGGGCTAAAGCTGAGTAGATGGCTGCATTTTACAC